>NC_139230.1:84523211-84817849 GCF_977018435.1 Lepisma saccharinum
TTCGTCGCCTTGTAATCAGTCCCGGATACGATACCCGGTGGAGGCACATAGTGGTTCGGATCCCACTTTAAACTGTAGGTCCAGTCCCAATTAGCCTTACTGTGCACAAAGTGGACTTAAAACACCAATCCAATCAATCAATCAATCAATTAGTTTTCCAAATGCAAGAAATTTGGCCATTTCTCACAAAGGTAACTCTTATTTTTTTAATTAACACTAAAATTTGTCTCTGTCATTCAATTAAGGCTTACCTTTGCGAGAAATGGCCCAATTTCTTGCATTTGGAAAAGTATTTCATCTCGTCGGCCACTTAATATGAAATGTTTATTAAAGGATTTCACCCAAATCTTTGAATACACTCATATTTTCAGAATATTTTTTTTTTCAAAATTGTTTTCTTGAAGTCAATTTTCAGTTTATAATAACATTGATGGTTTTTCCACATGTCGTACTAAATGTTCACAGAATTAACTCGCAACACTTTCCATGCAAGACACACTTCTAAACAGAAAGATAGCAGATTTTTTTGCTTAATACTGTCAACAACTACTACAACATATGGAGAACCATCAATGTTACTGTGTAAACTGAAAAGTGAATTTAAGGAAACATGGCATGTTCATCGTCTTGCATTTCCATTTCCTTCTGGTGGTGTATTTAGCAAATCAACACAGTAGGAAACTTCCATTGAAAATGTTCAAAATATTTGGGTATGTTGAAGGCAAGTTTCCGGTGTTTCGGAAGATCCTCACAGTTAATTATATTTCAGGACGAGGTCAAAGCACTGTCAGTCATGTTTATGCCAAACTGCAATAAATGAAACGTAACAAACTCTTTTTGAACAGAAAAAGTGTAATTCCAAGTTTATATTGCATATTTCGCCGCGTTTTTCGCTTTAAAGTGCAAAATTCGGTATTATTCTGAAAAATGGCAAAATTTGCGATTCTGAAACACCGAGAACTTGCCACCTTAACCTACCAAAATACATTTAAAACACTTTATTTTGCTTTACTCGGTGTTATCGTTAAAACGAAAACTTTACGTCCCTAGGTATTGGTCATGGTGGAAAGACTGAATAGGTGGTTGCAGATGCATAGCTCTCAGCCCCACGTCACACTTCTGACATCATCTGAGTGACCCAAAGCTAAGAGGAGATCTACTTCAGAGGGTGACAAACACTGTTTCCAGTTTTTTTTTTCTGTAACCCAATGAATTAGACTTTTGTACATTTTCTCTACTTTCATTACGAGAATGTAAATACATTGCAAAAGCAAACTTGTGTAACTTTCGTATTTATTTATGGTCATAGAAATAATATTTTTTTTTTAAAGAAAGAAGGGGAAAAAACGGGGGGCAAATATCAAGTGGTGCAGTAGAGCACAGATTGAGCTAGATTCAATTCTTGAATTTAAATATCTTTTGAGGTTTTTGACATGCCGCTGAATAACATCCAACCCTTCCTTTTACCAGATGATTCCAATGACCAACAGTTAAAAAGGTGTTGCTTTCAGTGTCAGGTGTGCATGTACAGTCAACAGCAAAGATAATGGTAGGCAAATTGTCCATCGTTAATTTCATTACTTTTTATTCTACATCCTGTGTTGTTTTAAGGAATGAAATTATGTTGGTGCGAAACATGCATTGCCCTCTGCTTATTGACGTTTTTATTTCAATTCATTATCATCATATTGTGCAATGCAGACCGAATGAAAATGGTGATGGACAATTCGCCTACTGTTTCTTTTGCCGTTGGGTGTACCATACCTGGACTATATGTAATGGTTGCACATAGTCAGATCGCTCGCTGTGTGTATGTGCGTATCTTCGACCAAATAAACATGGACACAGCATTTGTTGGGAGAATTCAAACATGGGGAAAATGAGATAGAAAAATTAAAGTTAATCAAAATCTACAACTAATATTCATTCAGAAGAACAGTTGTATCAAGAAAGAAAGCCACTCTGCAGAAAATACTGTCATCAAAGTCTACTCAGAATAAAATTTCTACCTTGAACTAGTGAGATAAATTTCATAGAACTTTAAGTTAGAAATTTCCCAGATTTGCTCAACATCTTCAATGCAATGACTCTCTCTCCTACCTGTTTTCAGTCTCATAACGTTTATAAAGATATTGTAATCATATTTTGTTCAAATTAATATTGGCCGTTTGATTTATTACAGAATATAATGTGCAGATCTACCTGCTAATTTCAGACATCAGCATGTAAAAAGTCTCACAGTATTGGTGAATAGGTTATGTATCCTACAATTTTAATGTCTAGTTTTTAAGTGAACTTTATGCAAAGATAGTCTAAAGGGGAATGGACCTACAGTTTAAAGTGTTATCCGGACCATGTTCAATGTGCCTTCACAGGATATCAATCCAGACACCCGTACATTACAATGTAACCACCAAGCTGTTGCTGAGGCTTTGAACACACAATTTCATATGACTGATTTGCACTGTTTTACATGCAAGTCATCTTTGTTGGAAATCTAAAATATAGAAAAACAAAGTTAACAATAATCATTGTGTGCGATTGCCCCCCCCCCCCACGTAATTTGTAACTACGGTCCGCTGTTGTAATTTTAATACCCTTGCCTTTCAAATCTGATAATATGGTTACAAAGGCCTGTGGTTTTTATCTGTGGGGACAACCTTGAATCTATTGCACCTAAAGAAAACTTTGGTAAAATTATAAGGCCCAAATGAATTGTACCCCCTTCCTCTGCATGTGTGTATTCCTGCCCTAGAAAACCAGATAATTCCACCATTAGTTCTTTCCAGTTTTAAATTAAAGCACTGCCTATGTGCTTTAGCTTGTACAGTAGGAGGAAATTGCAATGCTCCAAAATTCTTATAATTTATGTTCCCTTATGGCAGATTAGCCAGGCAGTCGTAATAATCAAGAGACAATACACAATGATTTTGCTTTCCTAGATAAAGGATATGGTCATTGGTGGTACCAGGATTATTCATCAAGGGGGACACAATGTCTGAAACAGTCATCATGAAACCTGCATGCACGCTTAATCCACTACATCAAATAAATAATTACCAACCAACTTTTATAGGCAAAATGTACATACCTTATACAGGTGACAACAACAAGATCATAGGTGATGAGTGTTCATTTGTGTGCATTGGGTAAGAAAAAAGTTTGCTACGTAACCTGAAACTCTTCTATTTGAAAAGAAAATACACATACAAAAAAGGAAAGATCATGTAATGTAACACTTCAAGAGTTAATTTTGTTTTCATTTGAAAACAGGCTTTGAGAAAGGAGTGCACACAAGCACCCCTTCGCAACCTCTCTGGCCATTGCAAGCACTAGGTTAATAAATTCAGGAGTTGCATGCACAGTTTTTAGTTATTTCATGCTGTATTTTCCTCTTTTATGTTTACATATGAATTGACAACAACCAGGAGAATACTTTGCATCATTTACTGGGCTTTAACCTTTCCTGCCTTGTCTGAAATATGCATAATTTTGAATTATTTTAAAGTAAAAATGAAAAGAAAAGATATGCGAGTATCTAAACAATCCGCTACTGCCACCAAAACATTTTCAAAAAATATCCCAAACAATAGCAATTTTCTCTTGGTAGACTGGGACAATTTTCGAAAATTCTGACTGTAGGAAGCATTTTTGAGGAAAAGTGGGCAAACAACATTTTCTGAATGTATTTGATGTGCTGATTACGAATATTTTGTTTGCCACTCTCCAATTTGGTGTTATATGCTTCAAATCGCTAAAAAAACATATTGGCGGCCATATTCAATAAAATTTGGTACATTCCCCAAAGTTCTAAAACACAGCACAGTGATACCCATATTCAAAAAAGGAGCTGCAACAGACATTGAGAACTACAGACCTATCTCCCTAACATCTGCTTTTTCAAAGATATTGGAAAAAATTTTATCAAATTATATTATAAAATTTTGTAACAAATATAACATAATAAACAGAAACCAGCATGGATTCCAGAAAGGGAAATCAATAAACACAGCTCTAGCACAGTTAATTGATTATGTAACTGAAACATTAGAGAAACACGAAGCTGCAAACACTATATATCTAGATCTTTCCAAGGCATTCGATAGGGTAAAACATGACCTGCTTATGGTCAAACTAAGCAATATAGGAATAAGAGGGATAGCTTATGAACTTCTACAATCTTATCTACAGGACAGAATGCAAATTACTCAAATAAGCTACAACATGCATGGTATAGTCACTAACTTTAAATCACAAAGTAGGAAAGTGTTAATGGGGGTACCCCAAGGATCAATCCTGGGGCCCCTGCTCTTTATTTTGTACATAAACAATGTACCAGAATACCCAAACACAAAAATTGTCACCTATGCCGATGACACAACTGTTCTTGCCAGAGGTATCGACCCTAGGAAGCTTGAAATAAACACTTTTATCACCATAAACCAACTGGCACAATACTTAACTTCACATGGATTAATAATAAATAACAATAAAACAAAATTTATGATATTCAATACAATTCGAAACATGGATTTTGAGTCACAAACACTATGCATAGACAATGTGCTCATAGAAACTGTATCTTCAGTAAAGTTTTTGGGAATAACACTAGATCAAAAATTAACGTGGGAAGAACAAATTAACAACACCTGCAGTAAATTATCATCTAATCTATACCTGCTAAAACAAATGGCTGAATATAATTTAACAGAAATTAACAAATGCATATATTATGGACTAATTTACCCCTATGTTGAATATGGCATAATAGCTTGGGGTGGATCATTTTATAATAATACTGTCAGAATACTGAGACTTCAAAAGAGAGCACTTAGAATAATGTACAAACTAGGCTGTAGGGAATCTTGCAAAGAGTTATTCAGGGAAAAACAAATAATGACAATATACTCCCTATACATCTATAAGGCTATAACGTTTGTTCTAAATACTGGAAGCATGACTAAAAATAACCAATTACACAACCACAATACAAGGGGGAAAGATAATTATTACCAGAACCAACACAGACTCAATATCTCAAAACAATCACCAATGAATGCCGGAAAAATATTCTACAACCAGCTGCCTCATGACATAAAACTGATATCTCCAAAAGATAATCAAATACAAACAATAAAAAAATATTTGACAGATAGAGCTCTCTACAGTATCGGAGAATTCATGGAACAAGACAATACAAGGCCAACGACCTAAAAAAGGTGTATTTTAATTGTATTCTTATTTCAATCATGCAACAATGATAATGTGTTTTTTTATTTTTATTGTAGTGTAATGAAGTGTATTTTTTTCATTTTTACTTTGGTGTAGTGATGTAATGTACTACGCAATATTTCTTCTTTTTTGTTATGATGTACTTAACTAATTATTATTTCATTATGTATCTTGAAGTTTTCCATGCCCTTTTAAACAAGGGTCAACGGAAGAAAAATAAAATTCAAATTCAAATTCAGTTCCTATTAACTTTTGAAGGAGCAGAAACAAAATAGTGATCTTGGTGTCAAACATTATGTTTTTGGGTATGCTGAATCCAAATATTATGTTTTCTAATCTGAAATGTTAAGCTATGTGCTTTAAATCGCTAAAAAACAAAATGGCGGCCATACGAAATGAGTTCCTATTAACTTTTGAAGGAGCAGAAACAAAATAGTGATCTTGGTGTCAACATTATGTTTTTGGGTATGCTGAATCCAAATATTATGTTTTCTAATCTGAAATTTTAAGCTGTTTGTTCCAAATCGCTAAAAAACAAAATGGCGGCTACGTGCATCCATGCAATGTTTCATATCCATACTTTTGAACTAGGAATAAAACAGTGTAACAGTATGTTTTTAATACAGAAAAAAGTATAGAACATTGCTAAAGTAAAGATGCAAAATAATAATATTATTCAAAGCATAAGACCATATTGAAATATTAACACTACCAGTGTATGATAAATCCGAACGTTATCCTTATTCAACCTTATTTTGCCTACAAAAATAGTATAACATTTTTCTAGTCAGGATATTCATGCACTCCTTAGTGCCAGTATCTGCACAGTTGCAAGCTACAGTACATACAAGCTGGCCTTTCCTGCAGGAACATGTAGCAGATATACAACCACCCAAACATCCACAGGTGACAATGTCGTAGCAGGGTTGTGGAATTGGTGGCAGGGATTGAAGTTTTGGAACGAGCTGTCCATCAACCATTTTCCATCCCAAGATAGTAGGTCGTGATAACACAGGTTTTGGTATGACTGACTGCCTCCACACCATGGATTCATAGTGGGCCCATTGTACATGTAACTGTAGAGCATAACTAGTGAGGGTGCAGTGCTTGTGGTGTTTTTCCTTTGCTGAACAGCTTTACTCTGGCTTCATCACAGCTGCTTGCATCCGGTACACCATACAACTTGCATATGAAATTCTCTGCCTTGTGTGCTGTTTCTTGTTTCAATTCGTCAACACCAAGATTCAGTAGATCATTATTATTAGTGTTAAATATTTTCCATGCTGTCTTATTACTGATCCCAGCAATGTGTCGCATCCTGTTATGGCATGGAATGGGATGAGAGTTTTGAAGACAGGATCCGTAAATGAAAGCTTCTGCCTGACTTCATGTATTGGAATGTATTTTTTTTTTTTTTGTTGATGTTCCTGCTCGCAACCACAATTTCGTGCATCTAATCTTGTGAAATAATACTACCAATTGCACTAATACATCTGCGTCACATGCTGAGACAACAATGTTATCAGCACCAGAATGAAGACAGTGAAGTAGAATGCACATGTCCGCCTCTTCGTGGTTTGCCTGCAATCCTTCAATAGACAAATCACGATTGTTTGTTCATCCTCCTTCTGAAATCCACTGGAAACCACAAATATCTTGTCTTCAGGAGCATTGTTGATCAAATGATTAGAGAGAAAACAGGCCAAATCTTTTTTATTCTCTGAGTTAGCAAGAAAGTCACTGAATTTGTTGGGGATTGGCACGGATCCATTTTCTATTACTCTCCTTACTAAATGAGCATGTTTCAAGCGCCTATCCCTCGTTCCAGCCTTGATTGAAGTTGCGTTATACCGATCAAACGTGACATCAATCCTCTTAAAGCTTCTTCCCATAGAAAGAACAAGGTTAAGATATACATCTGCCAGTTGACCAAAGTTTAAAAACTCCTGCAGGCTTTCCAAGTGCAACAACTAATGCTTGACCATCTATTATAAGGCATGACACAGACGGAATTCATATATATCAGGTGGACAAATTACATCCTTGGTCATCACATCAGCTAGAATGGCTTTGTTTCCTGTTCTCAGACTTCTGTTTGTGTTGGCAAGGAAGATTGGAATTGGCATTAGTTCATGACACAAAATGTGATTTAGATCCACATTACGACCTGCCTCATAGGCAGTTACGAGGCACTGGAGAATATTCCTGTCAGTTTTCAAAATGGTTTCCTTGCCACTTACTACCAATTTAACTTCATAGAGGGACTTAAAGGTCTTTGCATTTGACTTATGTAGAGGATCACTTAACTTGACTTGTGTGTGACTTTAACCAGGGGCCATCATCCTTTCCTTCAGGAAGGTGTCTAGCTTTACCTGGCCCAGTGTTTCAGCTTTGAGGAGAGTATCTTGAATATCTGAAGTAGCTAAATCCTTTGTTTGTGACAATGTTCTGGAGGAACTGATAAGAAACATCTTAAGATGATGGCTCGCAGGTGCAGGTTTTTTTAAATTTATAAGTGGATCCATGGTTCTATGTTTCTATCATTCTGAAATAAAGTAAAAAAAGAAAAAAATATATTATAGGTTTAGTCATTTTTGTGGTTCTTTTGTTTAAAAAAGAGGAAAAAACTACAACAATTTTCAAAAATGTCAGATTAGAAAACATAATATTTGGATTCAGCATACCCAGAAACATGATGTTTGACACCAAGATCACTATTTTCTTTCTGCTCCTAACTAACTAACTAACTCCATGGCCTTCTTAAACCCGAAGGTTCATGGCTGCAGCAACACAGGCCTTCCATCTTTCCCTATCTTGAGCAAGTTCTATATACTCTTTTCCATCCCTACCGATTGCCCTTAGGTCCATCTCAACGTTGTCACTCCATCTTCTTCTTGGCCTTCCTACAGGTCTCTTACCATCAGGTTTCCTAACAAGAATCCTGTAAACTCCTCTTTCCTCTCCCATTCGTGCCACATGGCCTGCCCACCTAAGTCTTCTTGATTTAATTATTCTAATAATATCTGGACATGAATACAAATTATGTAGTTCTAAATTATGTAACCTTCTCCACTCACCTGTCTCCTCATCCCTTTTAGGTCCAAATATTTTCCTAAGGATCTTATTTTCAAATACTCTCAATTTATGTTCCTCTTTCAATGTAAGGGTCCAAGTTTCACATCCATATAATACTACAGGCTCCTTCAAAAGTTATTTGGAGCTCATTTCGTATGGCCGCCATTTTGTTTTTTAGCGATTTGGAGAACATAGCTTAAAATTTCAGATTAAAAAACATAATATTTGGATTCAGCATGCCCAAAAACATAATGTTTGACACCAAGATCACTATTTTGTTTCTGCTCCTTCAAAAGTTATTTGGAGCTCATTTTGTATGGCCGCCATTTTGTTTTTTAGCGATTTGAAGCACATAACATCAAAATCGAGAGTGGCAAACAAAATATTCGGAATCAGCACATCAATTACATTCAGAAAATGTTGTTTGTCCGCTTTTCCTCAAAAATGCTTCCTACACTTTTACAGTCACATTTCTGAGAATTTGCACCAGGCTATGGCAGTTCATGCATGCATTATATTTAGAAGGTAAACATGGTCATATATTTTTAGAAATCCTACCCTTCAATCAATGAACTCTATAAAATGTTGCATACACCCAATGGCAAAAGAAATAGTAGGCGAATTGCCCACCACCATCTTCATTCATTCTGTATTACACGGTGTGATGACAATGAATTGAAATAATGACGTCAATAAGCAGAGAAGAATGCCTGCTTCGAACCAACATAGTTTCATTCCTTAAAACAACAGGATGTAGAATAAAAAAGTAATGAAAATAGCGGTGGACAATTTGCCTACCATTATCTTTGTCGTTGACTGTACCAAGTTGCTAGCATTGAAAATGCCAAAGGAAACTGGTCCTTTGGCTGCTGCCAGGGCGATTTATTTTCAAATGTTGCTCTCCATTCAAAAAACCGCAGTGATGTTCCAAAATCTGAAAAATTACCTCAACTTCTAGAGCATTGTCGTGAATTTTTATGGAGTTTGCTCTCACTGTTATTTAGATATTATCAATAGCTTAAAAGACTTATGTGATTATCTAGATAACAGAAAGAAAACCACACAAAAATGCATGTCAATTCTCTAGAAGGAGTTCTAAGCTGATGTAATTTCTCAGATTTTGGAACATCACAATCGCTTTACGAAAGGAGAGAAAACTTCTCACTACACTTATGCAAGCCCCTTTCTTTTCCCTGTCTGCATTACATTTTTGCACTCCCCCCCCCCAAAAAATACATTTTTAACTTTCTGTTGTAGACAGTCTACTACAGGTATGGGACTGTGTTTAGCCAAAACCAATCACTCTCTTGCAAACATGGCTGCATTCCCGTTGAAAGGGTTGATAGTGTTTTCTCCTTCTGGCATGCCACAACTTCCCTGCTTGCTTTTGTGAAGCTGGTACAAATAAACCTATAGCCTTGTAGCAGTGTAATGTCAAAATTGATGGTGCCAAAAAGTTGGGTTCTAGATGTCATGGGATGAAATCAAGTATTTTATGTTCTAAGAGTTGGTTCAAAGAGACATGCATGTTGCCTGTTGTTTCAGTCTGAAAGAACAAGGCTTTTATAAAATTTATGTAATAGGCATACTTTGTATGTGTGTTGTGAATAGTAAAGGTTTTTTTTTGTCTTGAAACATCAAATAGTTTGATATGAACATTTCATACTACATGACATTAATATTTAAATTTTGTATTAGAGGGACAAACATGTTAAAGTTACTTTGTATGGTTGGATATGCTAATCAGAAGTGTATGAACAGTTTCAAAATTGAATCTGAACCAATATGTAATATATCTCCAATGGGATCGAACCTACTACTGCTTGTTTGCAATACAGCAACATTAGCACTATGCCATTCAGTTCACATGCATATGCAAATTAATAACAAGAAGCAATGATCAATATCCATGTCCAATCATTTAGGTATTTGTAAAATATGACATTACACACCTCAAGACTCAAAATAGAAATTGCAAATTAAATAAGTTAGTTGGCTGCAATTGGTCAAAAAAGGACAGCATTTACCCCCAAGAAAGCTGGCTTTTATCAAAGAAAGAAAAAAAATAATTGAAAAACAAGCCTATTTTGTAATTCTAGTTGGGACCATCAAGAATGAATGTACAAGGTGGGAAAATGTAACTGTTCGACAAACCAGGATTACAATGCAGGCAATCTCTTCTCAATTCTATAGTGGAACCAGAAGCAAACAAACCTGCGCAGACCCGTGACTCCTGTGCAACATACTCCCGTGTGGAGGGGATGGGGAGAGTAGAATGGCCCGAGCGGAATGGAAGAAGGGAAAGCTGCACGGGGACTTTTCGTCCAAGGTTTTTTCCTTGTGGTTGCTCTATACAAGCTTGTTACAAATGTATCCATGTGGGAATAACCTAAGTGAAAAAATATTTGTGCACTCATTTCATGTATTTTTACACTTTTCCGCTAAGAAGTTTTATTTCACTTTTAGAAATTAAAAAGCCTACTAAAATCATTGTAATTCTTTCATTCTAAGAATACTTCACACACATCCTTTTATTCTCAGCAGCAAGGGAAATTTTTTCTTAATTCTTTGCAGTGTGTGAAAGAATATTCCAGCTAGACAATTTACCTCTGTTACATATCTATAATCTATACATTTGTCCCCAAAATATTTAGCCAGCCCCCATAGTGGGGTTGTTAGCACATTGCGCTATGATGCCAGGGGTACCAGGTATGCATCCTGGCCTGTTTGTGAGTGTTGATTCATCAATTTCATCATCCCCATCTTTGCAAATTAGCCAAAAGTGGCACACAAGGCAACATAAAATAAACAAATCAATCAACAATGAGGGTGCTGGTCTAGTGGCCAAGTGCATTAAGTAGTTGACATTTGCCACCTTGCCACCAAAATTCCTGGATTCAAATTTCTATCTGGGCATGGGTGGCCTTTGTGAGTTTACCTAAATCAATCATCAAATCTTCCTTTTTCCCAATTGTGTTTACTCAAAAAGGGACATGACACAAATACAAATTAACAATGAGAAGAAAAAGATAATTTTCCAAGAAATTCATACGATAAACTGCCTAAAATGTGTGTCAGCAAACAAATACACTCAAAGATGGTTTCTAAAAATCTGTAAAGCTATATAAGAAGATAAAATGGTTAAATGCTGTTATATTCTTCTTCATCCATCAGTGCATGAATACAAGATTTTACATTTTTTGAACTAGTTGCTCAAAAAGGATAAAAAGTTCTTCTGAACATTCAGTTGTTTCTCATATCTTTTATTACCATCCTCTCGAAATGATTTAAACCAGGATGGTTCATCCTCTTCCTCACCAACGCTTTGCTTCTTGACTCTCTTTTTTGGTTCATTTTTGGGTACGTCATCTGCATTCTCATCAGTTTGTGGAGATTCAGATGCAGGTTCCACACTCTGTGCACGATCTTTGTTTACCTGAAATCCTGATGAAGATGACGCAGATGAAACTGGGCTGACCACAGGATCACCTGCAAACATCTCATCAAGTTCAACAAAGAAAGAACAAGTTTTCTTGGCAGCACTGGACACCTTGTTATTGTCTTCAGCCTTCTTGTAGCTATTAATGAGTAATTTTACTTTATTCTCACATTGCATTGGCTTAACACAATAGCCAAAAGTGATCATGGTTTGGTGAGTTGAATTTGGACTTATTGTCTTGGTAGAGAGACAAGAGGAGCCTGGCTGCATTGTCGTTGCAATAGAATGTCCCTTCTCTTCCCTCGGTAGTTGATTTTTCATGCAGCTCTGAACTCCCTCCTGCAATGGCAGCACCATCAGACTCTGCATGCCGACGACTACACCTGCAAATATAAATTAATATATGTGATAGTCAGTTCTGTAATTGACAACCAAATTATGTATGTTCATAACTAAATTAAAATTGGCTTACATGAGAGTTCCATTTTCTGTTTCAATTTGTTGTTTCAGATACCTTAGAAGCAACTTCCAAAAACATCCAAAAAATAAAATGTGAGAGAGATTCAATTTTGTAGTGTAGCAAGGAGGCTTGTAGCTAGGACGACTGATCTCCAGGGGGGTGGGGCAAGGGGAGATTCCTCCATGTAGGAAGTGAGGAACTTCTTACAGTCCATTTGTACTTATTTGCAGTTCTCTACATTTTAGGACTTTAATGCATGTTATAAAATTATGTGCGCAGTTAAGTTAGCTTCTGTCAAGAGTTGACTGCTCTCGCTCACTCCAGCATCAGCACATGACCAACGTCAGCGATCATCCTACAGACAGATGGGTGAGGAGTGGAAGGGGCAGTGAAGGGAGGGGGAATGTTCTAAATATCGCCGAGGGCCAAGGAACCAGCAAGACTTTCCTCAATCAGCGATGCCAACGCCAGTAAAATGGTACTAAATCAAAAACAGTTTGATCTTCGTTGGCACTTAGCACCTTGCTTTTGCCATAATGGTAAAATCAGGCATAATCTGCAAACACCAGTCCCTGCGAGAGGGAAATCGAATTCAAAGGAATATGTTTTCAGGAAATAATAATAAAATTATGTCCAAATATTATTTCTACTTCAAACGAAAGGGAGTATGCCGATCCAACTGAAAGCGTTTATACAACCATGACACAATCCATCCTATACCTTTTCTTCATCCTGCCCAGTTTAGTTTGTCAGGAGATTTTAGAGTAGGAAATTGGTAGAAAGTTGGTGCAATATTTAAACACATGAGAGAAACAGGACATGACGGAGTGGGATGAGGCTAAGCAGATAGGAAGGGAGAAGAGAATACTAGTGAGAAAATGGAAGGAGACCAAGGAAATAGAGAAGAAAGGTGAAGAAGACACAATGAACTGGAATGGGAGACTGAAGATAAAAGAGCGTGAGATAAAGAGTCCAACCACCTTCCAGATTAAAGAAAATGTTTAGCTAAATCGCCTGACAGGTGAAAGTACAGTTGACAAGGGAAGGCCACTTGCTGAAATGTTCCAGGAAAACAACTTTCTAATAGTCTTGTGTCTGGAAGGGAGTAATTTTTGTGTATATATGTATAGTCCTGTTTTGTACCTTGTTTCAGTTGTACTTAGTACAGAGTCTGAAGAAGACCTTGCTAGAAGGTGGAAACGTTACGTTTAGTTTATGTTTTATAATAAAATAAATTTCTGCTTTGGTCAGCATATTGAGTTTTTCATATCATGGAAACAAGTCTTAATGGTGTTATAATGTTGTTAGATAGTTGGTGATAAACAATTTTCTCAAACCCTTCTATGTTGAACCTGTTTGTTGCACCATTTTAAACAATTTTGGGGAAATTTTACACTATGACATAACTGTTAATAATGAGTAACACAAGTTCAAAACTCTAGAAAGTAGATGGAAAATTACAATTATCCAGAAAAAAATTAGTAATAAATTCTAGTACAATTTAGAAGCATTTAGCATTATTTCGAAGTTTAAGCACCACTTTTTATTATCGCAATCTGCACGACGACAGGAAGGGGGAAGAAAATCAAAATTCTTGCAAAATCTGAAATATCTCAATGTTATTTTCGTCGGTTTTTGTAAGTTCACATTTAAATATTTCATAGTTCAAAGTGAGAAGCAAGGGCCCCTTGCCCTACCTTGTGCATAGCCCTGCAGCTAACATTCTAAATGCAATGGACATTACAAGCAATATGTGTGAATGTAATAGAAGGCATTTTTCAAACCTTCCTCTGTTTACCATAACTTCTTCGTACACTCCGCAAAAGCCACGAGTCGCCACTTGGGGTTTCACAGGTTATGAGGGAGGGTGCATTGTAAACCAAGTCCATTTTCAAAAGTATAACCATTTTAAATGAAGATAAGTTATGCATATGTTTGTGTGTTTGG
The DNA here is from genome assembly GCF_977018435.1 of Lepisma saccharinum. Classification (NCBI taxonomy): domain Eukaryota; kingdom Metazoa; phylum Arthropoda; class Insecta; order Zygentoma; family Lepismatidae; genus Lepisma; species Lepisma saccharinum. The sequence goes on from NC_139230.1 coordinate 84,537,365, forward strand.
GGAGGGGGGTTACTAAGGTAATATAAAATTCAGAATATCATACAAATGCTACTTTTTTTCTAAATCTTCTAAAACATCTATTGAAGTGTTAATTGACTGCTACCGACATCATCCATTACTACGCACTCCACACTACTTTTGATGATACAGATATTTACATATCATGCAAGGAATAATGCACAATATTCAATAATAGTGCCTACCATACATTCCACCTCCGACCAGAGCTATAAAACTACTTTTTGTTACCAAAACCTGGGATATGTTGCCTTTGACACAGATGTGAAAAGAATGTGGATGATGACATCAAAATCACAGATTTCTGTCTAAATGGAAGACTTATAGGGGCAGGGAAGGTAAGGTACAGATAAAGAAGTTCCTATGTGAAAGAAGTTTCTTAAGTTTAAGCATCTTTTAATACTTGTCGCTTACATTTGGCTCATAAGAAAGATGAACAAATGTAATAGCTGCTGTTCATGTTCTGTAAATTTATTCTTCATCAAGTTATGATCAAAACATTTTCACTCTTCACTGCAAATTATGCAAAATAGTTTACCTAATATCAAGCAGCTGACAGTATTGGAGCCCCCTGCTTGCTGGCAAGGCAGTAAATTACTGTTACATTATGCACTATTTTTTTTCAAAACCACACACTTGTTTCAATTTTACACTATTTCCCCATACTTCTCACACAACCACAGTGCAGGAAGGTTAAAAAAAAGTAAAGAGCTCCCCTGTGCTTAGCACCATGCCATGAATGCTTATAGGGGGTGTGAAGGTGTGGGGGTAACGCCCCACACTTTTTCATCCCCTGACCACCTTTACCCCCCAGGATTTCCCCCAGGCCGGGGCCGCTTTCAACGTTAGAGAAGTATTGATTTGAACCGTCCGGGGATCGAACCCGGGACCTTTAGCATGGTAGTCAGTCGGGTTACCGACTTTTTTTTTTTAAAATTTTTTTATTAAGGAAAGCCCCTATGTGGAAGCTTCCCCCCATCACACTTCATTCACTCATATCATTTCATTCATATTTCACTTTCAGGACTTTTCAGGACAAACAATCACAAACATCCATGTCCGAGCCAGGATTCGAACCCGGGACCCCTGGCATCGCAGCGCGATGTGCTAACCACTCCACCACAGGGGCCGACTGACTGAGCCACCGTGGACTTAAAATTGTTCATAGGTTAATTTTTATCTGGATAGAGTTTATGACACCAAGCGAGAGAGGAATAAATAATTAATATTACTACCTTGGTGATGCCATCCTCTGAATTTCCCCCTCTTGGCCCAATTTCAGGTTCTGAAAGTGTGCAACAATGTCACACTTCTTTACTTGAAGTAATAATGTCCATGAAGAGTTAGGAAAGCCATCTTCGAACCATATTAATTTTCAACCTTTCAATGCATATCAGTCATTTTAATAAGAAACACCGAGATTTGATTAGCAAAGGAAGTAAAAAGTATGAAAATATTATATCAATTACAGATTTTTTCTAGTTGAAAATAGTATTGCAATAAGAAACTATCTTTTGTATTGTAGAAATACTGCATTGCCAGTCTAAATCATAACACAAACTAGCAGAATATGTGAAACTACAGATAGTGACCTAGCATTTTACTTAGCTACAGCATAAATAGATTCTAATATGTAACATGATTCAATAGTAGAGAATGTATATAACATACAACATCATAAAGTCACTGCTGATAGCAATTTTATGTTTTGTTAAGTTAGGAGTGTAAAGTTTAATGCTGTCAGAATTTCCACTGTTTTTCATTATTAAAAAAGTGGTGAAAGTGCTCCAGGATACAAGGAATTGGATGAGCACTGGTCACACGGCTACTGCCATATTAACAAGTACCCTTTTCTCCCTTGAAATTACATAGTGGGAACGGCATAATTTCAAAGTTTGCATGTATATTTCCTGATATTGGTTTTTGCTTAGATATGATCGGTTATATTTTTTAATTTTAATGGTATTGAAATGTAATTGAGATTGTAATTTTACGTTGTTATGAGTGTTAATAATACTGTTAGAATTTCCAACATTTTTCTTTGGATTTGTTGCGTGCACACAACGATATTTCTTTGTTGAAAATAATGTGAAACTGACCAAATACAAGGATTGGGCAAACAATGGTCATTCGAACCATAGGAAGCTAAATATTTAAGTTATTTTTGGTTCCTACATCTTGAAAGAAAAAATATGCCATGTTAAAGCTGTCGATTAAATTTTAAACAATGAAATTTTAAGTCACCTGACCCACGGTGAGCATTTATCTGAAATCTAAATTCTAGATCATAACATATACATCTACACAAATAATATAGAAACTGCTCCCAGTCAACACACTAACGTTGCCACAACGTTGTATGTATGTTGCATTTATGATGAATGTTGTATGTAGGGGAACAACATTGTGATAACGTTGCACCAACGTTACAGAAAACATTCCATTGGCCACGGTGGCTCAGTCTGTAACTCGTCTGACTACCATGCTAAAGGTCCCGGGTTTGATCCCCGGCCGGTTCAAATCCAGGAACTTTTCTACCGTTGGAAGCAGCCCCAGTGCCCACACAGCATCGAATGACATGGGCACCTGGGGGAAACCCTGGTGGGTAGAGGCGGTCAGGGGCATGATGCTGATCACATCACCCCGACTCACGACCGGATCAAGAAAGTGTGGTGCATTACCCCCAAACCCCCTATAAGCCTTCATGGCATGGTGCTAAGCACAGGGGAGCACTTTACCTTTTTTTTTTTACCTGAATGCGCTTTAGTTTGGAGCGTCACAACCATGAGTACCCAATCGTCAGATTGGAGTGTTTTGTTTAATCTGAATTTGTGTGTGCAATGTCCACCAAAGCTTAAATTTCCTGCAGCGTACATCACATTGTTGTTATATTCTTAAATTGCACAGGCAGCCAGGTAATGTTGCAAAAACGCTGTGGCAACATTAGCCCCTTACATACCTAACGTTGCTACATAATGTTCAGTATATATTTCCACAACATTGTCAACCTACGTTGCAGCAGTTTTCACATTGAGCCTTCCTCTTGTCACCAGGATGCTAATGCTACATAACCATTTCTCAGACATTCCCTTAGCTTGTACATCCTCTTCCTCAAGTGAATTGCCAATCTTCATTGATGAAAAACTTGTTCACAGTTTTTGATCTTAATAGTTCACATAAATATCTCAGAAGAGGAAATAGGCAACAACAATAGGTGGCTTTATGACATAAATACTTCAAGAAATGAAAAGTCCCAGGGATCTAGTCTACCTCTGTGGCAGAGTGGTTTGCAGAGTGCATAACGAGACCATGGATTCCAGGTCTGATACCCAGATAAGACATGTATGTTTGCATTTATCTTGAATGAGAAGATAAAGAATTGAGTAAAACTGATGTGAGAAAAAATTGAAAGAGAATGACAGGGAAAACTACTGATTAGGCAGGCATGTAGCCAGGGAGACTCAGGGGGCTGAACCCCTTCCCCCCCGAAATTCTGCAAATGTTTTGTTGATTTAGATACCTTCTGCTTTTTATAATTTTTGCATAGATGCAGCATGGCTGCTGATAAGACATGATCCCCTCCAATATAAAATTCTTGCTTCTGGCCTTAGGAATTTTGCTTTTTAGAAAAATCTGACAGGGTGCCGGACAGCCACATGTGGAACCCTTCCCTTTGACACATGTAAAGTTTCAAATAGTAATCAGTAAGACATTTCCCTCTCACACAAGTAAAAATATACCAACTGCTCATCAGATCACAATGAACTCATTCTGAGCATTAACACAGGAAACCCAGTATTAACCCAACAGGAGGAATGTTGCAAAATAAACTTCACCCAGTCGAACATAGGAACCTTCCTGTATCACCTGAATAAAGAAAACTGGAACACAGTAATAGAAGCAAATGATGTAGATACTAAAGTCCACGAATTCATGAATACCTTCAAGTATTATTTCAACTTGGCATTTCCATACAAATCATTTAAATCAAAACCAGGTAACTCAAATGCAGACACAAAAGCATGGATAACTAAGGGAATACAAACATATTGTGCTAAAAAAAGAGAACTATATATCAAATCAAAAGATAATAATAAATACAAACAAGATTATGTAAATTACAGAAATATCCTAAGGAAAGTAATATTACAAGACAAAAGAATGTATGTATCTGACAAAATTCAAACTTCAGAAAAAAAACTTGGGAAATAGTAAACAAGGAAACTCGTAATAGTAAAAATAGAACAAAATGTAATATAAAGCAATTAGAAATTGAAGATAACATGTTAAGAAACCCTGCTGAGATAGCAAACACTTTCCATAAATACTACATTTCACTAGCTAATACCCATTCTTCCAACCCCAACCAAAAGGAAACGCCATACTAGACAAACAATTTAACCCCAAATCAATGTTCTTGAGACCCGTAAATCCAGAAGAAGTCAATCAAATCATCAACAAACAAAAAAATAAATATTCTGCTGGACATGATGACAGGTAAATTTCCAAATGAATTAAAAATAGCAAGGGTAAAACCAATCTTCAAGAAAGGAAATAAGAATCATGTACAAAACTATCGTCCAATCTCAATCCTCCTAGTTTTCTCAAAGATACTTGAACGTGTAATGTACAACAGAGTGGTTTTCTGGAAGAAAAAAAACATACTTACAGATGCACAATTCGGATTCAGTAAAAGCAAAACAATTAATGATGCACTATACTGATTTTTATCAAAAATTTACACAGCCAGGGAAGAAAATGAATATGTTTATGGTACCTTCCTTCCTAGATCTAACAAAGACATTTGATATGGTTAATCATAAAATTCTACTAAAAAAAACTGAACAACGTGGGAATAAGAGGCAGCACAAATTCATGGTTCCAATTTTATTTAGAAAAAAAGGTTTCAATATGTAGAGGTAGGCTCAGAAAAATCCAGATTAGAACTCATTGCACAGGGAGTGCCCCAGGGATCAATATTGGGACCAATTCTCTTCCTCATATACTATATCAATACTCTACCAGACTATTTAAAACCAACAGATAGTGTTCTGTATGCAGATGACACAAATATTTTATTACATGGTTGCAATATGCATAACCTCCAGGTTACAACCGATGAAACAATGAAAAGATTGGCCGACTGGATGAATCACAATCACTTTTATATTAATGAAACAAAGACTTTCCAAGTAAATTTTAATCCTAATAGATCTTCAGAAGAGAAACTACTTGTTCTTTACAATGGGAAACAAATAGAAGAAATTCCAGAGAGTAAATTTTTATGTATATGGATTGCAAATCTATCATGAGATAAACATATATATATATACACTATCTGAAAAGATGAGCTCATATTGTTACATGTTCCGAATCCTGAGGAATATTCTAACAAAAGATGTGATGAAAACTCTGTACCGTGCAATAATTAATTCAAGAATAGCATACGGGATACCATTCTGGGGCCTGTCATCAAAAGTAGAAACTATTCTCTAACTCCAGAAAAAATTGCAAGAATAATAATGCAAGATTATAGTGCAAGTAATGTCATAATGCTCCTGTAAGTTTCATGCACAAAGCTAAAAAATGTAGTCTATGCAAAAGTCTGAAAATGTAAAAAATATTCAAAATATGAAAGTATATGTATACACTGTATTTACTTGAGCATTCCACACTTTTTTTTTTAACTGAAATCGTGGTAGATTATGAGAGTGCATGACTTACATTGGTATGGAACTCCTAACCAGACCAAAATAACATTTATTCTGCATAGGCACGCAACCCATTATGTTCAATCAATTCACTGAACACAACACTGTCACAGTGCCACCACATTTCAAAATTATAGCCTCTATTCAACTATATTATGGAAAATGTTACTATTTCTGTTAAAAATCCATTTCTAGCATGATTGTATAAAAATAGCCTGATACAGGCCCATTCCCCCTCGAACTATGAAATAAATGTGAACATATAAAAACCTACGCAAATAACATTGACGATTTTTCAAATTTTGCAAGAATTTGGATTTTGCCCTTGCACAAAGGAAAAGGTTGTTACTGAAGAAAGACCGGCTCCAGAAGTCTGCAGTCTGCAATATTTGGTAATTTTAGTTTTATAACCATTAGTCAGGACAGTACATTCCTTTTAATTCAAGTCCCGACGTTTTCATCTCGGAATCTACCTCGGACACAAAAGGGTGTCTCTTGCACCACTATAGACATTATACTGGTTATGTAGGGCATTCTGTAGACTACTCTGTACATTGTTAAAATTGTTTTGAACTTTTTTTTATGAGTCCGAAACAGTTGTTTGACACTCGACAAACATAGGAACCTATTGATTAATGAATGGTTTCTTACAGTGTCATTAATGTTTGACATTCATTTGCATGGAGGGGGCCGGCCACCGTGGCAGAGTGCTTAGCACATCGCGCTACGATGTCAGGGCTCCCGGGTTCGAATCCTGGCCTGGGCATGGATAGTGTCCATTCATCAATTTCATCATATCATCACTCATCCTCATCCTCATCTTCACAAATTAGTCAAAAGTGGCACAAGAAGCGAAGTAAAATAAAGCAATTCAATCAATCAAGCATAGAGGGGAATTTTGTAAAGCATTATGCAACAATTTAGTTCTCCACCTGCACCGCAAAGTCTATGGTGCCTTTTCACTGCCACTGAGCAGAAGGATGAAAAACTTGTCTTCATTCTCAAACCTCAAGGTTATTCCTAAACTGGCGTGTATTCTGCCAGTCACAGAATGCCCTAAAGATTAATGAGTATAATGTAAATAAGAGAATCTACTTTCCAGCAGAAGAGTTGCTAGATTTTTTGATGAAAATTTTACCTTCACTTTAAACAGATACAAAACATTCAGGAAATTAAGTAGAATATTATTTAAGAGAGTCTGTCAATCGAAATTTATTTTACTGCAACTTTTCTTCTTTTCAACTTGTAATTGTTAATTGTGTGTTGATTGTTGTTTTAGGTCCACTTTATGCCAGGCCCGGCGCTAGCCATTTTGCCGCCCTGGGCGGTGGCGGCAGTTGCCGCTCCCTTTCGAACGCCCCCCCCCCCCAACCCCCGTCATTACGCAGAAAGAGGTAATTGAAAATCAATATATTCCTGAGTAAAACATAAAAAACTATAAAATAAATAATGAGACTTGTTACGCTATTTATATACTATTAACGACAAAAGGATGTCTCGCTCGACCACAGTTAAACTTTAAAAAATTCGACACTAATTTCATATTATTATTATATTTTATGAAAACTCTCGCTCTCTCTCTTAAACGTATCTTAAATGTAACAAGTATTAGGAAAGAAATGAAGGCTTGACTTCATATGGTTACCGTTGTAGGTCTGTGTTATATGATTGGATTTTTAAAAGAATTACATGTAATATTCCCGTGTGGGTGGTCTAAAATCTAAATTCTTTCCTGCGTTGTCCCCGCATAAAGCGGCTCTGGGGTTCACCCAGCCTCAAATTAATGAGTACCTGGGGGCAACCCGGGGAGGTAAAGGCGACCAGAGAGGGGTGCTCATCACATCACCTCCAAAGTGACCGAGATCGAGAATGTGTGTGGCCCTACCCCCCATATCCCCTAAATATGCCTTCATGACATGGTGCTATATGCACAGGGAACTTTACCTTTACCTTTACATGAAGTATTCTTTTTCGTATAATGTTATCTTGCATGAAATGGAAACAAGCGTGTTTCAGACATGATTGACCGAAGATAGTATTTTTATTAGCCTTAATTTTTTTTTTAAAAAAAGAAAAACTTTGTTCGCCACGAAGCTCTACCCTCACATTAGGTGCAAAATCATGACCCTTTTATCAGTTTAAGGTCTCCTTTGGTGTAATTGTTTTATTGTAGCCGAAAGCACTTTTAGTTCATCTTTTAATTCAGTAGCCTTCATGTGTTAACATTCCGGGAGTTTTCTACACTTTTCAGACAAAAGATCAGATGGCATGTCTTTATGCGTACTAATATTATAAAATAAACCGAAAAATTCACTATGATGTTTAAGCTGCTCAAATCTCTCTCTCGTAGAGCTAAACTAATCTTCTAGGACCTGGTAATAAAAATCAACTTTGTACCGTTTTTGTGGATCCAACATTTTCTTCATACTGAAACTGCCTCTTCTTTCGATATCTGCCCTGTACAGTGTTGTCTATCTTTGGATCATTTATATCTAAATTCGATGCCAATTCTTTCTCATCAACCGGGACTCACAGGTCACCGCCCACCGACGCCTCCACGAGTGGAGGGAGGGAGGCCCTGCCAGACTGTCAAGTGGAGTCTAAGAAACTTTGAAATTTTTCATCACTTCTGCTTTTTTCAAAGCGCTGATATGTATGCAAGAAATCATCTAACACATCGTAGATTAATGTTTTAAAGACATTTGCTCATTACATTACGTGGAGTAAAAAGTCATACCAGATAACTAGTGAGCAAAGGAATGTAATGCCACACAACTGGTTTAAAATACACTGAGTCTTATGTGCGACCATTTGGACAGTTTTATTGTCGCCAATTATTTGAAGGAGCGTATCATATACCTCTCCCACTTGATATCTGAACGGAGTTAAGGCATCGAATCTGCTTTCCCAACTTGTAGCACTCAGTGGTTTCCAAGTGAGACTACTGATATGTTCTTTGAAAATGGTGGGTTGGCATATATTAACTTTCAAGTTATATAATATAATATTATAACTTTCAAGTTTTCAATAGGCTTATTTTTTTCTTCTCTTCAAATTTTGCCGCCCTGAAAATTTGCCGCTCTGGGCGGTGGCACGGTTCGCCCCCCCCCCCATTCCGCCGGCCCTGCTTTATCCACAGATAATCTAATCGTGGCTGGATGTACAGTTTAAAGTGGGATCTAAACTAGGGATGGCCAAATCCGGATTTTTTAAAATCCGGAATCCGGATAGTAAAAATGGAGAATCCGGATTTCGGAGGGAATTCTGATTTCGGATAAAATCCGGATTTCGGAGGGAATCCGGATTTTGAATGGAATCAGGATTACGAATTCGATCCATCCTGGCTCACGCTTATTTTAAATGTTTAAATAGCACGTAACTAAGTGTACTGAATATGTTTGCAGCTAATCCCAAACTGAGAAAGAGGAATAGTTGGCTAACTGAAAAGCAATGTGATCAGTGTTGTTGCAGTAGTATTGTACTACAACAGTTCTTTGTTTCCGCCAAACATTCCCACATTGCTCGATTGCTCCTTATCTGTCGTAGCCAGGGGGGCGCGAGGGTGTGTTTGCGTGCCCCTTAATTTTCTTCCGCACCCCTTCAGCAGCCCCTACGTTCAACTGAAAACACTAACATTAATATGTAATATTATGCCATGTCGTCATATTGAGCGTCGAATGATAGGTAGGCCTACTGAAGTAAGACCGTTATTATTGTATGCAACAGGCAAGCTCTGAAAGAGGAGCCGATACTTTATGTACTGGCGGCAACCCCTGCGAAGATCAGCGGCCGTTTTTTTTCTTTCGTCAGCATTGTTGTTATGAATTTTTCTCCTTCTGTTTCTTCAAGCGGTCTGTTCGTGGTTTTTGATAATTGCCTATAGCTTAATGTGAGTTATGTTTTTTTTTTCTTTTTTGCATTGTTAATAAACAGTTTATTTTCCGCCTACTTGTTCTTCCTTACACTGGAGCAAAACATTCAGCTGCTTTTAAGGCATCACCAGGTCGTGCTCGGGAAATCATTTAATGCGAGTTGTAACATGAAGGGTAGTTTTCTTCTTAATACGTTCTATGGATTTGTTCCACGTAACATGTCTAGTAAACGTACCATTTCAGGCTTTTTGAAAAACTGTTAGGAAGAGGCACAATGTTCACGAAGAAATTTTACAGTTCGTTGTTGGGGATAGTGCGGCAGAAGGTATATTAAAGATGACACAGTTGCTGTGCTCTTCGCATTTCATCGTGTGGCAGACGGAAGGTATAATGTACTATGTATTTTGTACCTCCTACATTGGTTACATTGAAAAGGTCCAAAAATTGTGTTTTTAAGAGCAGGATGATTTTATTTGTATTTCACTTCATAGTTCAATAAGACTGCAACGTGTATCTGAATGTTTACACTGTATGACCACTTTCTTGGACGTCCAGGGGGAGGGCAAGGGGGGGGGGCAGCATCCCTGGAAAATGAATGTCAATCTAAAGTTATATATTTCACGCATATATTTTAATTTCAGTCATTAATTTATGTTAATCAGTGGCGGCGATTGGGGATGAAGTTGCCCCCCGATTTTTGCTATTTTTGCCCCTTCACTATGCTAAACCTTATCTACCAAGGGAAATTAAACTGTCCTTGCCCTCCCCCATCCCCTCAGTTTTGGCCCCTTGCTCCCCCAGTTTTGAAAGGTTGCATGCGTGTTTCATGTTTTCCTTATTTTAAGAATCGCACCCTCCAAATTTCTTTCCGCTTTCTTTCCGCACCCCCTCAGCACCCCTAGATGAATAATCCTGGCGCCGTCGCTGGTCATAGCAGTTGCACAACATTATATTTTGATAGATTTCACAAGTTCGCGCTTCAGTTTAATGCGCAAGCACTTTCTGACGCCGAAAGAATATAATCATTTGCATATGCTTCCTGAGATTACATGCTTCGGAGCTCAAACAATGACATCGTATACAACACAAAATGTCATATATATTTATTTCTACGTTCGACCAAACTTTTCTTGCTCCCATGCATGGGTGGTGCCGGGAAGAAGGTGCGAAGGGGTTTTTCAGCACCATTTAATTTTTGTCCGCATCTGCCATGTTACGTTATGTATGACTTACTAAAACTTTGTCGTCACATTGGAGTAACACCGCTGTCATTGTAGACAACAGACATTGACCGTAATCTGAAAGAGAATCCGCCTTTGCTTTCCTCTATTAGGAGTGGGGGGAGTCTATACAATTATTAGTGGCTGTTGTCTTTCTTCCACCATTATTTTTTTTGTTAAAAAATTAAAGAATGCATGTTTTCTTTATTTTCAACATCACACCCCCCAAAAATTTAATTCCGCGCTCCCTAAGCACACCTACATGATTAATACTGGCGCCTCCGCTGCTCTCGTATCATACGTACAAAAAAATATTCAGATTACATCTGATTATTGCGGAACTGATCTTATGTACGAACTTTATGTTAACCTGTATCAATTATTTTATGGTCAAAAATGAAAACATAAAGTAATGCAATAATTTCATAAAAGAAGGGAAATCTACTATATTACTAAGCACAGTTGGCTTCTTTCATGCGCGGCGGCAGAAAATTTTGACCGGCTGGGCAAAAGCCAAATACTGATAAATTAGGGTTGACAGATATAAAGTTTGAGTTTCACACACAGATATTCCCTCCCCCTCTCCCGTATTCCTTTGTATTCTTTCACCCTTTCTCATTGCTATTGTACGAAGTGCGTACTATAATGATTTACACTTTATTATTTTTTTTCAGGTCCCATGGTTCACCATTCGAGAAGTGAGGACTGGCATAAGAAGCTACGAGTCTAGTCTACCGATTGCAGGCAGCAGTGCCCAAAAAGGATTCCCGGTGTTCACACAGCAGCACGTTCCGTACATCATTGTCAGCGGACTATTGGACAACATGGAAAGCGATTATAATGGTCAGCGTTGGACAAGTTGATTTCTATGGAGATAGGGTGTGACCACAGATTTACAGACAATTGGCAGCAGTGTGTGGTGAACCTGCGCCTTCACGGAAAACCGTTTGCAATTGGGTGGAAGGCTGAAAAACAGGACGCACGTCAACAGAAAAAGAGAAAAGTTCTGTAAGGAAAGTGACTGTAACAACACCAAGAAACATTACACGGGTTGACCAAGTCATTCTTGACAACAGGTGCATCACGTTTTCTGAAATGGAGGTAACCACGGGCCTGTCCAGAATCACTCTGCAGCGAATCGTGCACGATCACCTTAATATGGGGAAAGTGTTCGCCAGATGGGTTCCGAAAAAACGACCAGGAACATGGGCAAATGGAGTGCTCCTTCAACACGACAACGCACGCTCCCACACCAGTTGGGAATCAACCACGGCCATTGCTGAAATAGGGTTCAAGGTCCTGCCACATCCCGCGTGCTCTCGTCTGTAAATCTCTGCTGTGGTCCCACCCTCTCTCCATAGAAACCAACTTGTCCAACGCTGGCCATTATATAGTTGCTTTCCATGTTGTCCAATAGTCCGCTGACAATGATGTACGGAACGTGCTGCTGTGTGAACACCAAGAATCCATTTTGGGCACTGCTGCCTGCAATCGGTAGACTAGACTCGTAGCTTCTTATGCTAGTCCTAACTTCTCGAATGGTGGACATGAGATCTGAAAAAAAAAAATAATAAAATGTAAATCATTATAGTACGCCCCTCGTACATCTTATTTTCCCCTTCCACCATTTTCCTCTGCTTGTATTACCCCGTCCCCCCTCTCTCTGTGTTTTAAAATACACATCTGCGTGCCGGGTAATCCGTTCACCAAATCTTCTTATCAAAATTCTCTCTATCCCCTCCAGTCTAGAAAAAAGTAGCGAAAGTAACCGATGTCGTCACCTGTTGTAAAGCCTCTTGGTTATCATTCCTATCTTTCCTGTCGGATCACACTTTAAACTGTAGGTCCAGTCCCGATTAGCCTTAGTGTGCATAAAGTGGACTTAAAACACCAACTCAATCAATTTATCCTTCCTGTGTGAATCTTGATATGGCCTCCCTACTTGTCTAATTTATGTGTCCCTTCCCTGATGCCCTTCAATTGCTCAGTAGGATGTACTTCGCTTTGTACAGTCATGGGCACTTCTGGGTTGTAAAGATTCCATTAAAAGTTAATGGAAGTGTTATAACCCAGAAGTGTCCGTGACTGTACAGGGTATATTTTATCTTATACCTTTAAATTAAGAATAAATTTATCATAGCCCATACTTTATTAGTTGAACGACATATTACATTAATTGATTTGATTTATTTGTTGTATTTAACTTCGCTTTTCTTCCACTTTTGGCTAATTGCGAAGATGAGGATGAATTGTGATAAGATGAAGCAGACAAAGGGACAATCACAAACACACATGGGCAGATCACAAAACCACAAAAAAGTTCCACGTAGAATTGTACTGGCTGTGAGTCCAGACGCCATAGTCTCGTTAGTCTGCTAAATGCAGTCAAGGGTGTGACGTGGAAGACAGTCTGACATTGGGTTGGTAGATTAGAGTATCCAATATTGTTAAATTCATGAGTCAATTATTGAAAATATGGGTCGAAATCATTTTCCCCTCCAATATTCGCTTTCCATCTGTAATCCGTTATCCTTCCAGAATCTGTCTTGCCTCCATAATTCTTCTCGCTCCGAAATCCGGATTGCCTCCGAAATCCAGATTGCCTCCGAAATCCGGATTCCCTCCGAACCCGGATTTGAAATTTTCCGGAATCCGGATTTCGGATTTTTTTTGGCCATCTCTAATCCAAACCACTGTGCAATGTGCCTACTCTTGGTGATAAATCATAAGTAACAAAATCTAAAAGTTCTAAAATTTAATACAGGAAAATTTGCTGATGAAAGAATTAAGAAAGATTACCAAATTAAACTGTCAAATAGATTCGATATCTTGCAGAATTTAAATGATGATGAAAATATAAATGAAACAGACGTAAATAAGAATTGGGAGCATATACGTAAAATTAATAGTATTTTTTTTTTTTGCTAATCCGTGATATACTAATTAACGGTTTCTCATATCGAAAAGCCTAACATAACATTAAATATAGACCACATCTTAATCTTTCATTTAAGAAAAGAACATTGAAATCGGGCCATTGGTTTCAGAGATATAGCTAGTCGTTTTTTTCAAAAGTAAACATCCGCCATCTTAGATTGGCCGCCATTTCTATTAATCACCACTTTGAAACGGTAATATTCTTATACAACCGTATAACTGTGGCATAAAGGAACATTAGTATCCCCAAATTATACCGAATTCTTGGCTGGCTCATGGACTAATTGATCAAATTCATCACCCGATTCTCTCAGACCGCCGAATATCAGCAAAACGTGTGGCGGAGACTCCGGGCATTTCACGGGAACGTGTTGATGCCATAATTCACTGATCTGGGCATAGGCAAGCTCTCAGGGAAATGGGTGCCAAGAAATCTATCCGCGGACCAAGAGCACGAAAGGTTGGAGGCATGCAGGAAAACCATGCCCCATTTTGAACACGTCGAACAATTCCTGTCAAGATTCGTTACCATGAATGAAACCTGGTTACATTACCATGATCAGGAGACAAAGCAAAGTCGATGGAATGGCGGTACTCTGGGTCTCCTTGCTCCAAGAAGTTCAAAACACAAAAGGTCTTTGCTTTATTTTTCTATGATAAGGACGGCGTATTACTTAGATTACCTATCCAAGAGCCAGACAGTTAATGCAGAGTACTACAGAAGACATCTTATTGTTATTATTTATTTTAGTTATTACAAAAACATCTGATCTTCTTTTTCATGTCTCGCAACCTCTAGAGCATTCTTATCTACAGCAATTACAGTTTTCAAAGTGTTACAACAAAACAAATAGAGGATTCTCTATTATGGGAATGGAACGCCAATAAACCCTCTGATGTGCATCTCAAATGTATAGTTTATACCAGAATCTTACCTGACACATTTTATTTCAAGGCGATCGTGTTATAGATCTTTTCTACTCTTACGGCGGGCGGCCCTCATGCTGGCAAGGAAAGTGGGGAGCGGAGATTTCGCCGCAAACCAACCAGACAACAGCGGTGGCACCGAGAGTTACGACGTCGAGGGGAGGAGGTTGTTATCATGGATATGCGTGTGAATAAATAACACTTTTTGGATGGTTAAATGTGTGCGTGCTCGTGTATGTGTGTGTCTACTTATTACAGACATATGCATGTACGAGACCTTTGATATGCGTAAATCTAGTCCAGGAATGTTATTTTCGTATCCAAAATACGTATGTGTCAAAAATATCAGGATTTTGTCCAGATATCCATAGATCTGATCTGGATATTTGTGGATATCGTATGGATATCTCTTGGAGATTTGTGCTGTATTGGAAAGACTAAAGCTATCATGCAACAAGGTTTGGGAGCCACATTTTGTTGATGTCACTGTTCAATACCGGAGCGTATTTTCTTACTTGCTTTTTAAAAATCATTATTTTTTTAAACTGAATGTGTCAAATTTACTTTATCTGCTAACATGTTCTAGTAATGTGTAAATCTGCGAATGATTTGTGTTCTACATTTTGACTTAAAGTCCTATATTTTAGGACAGCATATGGTGATCTGATAACCGTATTCCTTACAAGTGTTTAGTGTTTTCAAAGAGCGCGTTCTAAAAATTCCTTGCGTGTCTGTGTTGGTGTGCATAGGCACAATCAGAAAGTTATAAAGGGTTCAGGTTGCTGGAAAAAGAAGGTATTATGAACTTAAGTCCAAAGGGGAGTTCTAACACCCATAACAAGTTATGTTTCCATGTGTGTTTGTGTGCAAGTGTAGCAGATGTGTGAACAAAATTAAAAGTTACTTTAAGTGCAATCAGAAAACACGTCTTTCTGGCTTATAAAATTAGGCGATCACCCGATCAGCCAATCCAGGACACGGCGTCTAAAACAACAACAAACCTTTAACGAACCTAGCGGTCGAGAATTTAAAAAAAGAAGGAGAAGAAGAAGAAGAAGAAGAAGAGAGAGAGAGAGAGAGAGAGAGAGAGAGAGGCGGTTGATTCGCTTCTCCCTTCCAACGAAGTAAGTAAGTGTTTGCATTATTACCTGATGTGAAGAAACTAAACAAGATTATTATTCATGTCGGGATCTTAAATTTCTCGTTTCTAGATGTTGGGAAAGGAACAAAACGCCCCAAACACTAAAAATCCAAAAGGCAGAGTACGGATAGTATATCGAGACGATATTTCACAGAGTCTCGTCTCGTCTTTTACTGCTCTTTAACACAGAAAATATAAATTAGTAAATAATATGTAAGGAGTCTATTGATCCTATATGAGGCGACCGCCTACAGTACAGCGATCTTCCAACGTGGGTTTATTTCGATAATAAATGATTTCTGTTGCAGGTGGTGCGCAAGTAAATCCAAAGTCATCATCACTACACTTTCCAGTTACTTAACTTCCATTAGCTGTCATGCAAATAAGACGATTTTCTTTAATTCCATGATACAGAAACAAACCTGCTCAAATATACGTAGATAGTATTATACTCTGGACAATAATTGTGTCGCCTGACCAATTTTACATTGGAAAAGGGAAGGCGAGATTACTCCAGGAACTGAATTTATGTATACTATGTCTGAGGTACGGCCGATGACCTTGGGTACAATTTGCCAATGACTCTTTATAACGAAAACTGCTGTTATCATCCTGAATAGTTACAGCCGACTCGTTCGCTACTGCGACCTACGTGAATGATACAGAATGCGGTGCCAATTATATATTGTTACCCAAATGAAATGCGTCTTCCTTTTTTGTTGTTGAGTTCTTGTTTTAAGTTCACTTTATGCGCAGATAGACTAATCGTGACCGGATCTACAGTTTAAAGTGGGATCCGGACCACTTCGAACCTCCATCGGGTATCGAATCCGGGACCCCTTGATTAAAAGGCGACGACGTTGCCACTGAGCAACCGGGGAGGCCGTGAATGCGCCTCCCTGACCTACATTGTATCTTACCTGAGCGTAATGTTGGCTGATTTCAAGAACCTGTGACAAGATTTTCACATTCGAATCTCATATTTTGAAAAATGGACAGAATAAAATATACAGTCAACTTCCCAGCACTAAAAACTGATAAGGCAAAGTAGGGGTGTTGCAGTGGCGCAACCACAGGGAATGGGGCAAACATTGATGGCCAAGGGTACCTGCAGCGGGCAATTACCGCCCCAAATTTCTAATTTTATGCATATTAAAAATACATTTTGGAAAATTTTCTTGCTCGCTTCGCTCGCACTGCCTCGTTTTCTTACTCTTATCAAGTTCAAAGGCGTAGCTAGGGGGCGGCGGGAGTCGGCCCTGGGCCCCAAATGATGTAAATGAGAAAAGTTGGAAAAGAGAGGATGCCATGGCGCCCCGTTAAATTATTTGCGCCCTATTAAATCAATATTGATTTCAGTCTGCAAAAAAAAAAAAAAATGGGATCTTTATATTTTCTTGATCGCTTCGCTCGCAATTTATGGTTCTTTTCTGTACTACATTGTAAATTACCAGAGAGAAAAATAATACTTCTCTTAATTGATTTTGTCTTAAATGCATAAACAATTGTTTTAGGGAAGGGAGCATGCACATTTCAGAGACAATTTATATATTTCTTGCTGTTGGTTTATTATGAGGTGGATGAATTGATTGCGTAATGTATTTAAATAATATGTGTTGTGTATATATGTATTAAATAAACTTTGAATACGTACACAATTTAGTGTTGGCACGTTGCATATGCATTTTGTTTTACTTTACGTCGCTGTATGTTGCATATGTGTGAAACATATAACGCGCATGAATATTATACACGTTAATGTAAAACAAAGAATTATATTCGGAATGCATTTATCAAGCATTTTCTGTCTTTCAAAAATAATTCGTGTGCTTGTTTTCCATTATTAATGTGAAATTGAACGTGTTGAACAAATAATTCAAATCGTTTTTTGGAACACAAATGCTTTAGCATCGACTTCTACCCGTCTCTTGCGTAATTTCAAGGATAATAACGTCTTTGACACCACTACTGCTAGTACTACTACTACTACTACTACTACTACCACTACTAATAATAATAATAATAATAATAAAATAGTTGTTGTTATTATTATTATTATTATTATTATAGGTATGTTTATCCGTGCTTGCGGTTGTCAAGAGGATACTTTTCAGTCACGCGTATCGTCTTGTGAGCGAGGTGGTCTGTCTCGTTCTGGTCCTCGTCTCGATGTACAAGCATCAGTTCAATTCTCTTCTGTGTCTCGATTTAACATAGGTCTGTCTCGTTCTCGGTCACGTTCCGACAAGTCTTGAAGGATCAAATCTCATCTGGCCGCAATTTTTAAAAGACCGTCTGGGTTTCGTCCCCAATTTTTCCACTTATTCCTCCACCCCCGAGAGTGCTTAAGTTTACTCCTTACATCCAGGGTTGGCAAAATTTGTGTTTTTTTAAAAGAAACCAAAAAAAGATTTTTTTTTGTTTTTAACAGTGTTTTAAACAAGAACCGAAAAAACATGTTTTAAACAAATAAAACGTTTAAAACATAGGGAATGCCAAGAAGACTTATTTTCTAAGAATAATGATTAATAAGGAATTTGTCCATCATCCAAAGATGGACTGTGTTCCTAGTATAAAGTAAACCGTTGACTAACTTCTTAAAATACACATTTACGTATGTAGTCTTAAATCTCAACTTCCCAGCACTAAAAACTGAGAAGGCAAAGTAGGGGTGTTGCAGTGCCGCAACCACAGGGGGGCAAACTTTGATGACCAAGGGTACCTGCAGGGGGCAATTACCCCCACTCCGCACTTATTTCAGGCTGCCGCCGTCACTGCCACCAGATGTGCTCGAGTTTCACATTAAACACAATGTACCCCGGGAGATGGGACAGAGGACAGCTTAACTTTAAATCCCTCCAACTTCATTGCAGGGATGTAAGCAGGGTTGGAATGTTTAAAACAAAAGTATTTTAAACAACTTGTTTTAAACGTTTAAAACACATGGCTTTGTTTTTTTCACAAATGTTCAAAACGTTTAAGACAAAGTGTTTTAAACATTTTTTTTCAGACTTGTTTAAAACACAATTTGATACTTGATAGAAATTTTCAACTATGTTTGATAGTTTGTGGTTATTTGCGTGTTTTGTAGCTATGCCTTTTCATTCAATGCGTGTCATTCTGTTTATTGTGCACCAGGCGCGGTTGGCTGTATAGCGCAAATGTGCAGTGAACCCCCAGTAATATACAAAATAAACAATAACTGAGATGTTCATAAGCGTAGAGTGGCAAATTCTCTTAGTGAGAAGGAGAAACCGCGGGCCAGAGCCACTCAGCTCCCCTCTAGTTCCGTTTCGTGCAAAGTCTCCGCTGAACCTCCGCAAGCCAACCCCGACCATGCTAAAAGCTTAGGACGGCTAGCAGAAGCTCGACGCGTACATATGGCGAAAATACATGCAGTCTGAGACTGGAGGAAGGCCGTCTCGTCAAAACGGACATGCGCAGTTCGTAGGATCACCAGCGAGCTGGAGTGAATCACGCTCTTCTCTCTTCCAGTGTTGCACTATGTGTTTCAATTTGAATTCATTTGGCATTCTCTTTGTATTTTTATATTTTACAAGACTTATTAGATTAATGAAGAGGGTGTAATACAAATGTAGAGGTAAGTAACACCGAACGAAAGCTAGAAGTAAAGATGATGGGACAAATACGATAAATATGATAGAAAACAACTTGCCTACACATTCAGAGTTTTCTTCTTTAAGATGGAAACACTTCAGGTGGAAGGAGCCGAAAAGTCAAAAATAGCGCGAGGGCGAGTGGTCGCTTATCGGACAAGACTTAAACAACCTTTTGGTATTCTTACGTCAGAGCAAATGCTTTCGTTGACATGTTAGGCTTTTTAGGTTTAGTTGTCTTAGAATATATACACACAATTTTCGGGGCTTACCGTGCTTGACCAAAAATGTAATATTTGCTATTTATTCAAGCCTAACCTAACAATGAAGGCATTTCGCACTTACGTCAGAAGACGACCAAAAAGTTGTTTGGGTTTCGTGCGATCAGTTATACTCTAGCGCGAGAGGGTGTTCGAAGGGACGCGCGCATTTAACTTTGTTACGTGTCATTGTCTCCATACTTGTTAGTTTGTTTTGAAGTGCATGGCTGGTGATTGAAATATATATGGCATAGTGATACGTTGAGTGAAGTGAGGTGGATTGTGTATTGGAAGGAGTGTAGTTGTTGCTGTGTGAGAAGTTAACATATTGCATGGAATAGAATCGAATCGCTTTGATTTAGCGATATACTTTCGAATATTTATATAAGAATTATCTTGTAATCAAGGGGTCTTGGGTTCGATTATTGATACATACTAATTTTAGCAGGCAGAGATTTGTATTTTTAACTGTAAGTTGAGGATCCAGTTTCAATAATATAGTCTATTTGACAGTGGTTGGACCAGAAAAGAGTTGGCAAGAGTGGAAAAGGCAAAATTGAGGCGAGAATATTTTCTCAATTCTGAGATACCCCTAAATACAATACCATACGAAAATCTTAAATTAAAATGATCGCCCCCTACACACACAGTCCTTGGTGCTGTCACTGTTATCTGAACATAAAGCAAATCAACTTTGTCAGTAATCTACCGGCCAAAATTTGATAATTTTCCCAGAACTATCTCTACGAACCAAAGCGTGTAGTGTCTCAAAAGGTTTAGGTAAGTCCACTTTTCATAATTTTGGTGAACCCCCAGTAAAATTATGCACGAGCCGCGCCTGTTGTGCACAGAAATCTGTCCAGTGGCTGAAAATGTATATTGAATTAACGAAGAAACATATCGTGATGAATACCCGTGGCGTGGATCACGTTTAAAGCACCTGGCTGTTTTTTACAGGTGTTCCTGCCTCACTGACCTACATTATCTCATACCTGAGTTTGTAATGTTGGCTGATTTCAAGAACCTGATTGACATGATTTTTTCACATTCGAACCTTATATTTTGAAAAATGGACAGAATAAAATGTACAGTCAAATTTCAAATTTTATATATAATAAAAATACATCACTGATGTGTTGCATTTTGTTCCACCATATACAAAATTACTTTTAAATCTTTTATGTAAAATAAAATGCAATAATTATATTGTTTTCTTTTTCTAAGCCATTATTGAGTGGAATAATATGAATAGTACAAAATACACCATAAAAACTACACTCATTATCAACTCACTGGATATATGTATAAATATTACACGTAATACTATTTCTATGTAAAGAGTGTGAGTACTTTTGTGCTAAAATGAGACAATGAATCATAGCAAGAAACTGCCATAAGACACGTCTATTTTTATATTAGCACCTACAACCTTGTTTAAATCTAAAGATTTTGCAAGCTCTTAAAGAACAGAATAGATAGAGCACTCAATCTCTCGTTACAAGTTCGATTACGAATTAAACACTTGATTTGCCGCAAGCAGCCTTTTTTTGGTGGTATGCATATTTCAATAATACAAAGCTTATAATATTCGTAAAATACAATTTTTAATGTTACAAAAATTGCAAGCAGCTGCTGAAGGGTCTTTATTTTGAGTTTCCTTTCTGCGTCGTAGTGTGCCATAACTCTAAGCTGTCCAAGGCTTAACAATATAGGGTGCGGTGATAAATTGTAACTTAATAAAGTAGGCATCAAATAAATAATACCACCCTTGAATAGAAAGTGTGTTAATTATATCATTTTCTCTGCCATGGTTAAATATCTTACGACTAGAATTCAGAATTTAGGGCTAAAAATCGGTAGGATGCGGAAATGCCGTGCACTTAGGAGGTGCCACTCTCAAGGAACAAACATATTTTCACTACAAATTCCCCTCCGCTAGAAGGCAAATACACTGACATAAAAGCAATGAATATCGTTGCAACTCTTGCACTGGGCATTTTGATTAGTGAAAATAACTGCTGAAGATTATAATTTTATTTCAGAATATATTATGCATAAATACTGATCAGTATTGAATGAATAGTTTTAAATGTGCTTCAAAGGTTGGTTCTCCTCCACGGAATCCTAATTAATACTGTGACGGTCCAGCAGAAATTATTTTCTAACATCACAAATGATAATGAACACATTGGACTAGGACTGCGAGCAATAAAATTGCCCAAACGTGCTGATTTTCACACCGTATTGCAATGATTAGTTGAATGGATTTGTTTTAAGATACACTATATGCACAGAGGCTAATAGAGAAGAGATCTATAGTTTCTAGCGGAATCCGAATCAGTTAATGAAATGTTACCGCCACCGGGGATCGAACCCGGGACCCCTTGATATCAAGGTAGCAGTTTTATGACTAGACTATCGGGGCTGGGTGTCCAATTGTAATCTTTCCAATTCTTAGATTTAAGAATTAGATAGTTTGTGTACTCTTTGATTTTTTAACATCGTATTTGTCCTTCTCGAATATTGGCAGCGATAACGATAAAACCAATGAGAGAACATCGCTAACACTCAAGCAATTGTCGGTACTCGAATGAGGAACTAAAAAACATAAAAGAAACATAGCCTAACGCTTCTTTAGATTTTGACTCTAAAAATTAATTTGTCATACCTGTTAGACCTATTCCGAAATATAGTGACACGGTTTATAGAGGCTAACAATTGTACACATTAGATGTTTGTATGCCAACAATCAAGAACAATCTCTCAGTAACTGAATACGTCCACCGACAGCAGATTTCGAAGCAAGTATGGCGACTCAGGATTGGTCACTTATTTATTACCAAATGATCAGTGGCCACTGTTATCCAGGCATATCTTCAGCTGCCCCCCCCCCCACCCTCTCCTTGATTTTACAACACATCATAATACTAAAGTAACCTTGCGATCTACCCGAACTAGAAAATTCACTTGAAGATTGCATTTGCCCCAATGGAAGTTTCTTGATGGAAAATGTGAACTTCTACTTTTTAAGTTTTCGGTCGAAATGCATCTACCGTACTACAAAAATCTAAGGAGGCTACAGGGGGCTGAGACCTGTTTTGGGAGAGCTTCAACCCTCCTAGCCCACCCTATAGCGCCGTCCCTGCCTGGCGGACTTCAAAGGAAATCTGAAAACCAAAGCAGCGAATCCCTACTGGAAAAATTCCACGCTATACTTGATTTGCAGATATCTGACTGCGATTCTTTTCGCTTAGGGATCTTAAAACCAGATTTTCTTCAAAACCAAAGGTAAGTTGAACAAGATACAGTCTCATCTTTTAGGATGCGACTGGGTGTGGAAAGAAATACTATCTTGCCCAGTGATTTATCCACACCCCCTTAACACCCCCTCCAACACCCTCCCAAATTTTGGTGAACACCCTCCCAAGCAGAAAAGTGGAATACCCCCCAGGGGGGGTGTAAATATGGATGTTTATATCAACAATAGAATAACAATACTTCAACATTAACAGAAATAAATCATTTGTAGCTGAAGAAGCATAGTCCAATGGACCTTTCGGTCAACTAAAACCAAATTGTCAAGGAAGGAGGGTGGAATGTGCAGCATGGCCATTTCCTGGAAACAGCAGCTCCCTTGACAAGGTTTCGGTCAGCTCTAGGGAAGGAACACTGCCACCTGGAAAATGTCAAACTGACTTCTCGCCCTCCTTCCAGGGAGCACATTCCGCTCACAGTGTTGACAGTTCAGCGTTTGAATACCTTATATATTTCTTAAATACGTTACAGATTCGTAAATTCAATTATTCAAGCCCTGAGTCAATGAAATTGACATTTTGTTCCATTTTCCTTTCGATTCTTGCATGTGAAAAATGTACGATAAAAGTAAGGGAAGAAATTCAAAGATACAGGTTTGACTCCTTGTAGTGAATTCTGTTACTATGGTTAGCAACACTATTTTCTGTAACTGGGAGAGATGAATGATTTTAGAGTGGTAGAGAAAAGAACAGTCAAATGCCTTTGGCCTTGGGTCAGTCTCCGTTCGTGTGTTGTCGTTCTGTTTAGTGCATAACAATGTTTGAAACTTTACTGCAAAACTGTCTGAAGAAGATAGAGAAAATGAAAAAACAGACAGAAGGAAACCGAAAGTGGCGAGTAGAAAATCAGTGACACTATATGTAGGTATAATTTCTTCCAACCGTTATTCATAAAGTACCAATATAAAATTTACTGACAGAGTATTCGATATAAAATGGCAAGTATTTCATGAAGAACCTAAATGATTCATTCACATCTATGACCATTTTTGTGGCTCCAAGAGTTCTTACCTTTGTAAAAGAAATTATATACTATTAGAAAGAGAGTTGTAAAAGGGGGAGGGTCCACGTGTGATGCTTGCCTGGGCGCTAAGTACAAATGGGGTGCCGAACAAGCAAAACATATAAAAATAGAAAAGCGTTAACGTCGTGGTGCCCTGTGAAATTACTGGCACCCTATTAAATTAAAGTTATTGTCAGTTTCCAAAGATATAGCTTTAGTAAAAAATGTATTTCTCTTTGTATCTAATCGGTTCCCTGACATAATGAACTGTTTAATTTTATTCAGAGGAAGCAAAGGAAGTGTAAGCAGGCCCGTAGCTAGAGGGGGGAAGGGGTCAACTGCCCCCCTGAGAGCCTGCTTTGCCCCCTGTGAAAAATACAGAACACCTGGAATTCTCACTAATCTTTACAATTACTCTAGCAACATAACAAAGACACTTATTGATTTTGTGATTTATGAAGGTGTGGGGGATTCAGTATAATGTCGTATCAGGATTGGGGGGACAAAAATTTCCTTTTTAGTAATAGTGATTCATGTGGTAAAGAGAGGGAGTGGATATTTGATTTTTGTTACTTAGCGTTGCTTTTCTGCCACTTATAGCTAATCGCAACAATGAATGATGACGTGAAATTGATGAAGAGACACTCGTAATCAGTTCTGCAACCACAGGGCGGCAGGGGGCAATGTCCCCCCCACCATCCCGACCTTGGGCGGAAGTCCATTCTCTAAGAATAGTAGGACAATTGGATACTCATGATGGAATTAGTTTTTACGAGTTCCTTGCATTTTTCTTCGAGACGGCCAAGGGCACTTGCAAGGGGCAATTGCTCCCCTCGCAATTTCAAATTTTATACAAATAAAAATACATTTCGTAAAATTTTCCTTTATTATCTTCTATTCTTATAGTCCAAGTTCAGAGCCATAGCTATGGGGTGGTGGGAGTCGGCCCTGGGAGCCAAACGATCTATATGAAAAAAAAGATGTTAAAGATAATGCCATGGCGCCCCGTAAAATTATTTGCGCCCTATTAAAACAATTTCTTTCTATGAAACTTAATATGAAATATTAATGATGACACTGTAATCCAAGAAGTCATTGAACAATCAAGGTATTCCTATTTGTTTGGCAGGTTTGATTGATTGATTGATTTGGTGTTTCAAGTCCACTTTATGCACAGTAAGGCTAATTGGGACTGGACCTACAGTTTAAAGTTGGATCCGAACCACTATGTGCCTCCACCGGGTATCAAACCTGGGACCCCTTGATTACAAGGTGATGACGCTACCACTGCGCCATCGGGGAGGCCCTATTTTTTGGCAGGTGTCAAAACATGTATTCAACTATAATATAATACAATTCACACAATATTTTGCAAAATGGTGAACGTAACTAGTAGGCAACCATTGTCTGTAGTGATGCAAGAGTCTCCCCTTTGAAGTATGACCGTGGTAGAGTAAGGGACCACGTTTTAATGTTTTAGCAAGTACAAAAAATGTATTACAATTTTTTTACACAATTCATCAAGTGTAGATAATATGTAACCATTATTATTTAATTAATTCGATTTGTCTCGTTAGATTCCCCTGTGCGGAAAAATCTTGCATACTGGAAACTAGAGGAAATCATTATGAAGCATGATTTATAAAGGGCTCGCTTAATCAGTTCTGCAGAGAGGCCCATTAATCGTCTATTAACATTATCAACCTGTAAATATCAAGTAGATACAGTCCCTATTAGCCTATTTATGTTAAACTTTATATTCTTTCGCAATCTGGAAAGGTCATTATCGAAAAAATGCCATTTGATGTTGCTCGAAGTTGTTTTCTTGTCCGTTACAGTTTCAAGATATCATCCCATTTCTGTTACTTATCTCTTTTGGGGGAGGGGTCAAGTACCTCTGTGTACCCTGCTATATCTGTCAATGCGACACAATATATTAAAAATTTGCCCCCTCTAGGATTGACTTTGCTCCCCCCCCCCCTACAAAGAATTCTTGGCTACAGGCCTGAGTGTAAGGAATTAAACATAAAATAAATTTAATTTACATTAAGTCCCAAATTTATATCTGACCATAGGCGCACCAGTGAGGGCACGACGGCGCTTGCCACTGCCTGCTGGAAAACGTGGAGAGAGAAAATTTGTTTCGTTCATTGTGCTCTTTGTGTGTTGGATAGTGAAATAAATGCTATTCAATTTTTAAATAATTGAAAATAAAGCATTGCCTCAATTTAGAAGTGAAAAATTCCTTGCCTTCCTTTTGCAGTTAACATGCCATGCGTTTATTTGCACATGTTATTTCATTTTTTAAGGCAAAGAGCCACGTGACTCCTAATTCCCTAGAGTCTCTCATTTAGTATTTGAAAGATAAACTCTCAAAAGCACCAAGCATATTTTCCAAAGTTTTGTAAGGGTATAATGCATATGCATATTATTAATTAAACATACCGACAGTATCCCATGATGTTTACTCTTTACAATCTTGCTTTGCTCGTTCGGCGTCCTCTTTACCTCACCACATGCCCCCTGCCCCCTCCTGTTTTAACAGTTACAAGATATGCATGTATAATTTTAATAGTTCTATGTAGCGAGTGAGTTCCAAATTCTGCTGGTGTTTTCAAATCTCTGTTTAAACGATGATTCAAAAACTGAAATAAAGTAATGAAACTCGATATATGTATTTAGAGCATGGCCATGAAGACGTTAAAATATAGTGGGAAGTTGGGAGGCACGTTTGATAGATACCTGATATTGCTTTTGAATGAAATCGGTCAAGGAATTTCATATTGAAGTCTTCAACGAACGAGCAAAGCAAGATTGTAAAGAGTAAACATCCTGGGATACTGTCGCTATGTTTAACTAATAATATGCATAATCAGTTTGCAAAGAAATAGTTCTAAAAATTTCCTTGCTCGCTTCTCTGGCAGTGTCATAATTTATTTAAGTCATATTATATCTGTATTTATTACTACTACCTCAGACAGGCAAGTGCGCGCACACCCATGCAATGCAATCTCACTGATATTTCAATTGGACAGCCCCAAGTTGAACTCCGAGTTACACCTACGGCAAGAACGATACAAATACAGTTAAAATATTGCGCAAGTGTTCCTAATTTCTTTATAACTAGCTTAAGAATTGCATGAAATGATTCCTGGTAATAATATGTTAAAATTTTGTGTTTTTTAATGTCATTCCTTGTGTTTTGTCTAACGATTGATTAAATCAAGTACTGAACATTATCGAAACGTTAAACTGAAATGTTAACATTAATCTATTTTCCATCTTTTTTCTTCTGAAATGTTACGTTACGTCTAGAAACATCCATGAACAAATTGAATTAGGGTGAACATTTTTAAAACGGTCCAAAATATGCACTTAACTTCCCCAAACTTACACCCCCCAAAATTTTCCAACACCCCCCAAGAGAAAAATCCTGGATAAACCCCTGATCTTGCCCACCCCTTATCTCCCAGGTTTCGATGTCCCTGATGTTCCGATTGACAATAATACTAGTAGCCCAGAGAAGAAAACAGATCTTTTCGAAGTAACACACCATGTTTGGTTAAGCTTTTTTTTGGTAACTAGAAACAAAAAAATAAGTAATTAATTTTTTGCCAAATAATTCTGTAACTCTAAAACAAATGTACACGGTTAGTAAGCAAGTGATACTGGCGAACAATCATTTGAGGTGCTCAGAATACAAGTCGTGTAAGTACGGACAGAAATTAAATATTTACTAAATAGGATTTTAATATATTCGCCTCAATTATATTGTTTCACATGGCTAGTAACATAAGTTCAATGTTGAACTGAATCACCGAAGCATTTGACTGTTGTTTCAGAAATCTTTCCCACCAAATATCTCAAAAACAGCTTCTATTGATTTGTATCACTTGTATTCTAAGTGTCTGATTTGTTTGTCGCCTATTTGACAAATGTTTGGTTATGAGAAACTATTGTAGCACATCTAATAAATAAATCTTAATTTCCAAACGGAGTCTTCAAAACTATCACCACAGGTAAGGTGTTTTCCGCGAATGACTAGAAGGGTGCACGTAGCCACAAGTGCTGACGCGTCCATAAGTTGTTGTTTTTTTCAATTAATACACTTGAACTGACGTTTGTTTTCAAGAGTTCTCGGAGCCTAGCACGTACCCGGTTCAACTTAACTGCCTCTAGTATTTAGTTGATTGATTGTCCCACTTACCATCTTCCTCTTCTTCTGTGTTGATAAACTTCCATCTTACTTCATTCATTTCCAGTGTTATACAATAAGGTGATCCACTTGTTAATGGCATGTAATTAAATAGGAGACAAGCCAGCTGACTGTTCAAGGTCAAAGAAGTAGTCCTTCCCAACACACAACTCCCAGCATCTGCACACACACACAGACATAAAGTAAAGAAAGAGATCTGAGATCATTTGATAACGTCAAGACAAAGATTAATAGTGACAAAGTTCTGTTAGTTCCGCTTATGGGGGACGTTCCTTAATTTTTATATAATTTTGTTCTGGCGACTTACATCTAGAGAGGAAGTGCGAGTGAAAACTGGTTCAAGAACAAACAGTTTCCTCCAGCAGACGAATGATTGGTTTTTTGTCCCCCTTCTGCTGTCTCGTTATTTGCCGGTGAAAGTTCTCGAACTTGTTACAACACATAACTTCACGGTTAATTATAGAGACTTGATCCTGCACTTGTTAGCAATTTCAGAGTTGTTGTGTTGTTGCGATATGAAGGGCTCCACTCGACTTAGTCGGTCCCTGTATCTACCAGGGTAAAATTGGTGAGCTGGATTTTGTTGTGCCATTTCGTTGCAAGATGTTTTCCTCCTTCGTGCTCCTTCAGGCGACATTTCTTCTTTATTGGAAAGTTTGGAAAAGTTTAAACTTATAAAGGCTAATCTGGCTAAAAGTTTGGCAAACTACTCACATAAGCCAATCGGGACTGGACCTACAGTTTAAAGTGGGATCCAAGCTATTGTGCAATTTGCCTCTGCCGAGAATCGAACATGAGACTCATTGATTACAAGGCGACAGCGTTAACCACTACGCCACTTTTTTTTATTAAAGCGTACATTAATGTGAAATTCATTAGACACGTTAACTGAATATGTATTTGGATTTATTTATTTTCCTTATCAGACGACGAAGATAAAATGGTGATTACACGAAAATTACATTCACAAAGGAAGGCCCATATCAGATCAGGAACTTTCGATAATCGACTATTCAATACGGTGGGCCACCTAAGCAGCGAATGAGTATCTAATATTTTCACACACTTCTACTGTCGAACAATAAAAAAGTAAAAATAAGGTAAAAACCTTTCCCTGCGTATTTCAACATGCCACGAAGTCACATAGGGACTCTACACATTCTGAATATTGGTCATTGTGGAAGTGACGTGATCACCAGCTTGTTTCAGCCGTCTTTAACCCCCAGGTACCCATTTATAGGGTGGATAAACCACAGAAACAATTTATGCATGGATATGGTCTGAAAAGTTTGCGTCGGAGATTATCTATCCCGCGAATCAAACCCGGGTCTTCCTCATGGTGGTCAGATGCCAAACCGACTGGCCCCTCGCGGCTCTTGAACAATAAAACGGGAAGGTAAAATGACTTCTTTCTCCACACATTCATGATTGACTTAGGTGACCGAGTGGTTATCACAGCGTACTACGACGCCAGGGGTCCAGTATTCGAATTCCAGTCTGGGCATGCATGAGTGTTGTATGTGAAAGTCCTTCATCAATTTCATAATATCATCATTCATCCTCGTCTTCGCGATTAGCCAAAATTTGCAGGATAAGTGGTGATATGATGAAGCGATATTTAATCTGGCGGATGGAAAGAAACAAATGGGCGATCGCGGTACGAAACGCACTCGACTCGGAGACACACCATGTTGACAGGCCTGTTGTAAGAGCACAGTTTGTCCCTCCATAGTTGCCACGTGAAGGGAATTTTTTCCGAGTTTTAAGTGAAAAGGGAAATTCGATGAAAAATGCCGAAAAATGTAGGTAAATTTGAAGACATCGCTCTCAATATTACTACATATTACATTAGGTTCCAGTTTCACGTACATATTTCCTTGCTGTTACTTCTCATTTCCTCTCCTTTGAATTTAAGCCTATGCTCTGTTGCAGGAATGTGTGGAGAAAGGCTGCACATAACGGTAGAGAAGGGGAGAGAGAAAGTGGGCGGGGCAATGCAGTGGCGGTGCTGCAAAAGGCTGGTAGCTTGGTCGAGTCCTCTCGAGTCACTACTTGCGCAGATACTTGTTTTCGTTCATTTGCTCCACAGATTCCAGGGACATAGCATACATGTATGCTTACATTTCTATTTTTGTTTGTTTTAAGTCCATTTTCACCACTTCGGTTAATAGCATGAGAATGAATGATGAACTAACGAAATGGGTAATGGAACAGACACAATTGTACGTACATGCATACCTGATCAGGGTTCGAACCTGGAATATCTGTCCCGATAGCGAGGAGACTGGCTATGAGTAAGTATGTGATTAATTTGATTTGAATTTTTCATTATACTAAAATGAATAAACGAAAATACTGTTACTATTATCGAGTATTATTTTCATATTTCTTTAGATGTATTGTGCAAAACGGGAAATTGTGCCCCTTGCAAAGAGAAATTGTTTGAATTGAATTGTTGTTTTAAGTCCACTTTATACACAGCAAGGCTAATCGAGACCTACAGTTTAAAGTAGGATCCGAACCTCTGTACCATGTGCCTCCACCGGTTATCGAACTCGTGACCCCTTGATTACAGGCGGCGACGTTACTACTACGCCATCGGGGAGGCTCCCAAAGGGAAATTGTGCTCTCAGATTGTAGCAACACTGCCTCCCTCCCTTGGTTGTAAACTACGTCCCATGATTCTGTGGAGCAACGCCGTGTACAGCGGTAGAGAAGGGGAGAAACGAGTGAGCGGAGCAAAGCAGTGAGTGCTGCTGCAAACGACTGGTAGCTGCAACCGCGTTGTCTGCTCCATGCAATCCCTTTCCGTATCACGCGTTAATTGGTCGAGCGCTCTCGAGTCACTGCTTGCGCAGAGGACTTCTTTTCGTGAGCTTGCTCCACAGACTCCTGGAACAGAGTATAGACGCAAAGAAGAACTCTGTTAATTATTATTGTTAATTATTATGATTAATATCAGATTTGCAATCATGGTACTTCACTTCCACTAATCGCATGCTCTGCATTAATAACACTTGTAAACTTTAAAATATAGACCTATCTGATGTAAGAAATTATTTAAACGCTAGAAACTTCTTCCTTCTACCTTCTTTCATGAAGTAAGCAAGTAAAAGGACTTGACATGTTTTTATTTTTTTTATTTTGCTATTATCACAATATTAAGGAATTTTAATAGTTGATGGTCTTTGGCACGTCTGCCCCTTCAGACCCATTTATGTGTGCCCTCTCTGGACTTCCAACTTCTAGGCTGTAGTCTAGGATAACCTAGTGGTAAATCACCCTGCCGGGGTGTACTACATATAAGAGAGGTTGGCATTTGGGTGTCTTCTCAAAGGGTGTATCAACCCTTACCCCAACTCTTCGAATCGATTTTTAAGACGAAAGCAGCGTGGTCAAGTTCAAATTATAAACAGTGGCAGCGATTCTGGCTTTAATGTCTCTTGCAGAACAGAGTAAGGGGCCCCAATACAAAGTTGCATGGCACAGATTAGGTATATGAGTTTCATAACTTTTACCTGCAGTTGCCAAAACGTAATATCTTATGCGTACAAAAAGCTAACGAGAGTTCAACTAGGAATGAATTCGAGACGAGAAGAGACTGGTCGAAACTCGTCTCGTCTCTTGTTCTAGGAGATCTATCTCGTTCTTAGTGTCATTTCTACAAGTCTCAAAGTGTCTGGTCTCGTTCTCGTGTCAATTTTTTAAATGACTATTTCGGTACTATCCAATAACTATTAGAATGACAATGAAATTCGAATATACGAATTGTTATTATGGTTACATCATAACTACACAGTGATATTATGGAAATAGTTTTTTCACTCGACAAACGAATAGGAATCCGAATCTTGATGAACGGATTCTTTTCGGGTAATCGACTAGATAAGGCCTGGAAAGGTTTCTAAACTTTAGAGAGCTAAAGCCACTCTTGTCTTCATCCCCTAGGTATTGCACCGTGCCATGAAGGCACATAGGGGGTTTGAAGGCAGTGCTCCACACATTCTTGGTCTCATCTCAGCTATACTGGAGGTGATGTGATCAGCACCGCACTCTTCCTCCTACAAAAATAAATACTTTTCATTTTCAGACCTTATTATTGCGAGATGTCAAACTCAAGACATTCACTTGTATTTGCAGGGGAGTAAAGGGGAAATTCCACCAACTGATTTAAAGTATGTACGTACAGTACGTACGTATATCTCCTGGAAGGAAGTATACTCTATCTCGAGTATCTATGGAGTGAACGAACGAAAACAAGTCTCTGGGCAAATAGTGACTCGAGACGGCTCGGCCAATAAACACGTGAGAGGGAACAGGATTGCGTGGAGCGGGGAAATCAACTGCAGTTATCAGCCTTTTCAGCAGCGCGTAGATTACTGCTTCGCTCCGCCCTCTCTCGTCCTATACTTCTCTACCGTTATGCGCAGAATTGTTTCAGAGATTTCCGGGACAGAGTATACCTCACTAGAATACCCCACAGGAAAATTTTCACATCATACATTGCTTGTAAGTTTTCGTGTTCATTCCCGCAGAAAATCCTTACGCAAGCAAGCATCATCAGGATACAACCTGCATGCACAATGGGTGTGTCAGCTTAAGAAATACATGGAATTAATGACACACAAGTCCTGTGCCGACCTCTTAGGTAATTGACGCAGAAATTAATGGTTTCGAGCATCGATGAAGTAAGAAAAAAAATAATAAGAGCCACACAAAGTGAGTTGGCAAAATTACTTAATGTAGTCGCGCGCGGAGTACCGCGAAAGGTTGCCGTGCTGCATCCAGCCAGAGAAGTAAACAGGTAAGTTTTTAGTCAAATTTTGTTTCAAGTCCCTTCTATGCACAGATAGGTTAAGCGGGACTGGACCTACTGTATGAAGTGGGATCCGAACCACTATATGCATCCACTGTGTATCGAATCCAGACCCCATCATTACAAGGCCACTACGCAAAGTGGGAGGCCCGTTAAGGGTTTTTGTAAACGCAAATAAGTTATTGTGTGGAATCTAACCCTGACGAATAAACATAATAACGAATGTACAATCAAACACGACCAGTCCGAGGCTCAGTGGTTACCGTAATGCGCTTCGTCGACAAGGGTTCGAAGTTCGAATCAAGGGTAAGGTGCATGAATGTGTGTTTGTCTTGTCTGTTTCGTTAGCTAATCATTCATTCTCACCCGATTAATCCAGAGAGAGACAATAGTGAAGAAATGGTTGAACCACACATTTCAGAAATGGTTGAGGAATGAATACCCTTGTCTACATATTCCCGTCAAGTGCCAAGAAAGGGCATAGCAAATAAGGATCTCCCCGATGAGGAAACATCGTAGTCTTGGAATCAAGGAGTCCCGGGTTCGATACCCGTAGGAAGCTCACAGCACAGTGCTTCGGATACCACTATGAACTATAGGTCCAGTCCCGAATAAAATTTCTGTTCATAAAGTGGAGTTAAAACAACAAATCAAACAAACCAATACCCCTCCGAAATCACACACTACAGGTATTAGAGTACATCAGGCTTCGAAATGGACCGGAGCGAGCCGGAAGGGCGTTCCGGTTCGTGAATATCTGGAACCTTCCTGTTCCGTCTCAGAAACGGCAAGGACCGTTCTGGTTCTTTTAATTTTTCTGTTACATCTTTCACAACATTTTTACTTTTCAGTGGACCTAATTGAAGGGCTCGGATGTAAAACATGGTAAGTGACATTTGGTCATTTTTGAGTTGCAAAGTAAAATGTGCCATCTTTCAATTTTCGAGTGAAATTGCCATGTCATACAATTTGCATTGGACTCAGTGAAGTCTTCTGCAATTGGTAAACACAACACGAAAACAATTTATCTAAAATACAGCTTCTAATAACCTTTTTTTCTTAATGGACTCAGAAATAACCAAAATGTCACTTACCATGTCTTACACCCGAGCCCTTCAATTGCTAATAATTATTAATTGCATATATTACAGCATTCATATTAGCTTCCCTTCTACGTGGAGATGCGTTGTTGCCGCGAGGAAGCTTAGCAGAGTATGATGGCGTCTATGTTGCCTTCTCTTTTTATGGCTTGTGGTTATCGTGTTCACTGTTTTATTTGTTAATTATTATTATTATTTGTCTTGTCTTGTGAAATCATTTTTTCTCATGGATTAACCCAACAACCAAATTTCAAGTCAGTAAAACAATAAACACAATTCCTGATCATACGCAAAATGACAATAGCCAACCTCCGTGGCGGAGTGGATAGTACAGCGCGCTACGACGCCAGGGGTCTCGGGTTCGAATCCCAGCCTGAGCATGGTGTTCTTTGTGACTGTCCCTTCTTCATATCATCAGCCATCTTCATCTTTGCGATTAGCCAAAACTGACAGAAAAGCAAAGTAAAATAAACCAAATCAATCAAAAGCAAAACAACAATATTGAAATGTTTTTCATTTGCAGAAATTGTTTTTTATAAGTAATATTAAGACAGAGTATTGAGGCTATGTATGTTTAATTCAAAAAAATGTTCTACAGTTTGGCGATGTGACTACCATCGAGGATTTCCGCCTGTTTAAATTTTAAAAACATATTTTATACTATTTGATATTTAAGTTAATGTATTAGTCTTAACTATTATTAATTGTAATACACTAGTAGTTTCACTAATTGTTATTTCGCTCTATGTAACCAGCCCAGGGACAGAAAAAGATAACCATGTTAACGAAAGTAAAGCATTCCATTTTGTGAAATTTTCCATTTCAAGCCCTGGAGTTTACACTAAAAACATTTAGCTATAATGATACCCCAAAACTGCTGGGATTTTGGTTTCATCTACGAAAATGTAGTCTATGCAAATGATATGTCATCCCATGATAGGAAAAACAGGTCTTTCGCCCGTGATCTTCAAAAGTGTGGATATGTATTTCTTAAATATAAAATGTCCAAGGTAGTAAATTGCTGCAAGTATTTCAGCGTAAAACTTCGATATAGTAGCAAAAATGTTTAAGCTTTTTACCCTCAGTTTCCTCCTAAACCAATCATTATATTTTTGAATGTTTGTTAACAGCATTTCACCTCGAATAATGCTCTACAATTGTTGCCAATTTAGTTTCTTACACTTCATAAATATAATCTAAACAGATATTCGAAAGTAACAGCAGAATTTGAAATGCCCACGACAGACGAAAAATCTAATATTCTTCCGCCATTTTGGAGCGGTTCGTCCGATTTTACTCAAATGCAATACAAAATCAGTCACACAAGATATCTACTCGTAGTTAATATGTGCATTTCTGTTTAAGATCTCTAATTTTGCTGGAGCTATCGCGATCACAATATCGCTATGTTGCCCACATGTCGACCCCTGCTCCTCCTACACGACGCACTACATTGCAGAGATTTTATTAGGAACCCATAGCTCTAGTACTGCCCTAAAACTGGGTGCAGTTTAATTTCTTAATCTCCAGATATGTAGTCTACAAAAAATAAGAGCAAAATTTGAATCTTTCGCAGAAAGGGAAGGGTGTAAAATGGACTAAAGTGCCAACACCACCCAAAACTTTTAACTCAATCAATCACAATGAGAACGAGGGATGTTTACATGAAACTGATGATCATACTAGCACAAAGACACACATGTAACTGAGCCGGAACTCATACCGGAACTTTTAGTGGTGAGCTCGTGAGTCGACCACCGAGTCCACTCAACTACAATCCTCTGCGGGGTTGTATGATGTCTTGTATTTTTATCCTTATGCTCACCGACTGCCCTTACGCGTAACATTCTTTTATTATTATTATTTTGTACGGTATAGATTCTAGTCGTCATGGTTTCAGTTCTTGATAGAAAATGTTTAGCTCTGTATTAGACTTAGTGAATTAATTTTAAAATTACGTACTTTATTGTATTGTAAGAACCCTTTTCGTAATTTTGTTAGCATTTACACGCACCTAACGGTCTTTATACTGGTATCACAATTCATATTATTTCACTTTTTAAAGAAATTTCAGCCCATTTATACTTCACAATCTAAACAACCATCATGTCTTTGGCTATGCTAAGATTCCCAAACTGTCTTTTCGTCTTCAATGAACCCATGTAAGTTGGGCAAGCGCAGTAAATTGTTGCGTTGTATGCATACAGGATAGATCTTAATCGAAAGGAGTAGAAAACTCTCATCAGTCCGTCTTTGAGTACGCCATAGATGGTAAACATTGAATTTGATTTGATTTGATTTAGTTTTATTTTACTTCGCGTTTTGTGCCTCTTGGCTAATTTGCGAAGATGGGGATGAGTGATGACATGATGAAATTGATGAATGGACATTCACAAACAACCAAGCCCGACCGGGATTCGAACCCGGGACCCTTGCCGTCGCAGCGCGATGTGCTAACCACTCGGCCACAGGGTCGGGCGGTAAACATTGAAAACCTACTTTAGAGTCCGTAGTTGTTGATTTCTCTCACGCCCACTCTATCCTCCAACCTTTGCTTATATCCAGTGCCGGCAAAAAGGAGAAGGCAGGGTAGCTTTGTCCTTCCCTCTAGCAAAAAGAGAGGGAGGGCAGCATTGGCGGATTTAGCGGGAGGGGTTAGGGGGCACGTGCCCGTCCCTAAAGGGATGACTAAGTACAGTGGACTCTTTTTAATTCGAACGTGGATAATTCAAATAAATTACAAGGGTTAGTTAGCCCTACAGGAACAAGGCTTTACCTCGACAGCGCCTTTGCTGACATGATATTGTTGCCATAGCATCCTATTGCTTTTAGAATCATACCACTGCCATTAAGGAACCTGTGTTCCATAATGTGAAGAGGATACAAACGTACCCTCTGAGAAACTTAAAATGAAGCACTAACGACACAGTAACCGAAGAAAACGTTCATTAAAACAATGGGTTTCTATTTGTTTCTCAAGTGACAAACAATGCACACAATACTTTACAAAATGATCTACATAACCAGTACAATACCTACAGTAGTGCAAAGACCTCCCTTATTGCAAATAGGAACCAAGGTAATAGCCATGCTCAGCAAAGTACAAAAAAAAATCTTCCTGAAGAAATGTAAAATGTTTGAGTTTTTGTTTTACAAAGCTACTTTATGCACAAAAGCTAATCGGTTTTTTTAGTTTGGTTTTGAGTTGGTGTTTTAAGTCCACTTTATGCACAGTAAGGCTAATTGGGACTGGACCTACAGTTTAAAGTGGGATCCGAACCACTTGTGCCTCCACCGGGTATCGAACCCAGTACCCCTTGATTACAAGGCAATGACGCTACCACTGCACCATGGGAGAGGCCCAAGAGAAATGTAAAATGTAACCATATTATTATTATTATTATTTCATTTATTAGATTTTTTTTCAATATCAATCGTGTTATTGAATTCTCATTGGATTTTTTATGTGTAAATATCTATCGCACTGGAAACTACAGGAAAAAGTTATGAATCTCGATTTACACAGGGCCTTCTTAATCAATCGTGTGGCGGGGATGTCACAAATCTGGTATCGTCGCCACAGCTTTTGCTAAAGTGGATAAACGCTATTCGTATATTAACATTACCGACCTGTAATCAAGATGTCTCGTATTCGATTTTCAGTGGCGACAAATTTCAATTTCAAATGGATCCAATAGATCCAGATCCAGGCGTGTGTGTAGGAATTGGTAGAAAAATCACAACTGCTTACTGTGTTAAATTATATGTACGGACACCCTGGATTCGAACCGGCAACACTTGACTTGATAGCGTGCTACGCCAACCACTGCACCACGAGGGCGACTCGTGTCTTTTGCGATGGATAATAATATTAAAAATAATGTTTCTGTTAAATATTAGAGCACAAATAAAGTTTGACATTTTTGTAACGAACAGTCAGTGATATATAGGCGTGCGCAGCCCTAAATATTTGGTGGTACCACCTAATTTTAGTCTACTATAAAACGGTGATTATGGAAAGACACTATATACTGTAAAACAAATTAACAAATTTATTATTTATGGAAATATCTTGTGTGGTTGAAGAGGGGAGAAATTTTGTATTGGATATTGTTGGAGAATTTGACATAACAGTCGACGAGCAAATTTTGCAGATTGGATCCTCACATAGTAATCTCTCCTTTGGCCTTCATGGGGAAAGTATTTTGCCTTTGGGTTTTGTCAAGAATTACAAGCATGGAATGAAAGTTGAATTTTCGACATTGATGTCCTTTTGTGTATTGGTTCCCGAAACACTTGACATAAGAAACATAAAAACACTATCTAAGCCAACGTTCCACGAAGCAAGTAAGTAAAATATTTTCAATATTATTTTCCTAAGAGAGAAACAAACTCCCTAGGAGTTGAATTGGTACTTAAATTAGCATTCCTTTTATAATTAAAACCAAACTATTTTGATGTGGAATAGTGATATCACACATACACCACATTTAATTAATCCCGTGTTCTGTTTAATATGCCAAAAGTAGGTTAATATATCTAGAAATGATAGTGTTTTTCGTGTTACTAAATATTATCGTCATTACTTGCACCATTTTTGTACTAATATTAACAAGTAATAATGATAACAATAAATTCTACTCTTGAAATCGAGCTTATTGAACATTTGCACAGAAATGCATTTCTAAAAATGGTACTGATTACACATAATGTTATATTCTTTAGGTAAGAATGTGTTATGTATCTTGAATGCAGATATTTCATTTTTTAAAAAGAAAGAACGCGCTTTAATTATAAGTTGTAAGAATCGCGTGACGAGCCATAATTGAGAGAAATGCAAGTCACTGGGAAAAAGGAAAAGTGCATTGGGTCAAAAACATTGGAAGATTTCCTCTTTAGTATTTCTTTCAAGTTTCCCGGTCCTTTTTACTCTATTCTATCTTTTTGCAGACCGAAAATCAGTAGGAGGAGCAAGTGTTCTTGTTTTCTCTTTCGCTACGCCCAAACAGTGTTGCCATCCGATGCAGAAAAAATGATCGTTGTATAGCTCTATGATTTATGAAATAACGCAAGGAAGTTCCGGCCATATTCATAATATACCGACAATAAAAAAATCTCTGGATGTGAGCCCTAGGTTGGGGAAAAAGGCGGAACAAGGCCAGAAGCCGACGAAAGATAATCTCGGACACATTAAAATCAAGCGCGGGCCTCGCAAAACAGGTTTGGTGTTAGAAAGTGACAGTTTTATAAAGTTTATTGCTCCGTAGTGATAAAAGAGACTGCTCTTTCTCCTGAGTATTGATACAAGTGTTCATCTCTGGCGGTCTCTAGATGATAGTTCCCGGTGTGCGTGCGTTTGTGGGTGTGTGTGTGTTTGCATTTCCACTTGCTCTTCGCTTCTGAAGAGCGACGCAGTGGTTCATCTTAGTGCTCCGCGGAAACACGTAAGTAGGACTGACATTGAAGAGAAGATTCTGATTACATATAATAATATAATATATATGTTATAATAATTCAAAATAATCAGTATCTTCTCAGTGATAAAAATGGGCGGAGGGGTAGAGGAGAGCAGGAAAAATTTCTGAGGAGGCACAGTCGCATCTAATACACCCCTGTATACCACAATGAAAGAATGTTTGGACTTTAAAATATATATATATTGTTTTTCGTGTTTGCAAGGAGCACATTGGTTGATTGCGGATGTCCGGCCCCTGCCCCCTCTGGGGTCCTCATTTATTACACTGTGCTTGTGTGTGCCATTAGATTTTTCAATATTGAAAACTTCAAGCAGAAAACGTGGAAAGCAGTCAAGTTCCTAATTTCCGTTTTTTCTTAGTTTCAATATTTTAATATTATGGGAGCCTGCAAATATGTTCCGGATTTAAGGTAGAAAATTGATTGTTTGGGATGACATTATTCCAATAAAATCATGCAACAAAGAATTTTCGAGACGGAGAAATTGGGTATGACAGAAAAATGGAAAGACCTTCCTACATTCCTTAAATGTCTGCGCAGGATAAAAAATTGATAGCTTTAATTGTATGATCAATGCTGCCAAATTCTAAAACACATTGGGTGGGTTCAACTCAAAGACTTGGTTTGTAATTTTATGCATGTCATAACTCCTTACCCTCCCTCGCATGGATCATTTACTTTCAAAATATCGATATGACTGCAAAGTCATACAATAATATAAAATTGTCCTGTTTGCTCAATGTAAAAAAATCAGTGCAATTCAGCAATAGCAGCAACCAATGCCAGCAAGTGTCAAGTAACGGCAATAAAAAACGCATGGTTATAAATAAATAAATAAATAAATAAATACGGACATAAACTGCACGTAAAAACATAATGATAAATACACTCATATCGGGTTAAATACGATACGAAGTTTTTGAACATGTGATGAATATAGCGTACAAAATATGTTGTTTCATAATTCACTGTGGGAAAGATTTTTTGAACATGAAAGGAAGTGTTAAACATTCTGTACATTTAGCTTGTACGTACGATCAGTAGTTGAATATGCGTCTGTAATGTAGCAGCTATTGGACGGGAAGCACGTGAATCAGTGATTTCAATAAGTAGTCCACTACGATAACAAGGGTGATGCTGATGATAAAAATTATATTTTCGAGCCCCATGGGCTCATAAAAGTTGGCTCCACTGGCTGTACTTATTTCAAATTCCCTTAAAATTTGTAAATTATAAAAGTCTTGACAGATTAATAACAAAAGAAAATTGTATTTAAGGAAAGAGGGATACCATATTAAAGTGCAAAGAAGAAATTATGTACATTCGTAGCTTCTAAGTTTCACCAAAAATAAATTAAAACGAAATATAATGGACAGCATATAGGAGGTATTGTAAGAATCTTCGTTTAATATCAATTAATTCCTTCCCAATAGTAACAAATTTTTCAGTAACATTTTGCCCTAATCATGGTTACTTGCCTGGTAATTCTTGGCATGAATTAAGTTATATTGAAAGCATATTCTTTTAATATATAGAACATGTAAATAAAACATGAGTTGAGAAATAACTTTCTTATTCAATCCTACATGTTTTGGATTCTTAATCAGTTTCAGATTTCATGGTTTACAATTGGTTATCATCACAGAAAAATAGGGCCTACATTTAAGAATGTTGGCAGATTTAACGGGGACCTCACTCCCCTCGAAAGCAATGGCTTCGTGTTATGAAAAGTGATGTTAACATTGCATCGCAACAACAAGAAAAGTTCAAGCAACATACGTAAAATAGAACAATTCAATAGTATCCTTTTCCACACTGCCAGAGAATAAAAGAGAAAAGTCTAGCACAGATGGGCTAATAGATACTCCCTCTGTCCCATAATTATTGTCCGGTACACTTTTGTTTGTTGTCACAAAATACTTGTCCGATATTCAAACTGTGACATTTGTGTATACAGAAGAAGAAAATGAAACCCGGGAATGAGTCATACAACGTTATTATTCAAGGATCAGTACAAATTGGCCGATCAAGTATCCAAAAGAACATAAATAAAAAGTTACCATTTTGGCATACCGGACTATAATTATGGGACAGAGGGAGTACTTGATCTATTTGAAATTGAGTACACCGTCACTGAAAATAATATGGGACCTCTTGATCGAAGGTAGATAACGTTAACGTTACGATAATAATGTTAATACGCACCACCAAAAACAGTGGCGGCGATATGGGATTTTGGACCTCTTTCAGAACTGAATAACGGGTTTCATAATTCTTTACTGTATTTACACATAAATAAACCAAACAAAAATTCAACATCAACATTGATATGCAAGACAATTGGAATAAATTAAATATTTAATAACAATAAGATGGTTACATTTTACCTACACTGTGAAGAATGCTACATAAATACTAAGGTAGACTTTTTTTGTGCT
The DNA here is from genome assembly GCF_977018435.1 of Lepisma saccharinum. Classification (NCBI taxonomy): domain Eukaryota; kingdom Metazoa; phylum Arthropoda; class Insecta; order Zygentoma; family Lepismatidae; genus Lepisma; species Lepisma saccharinum. The sequence continues at coordinate 84,579,430 of NC_139230.1, forward strand.
TCGCTGAAACATGGATCTCATAGACTACTGATGGTGAAAATTGAAAAGTTGAACTATTTTGTTCGTCACCATTCGCTTCCCCATGTTCTCCATAACCTCTCTACCAAGTTTCACTGAAATTCGATGTTTCAAAGGGCTCCAGAGGACTCTGAGTAGGCAACTTTATTTATGGGCACCCAGTATTACGTGCACTGTTAGAATAGAAGTGGTTAATTCAAGAAGGGCGTTTCCCCCTTTTTTTATAGTATTATTTAGAAAACTGAGAACAGAACATTATTGTGCTCAGAAATCAACTCTCCCAACATCTGACTCACAGGTTATAATAGAATAGAGATTATTCTACATATCCCAGAAACGAGATACTAGACGGCATCAGCTTCCAAATTCAGTACGAATTTTGAAATGTGGGATAGAACCTTCTCAGCAACTTGGTAATCGACAAACAAATAGGAACTCCCAGATTAATGAATGATTTTGTCGATTACTGGGTCATTAATGTTTCATATTAATTTTAGTAGAGGGAAATTTTATGTGCTCTTTACATTATGAAGCAAAGGTTCCTTAATGACTGTGGTACAAAACCAATCATTTAAGCCCCCCACCTTTTTATTTCGCCCTCACTTTCTGTACCACCGAATCTGTGAAGCATATCACGGCTATTGAGCAGAAGCCTACAAATATTCGTGTTACGTCAGGGTTTTCCTGTAGCTGATTTCGATTTTTGCCAGTGACAGAATGACTCAGTGTTAATGAATCTAAATAGGATAATCTCGTACTTAAAAGATTTGCTAGAATTAATTGTCAAATACTTAAGAGATTGTGTCTCAAATACTTTCAACGGGCGTCTTTTTTTCAAAACACATAGTGTAATATGAATATAAATTGAATATAATTTAAGTGTATTAGAATTTATTTCATTGAAACTTTGTGTGTGTGTGTGTGTGCGCGCGCGCTTTCAACACATGTCGGCTCCTATTAGAATGATTTCATAATACAGTGCAGTCGCTTCGGAACCTGCGATTATAATATACTTAATTACAACGGCTGTTTCTGTGGCATCATGGGCAGCCTTGGTGCCTTAAACCAGAAAAGACATAAAAATTGCATTGTTATTAGTTGTATTTGATATAATGAAACACGTACGTCTAATTCATGTAATTTAATACAATTTTAATGAAAAGTTGTTTGTATATATTTGCATACTTTGTTAGGTTATATGTCCTTTGCATATTTCGGTTGTATTGAAATAATTAACATTTGAGGACATGTTTCATAGAGATATGAGTAAAATTGACATGCCCGTAGAGGCGATTTATAATAGTGATATTATACTTGCAAAATGTTAGATTTATATCTTCAATATTGTCTTTCATTTAAAATAAGTATTATTTCGTTAATACGATTTTTAATTAGGTTTTTCTTCTTTTTAAGTACTCTTTCTACATGCAACCTACACCTAATCTCTTGTTTTATAATAATAATAATCCTTAATTTACGGGACGAGGTTTAGCAATAGACTGCTCTGCCACCTAAAGACGGGATATAAATTTCCTTTTTTAAATATTACTCGTAGGTCTCAGGGTTGCATGCTTTGAAACCACAGATCTAGCAGATTGCATATTCATCAACTTGACATTGCTCAGAGGCACGAAAATCTATCAAACTTTACCCACGGAAGCTATCGTGGTTACTGTAGAGTATTGTACATGTGGGTGTCATTTTCATTCATAATTGTGAACAAGACATTTATATTTTTTCATCGCTTATCTTGTGCTAGATTTTAGATAATGCCTATCGTTTTTGTTTTTTTAACTCTCTAGGTCATCGGTTCTTGAACTTTCCTACACCGCGGACCCCCTTCAGATATCATTCGCCCTCGGGGACCCCCAAGAATTAACTCAAAGTTTAAAGCCCGGAATTTTCATCATACATATTTATGTCTAGTGTTTCATCACTGATTTTCACCATTTAAGGAAGGGGAAATTAAATGAACGCACACATTTTATTTTTATTTGCATTTTATTGTAAAGTTAATTGTAGCAATTACATTCAAATTCATTAAAAGTATATAAAATACAATTTTTGTATTAATAATGAATACTAACAAGAGATGACACAACACTACTTGTTAATCTTATTTCCTGTGAAAGGAATGATGCTGCATTTCACTGACAAGTCGTGATATATCGAGCTTAATGGTAGAAACCTGAATCCTAAGTTCTGATTCTACATTTTCCAAACGGTTTCTGTACTTGTTTTAAGATAAATGAGAGCAGAGAATGATTTTTCACATAAGTAGGTTGTTACAAAAGCCATTAATACTTTCATGGCCTTCTTTGATAGTCCAGGAAAATCATCCTGTAAGTAAGCCCAAAAAGTTTGCAAGTGTCGTTTCTTTGAACTGCCTTTTCAGAGCACCGTCCGTTGTTACCTCCATGAGTTGGTCTTCTTCTGCTTCTGTAAGGCTTTCTACTTCATGCACGCTAACTGAAAATGGATCCCTGATCCAATTTTTGCTTGCATCAGGCACAGAAAAATATTCTCTGAACGACTGCTGCAAGTGTTTCAAATGTTGTGCGAAGAGTGACTTGTCGTTCTCTTGACAACTCTTCTTCCGTGGAACGAAGGAAATATTTTCCATTCAGTATACGCTGAAGCCACAACTCCAACTTTTTGATCATTGCTTCGATCTTGTCTTCAATTAAAAAGACGGTTACTTTTTGTCCTTGAAAGCTTAAGTTCAGATTATTTAAATGGATGAAGATATCTGATAAGTATGGGAACTTGACTAACCAGGAAAAATCATTCAAACGATTGCTGAGATGAAATTGCTTATTAAAGAGAAATATTCTTATTTCGTCTCTCAAAACTTATAAAACTTTACCTCGTGACAGCCAGCGAACTTCACAGTGAAGCAAAAGTTGATGATATTCACTGTCCATTTCTTTGCAGAGCTGCTCAAAAGGTCTTGAATACAGTGACTTGCATTTTTTTTTAACTTGACAATTTTCACTGATTCATTTAAGGTCTGTTGAAGCTCTTCTGGTAACTTCTTGGCCACTAGTGCATCCCTGTGTAAGCAGCAATGGAACCATGTTGCCGACGCGATTTCTTTTATTCGTGCTGCAAGTCCAGTAAGCCTTCCCGACATTGCTCGTGCTCCATCTGTGCTAACTCCAACGCATTTCAACCAGTCCATATTATGAGATATTATAAACGCGTTTAAGCTTGCAAATACTTCTTCAGCTGTAGTGTGCGTCAAATAGGAGATGAAGAGTAAGTCCTCGTAAACACTTTTGAGATGTTCATACCTAACGTAGCACATCAGTGTTGCTTTGTTTGTAATATCTGTGCTTTCATCCAGTTGCGAAGCAAAATAGGGGGACATGCGAACTCTTTCTAATAACAACCTGTAGGAACTGGCGATGCTTAGTCATGTCTACGTTTTCGGCTTATCTACTTCAATTTCTTTTACCTCAGTAAATAAACACCGTAAATTTGTATAATTTTCGTTCTCTCATAATTAATTCTTAGCATTAAAGAGTAGATGCTCTTATATATTTTTTTTCCGAACCTTTGTGGAACACTGGGAGGGTTTCGCGGACCCCCTGAGAGGGTCCCGTGGACCCCTGGCGGACCACAGTTGAAGAACCACTGCTCTAGGTTATTCATGCCGATGAGAATACATGGTGAAGTGATGAAATATACGAGAAATCAAACAATGAAACATTCTTGCCTAGTCAAGAATTCGAACCCAAAATACCCGACTTCGTGGTACGCTCACTAACCACTCCGTCACGAAGGTTGACTCACCACTTTTATCATCTCATGCCCATCGTCGCGTTGATTTAAACTTTGTGTGATATAATGAGAAAATATTTAAAAATGCTCACAAAGGCGCATAAAATCATAGTATTTGTGTTGAGTTATCATGATACATAACATTACCCACTGATTATTTTATGCGATGTTTTGTGGATCAACTACGAAATAGACGAATGGTATCCTCGCCAAATAAAATATATTGAGAGACGTATGACAATAAATATGATTACCAATAAGGAAGGCTGAAAAAGAGAGAGAGAGAGAAATATACTGACAAATTTCAACATTTTATTGACCTATAAAGAGAATGCATATGCACCAGTTTGCTACTTTCTCTAATATATAGATAAGTAGAAAAAAATGAATTGTGAATGTTCAAGGGCAGAAGATATGAACACACACTCTCTGAGCTACCTTTCTGATACAATATCATGAATCAATCTAACACGGTTTCTGAAATGTCAGTAGATCATGTGACACTGATCCTTCCTGCTACTACATTTTATATGGTAGTTGCTGAGATAATGATAACAGACACCAAGTCGGATATCACCTTAACATCCCACAAGGGATCTTTCATTTCAATACTAATAAATCCTACTAATCAAGTAGCCCAGAACAGGCTACGGCCGTAGAAGCCAGCTGAAGGATAAAAACAGATGATCAAGTTTCACTTCGACAAGTAGTAATTCCTCTCATACCATTGTGAGTGACGATGCCTTCTGAGAAGTAAAACCATCACTCTTCATTTGTAAAAAAAAAACGATTTTGTTCTAGTGAATGAACTGGCTAGTAATGAACTTGGAAAAGTAACGCATGTATTGCAAGTAACACCTTACCAAGTAAGGGTACACTAGATTTACATAACTCTCCCTGGATGAGTGGATACAGTCCCAGACTAGTGAAATTTATTGCATCTCAAATTAAGTGGTGCGTTCTTTGGGTTCAATGCTTCTCAGATCTAATCAATACAGTTACTCTTCCTCTGGCCCACACAAGGTTGACACAAACTTGGCTCTTTCACGAATTAAATATCTAGATTTCGGAGTCTCTCCTGATAATTATCTTGCACAACGAGTACTGCTATAGTTACGCGTTCAGAAGAGAGGGCGGAAAAAACAGCCGTTTTCAAACATCTTTCGGCGTCTCTTGGAAAAGACGTTGTACAAGTTCCACCGTGCACTTTCCATCACTTGCTAAGAGACATTGCTTTACCAGATTCACTTGTACTTTGAAGTGAAAGTGGTGAATGACCGCCAAATCAGACAATAAAATCCACACATCCAGTCTCACTTTGATTTCCACTTCAACACGTGGCCAGACAACAAGAGCCGCAGAATATCTCCCCTGTGGCGTCAACTCCCCAAACCAAGCCAATCCCAGCTTTGTTTTTGGTCTTTCCAAGGATAGGTTTCTTCTTGTATCTGCCAAGAACGAAGCTGGCTCGTCCAGCGCATATTTAACAATCGGGAGAAAGTGAATATCTCCGAACGCATAAATTAATTGTGCTGTCAGTGCAGACAATATAATTGGTTCCGTTTCGGTTTTTATCCTCTGGTTATTTCCTCGTGCCTTGAAATGATGTAAGGGGTTACCTTCATTGGCAAGATATGTCCAAGCATCTTCCCTGTCGAAGAACTGTAAGTTTAATACTTTAAGCGCAATCGTCAGCAAATGGTATAATTGGATTTGACTTTTGCATAAAATAAAGCTCATAAAAAACGTGGAGAGAAAGAAAGCAATGAATAGTAATGAATGGAAATTAAAAGGAAGGTGAAATTGGGAAGAAAATTAAAGGTAAGGCAGGAAATCGAGAGGCAGAGGAGAAATGTAAGTTCCGTGGACTTTCTAAGCTGAGAATTATATTGGCAACATCCGACTTCTTACACACCGTTATTAAGTTATTGATTTATCGGCGCCGGAAAGCCCTGCGGTTGTTGTTCACAGAAAACATATAAATATTAATTGTTTATATTATACATAAAGTAATGGGAGTTACATATAGACTATTTATTTAAGAAATTAATATACGATTCGATATGCAGATCTCAGTGATATAGCGGATTTTATAACTCAATGGAAAGCCCTGGATCCTGGATTCGAATCCTAAATATGCTCGGTATTATTTTGTGTTTGCTTAATTATCTATTTCCACACACCTCGACTATCTTAGACGGGTACATACAAAAAGTAACACACAAATAAAAGAAATAGAACGATCCAATGCGAAAAATAATGTGCAAACTACTCTCAATTAATATATCAATTTATCCAGTAATATTCTTTACTTAACGGACTTTAAAATATGTTGGATCTCTCTGTATTGTATATACAAAATTTGTAATGGTAGTAAAAGAGATCATTCGAATTTTCAAAAATCACACAAGTTTATTATCGTTGTGTGATTATTATTATTATTATTATTATTATTGACATACATTGGAATTCGTTGCGCTTCTGGCTTTACACAAATCCTTATGGAGACAATGAAAATAAAATATTTGTATTTGGTATAAAGACATGAGTTTCATAGCACACTAAAATAACCGTTAGATCAAGAAGGCGTAAGAAGTTATACCTACATAACATAAAAGACGCATGATGTATACTACAAAATATATCGCATAGTTCCATACAAAAAGTAGACTACAGCGTTAGGCATAATTCTGTTGCCTTCCCGCCACAACAGTAGACCACGTGAGTACATCAGCAATAGAGTCTACGTGACTTATTAATCGGAAAGTCAACAGAGTTATGCCTGACGCTGTTACCTACTTTTTATTTCCAACACCACATGTTTGAACACAAAGAAAATGCATTATTTCGAATACAAAGTGTAACAAATTATTTTACATGTGTTTTTATCTATTGATGAAGGAATTGGGAGCATGAAAGTAGAAATATCAATTTCACTAAAACATCGTCCTGAAGATCGCTAGTTGAACGCTCATTCACCCCAACTTCTACCGGATGCAGAGCCGAGCAACAAGAATTTTCCACTTGGCTCTGCACAGTCAGCAAGACAACGGTCCTCGCCAGCGGTGAGTGCACCTCCGCTGTAAATTTCCACCTGCACCCAGGGATACCCCAGGTGTACAGTTGAAGCAGCCACGGACCTAGAAATATGTTTCGGGGGGGGGGGGGGGGTGGTCCGAAAAAAGTGTCTCAGGAATAATAATAATAATAAAAATAATTATAATGTTAATAATAATAATAATAATAATAATAATGTTTAAATTAAAATAATTATATTAAATCAAATTAATACTAATTACAATACATAAATTAATATTATACTATTATTACACGATTAGGTAAAAAGACTGTAGCTATAAAAATGGAGATATAACAGCACATATTCATTACGTAGCTTACCTTTAGTTAAGATTGGAATAATTTACATAAATATAAGTGCTCTGGCAATGAAAATAATGTCAAATAGATGAATAATTGAATATTTATCGAATAACAAAAATGATGTCACATGTAGTTGGAGAAAAGTAAGTTTCTGATTAAAAAAGTTCAGAGGAAATTAATAACCATCGATTATGCAACAAATGCTAATATTTTCATTACTTAATTTTAGTACTTGTTAAGTCTTTCGGGGGGTCCGGACCTCTGGACCCTCCTAAATACGTCCTTCCTGTCCCTCAAAGCCATGTGATCCCAATATAATCCTTGTCTTCCAATAAGTTAAGGAGAAAATTATACAACAAATGCTAAATGAGTATATTTTCATTATTCAATTTTCGTACTTCATAGGTATTTCTGGGGTGGGGTTGGGGGGCGTCCAGACCCCCTAAATACGTCCTTCTTGTCCCTCAAAGCCCTATGAACCCAATATAATCCTTGTCTTCCAATAAGTTCAGAGGACATTATACAACAACGGCTAAACGAATATTTTTCATTATTTAATTTTAGTACTTGATAAATCTTTGGGGGGGGAGGTTTGGATCCCCTAGACCCCCCATAAATACGTCCTTGAGTTGGAGGTGCAAAGTCCAAAAAGTCGTGACTCAATTCCAATGTATAAAACCCCTGGAGACAGTAAATCGATCTCTCACTTTTGCTCCACAATTACCAGTAACTCGATCGACGAAGACTAGGACATCTGCCAGTTGAGAAATCGCGACTTTACAAAGCGGCAACGAGCGAGCAGTTCAAGAAACAGTCCGGACTCGGGCTGGCTTTAGGCTTACACCTGTCGTATCCCTGGGTGCAGGAGGTAGAAATTTACAGTGGATGTGCACTCACCGCTGGCGAGGGCCGTTTGCCTTGCTGACTGTGCAGAGCCGAGTGGAAAATTCTTGTTGCTCGGCTCTGCATCCGGTAGAAGTTGGGGTGAATGAGCGTTCAACTAGCGATCTTCAGGACGATGTTTTAGTGAAATTGATATTTCTACTTTCATGCTCCCAATTCCTTCATCACTATATAGGGAGTAAAATGTATATTTACGTACTCTGTCTCGGGTATCTCTGGTGCAAACGAACTAAAACAAGTTTCTGTGCAAGTAGTGACGCGAGATGGCTCCACCGATGAACACGTGAGAGGAAACGGAATTGCGTGGAGGGGTGAAGCGACTGATGTCACCAGCCATCGCAGCAGCGTGTACTGCTTCGCTCTGCCCACTCGATTTCCCCCATTCTTTTCGCTATGCGCGGTCTTGCTCCACAGATTCCGGGCAATGAGTATAGTTACGATCGTGAGAAATTTTAAACATTAAAAAAAGAGCATATGAACAACGTCGTTCAGAAACAATATAAATAAAGTCACATGGGAAAGAACCAATTACAATAATAGATTGATTATTTTGGTGTTTTAAGTCCACTTTATGCACAGGACTGGACCTACAGCTTAAAGTGGGATCCGAACCACTATGTGCCTCCACCGGGTATCGAACCCGGGACCCCTTGATTACAAGGCGACGACGCTACCACTGCGCCATCGGGAGGCCCAATTACAATAATTTGAAATCTTAGTAAAGTAGTACTTTGTGAAGATATATTAGATAGATAGATAGATAGAGAGAGAGAGAGAGAGAGAGAGAGAGAGAGATGGAGGGAGAGGGGCAGAGATGAATAAGATGGAGGGAAGGGAAATAGAGTGTGTGAGTTACATAGTTTACAGTTCATATTTTAAAGACATTGCATGCTTCTCCCCTGTAATAGTACAATAATTTACTTTTTTATTATTATTATTTTGTATAATTATTAGTACTGATTACTCCACATACCAATTACTTTGTTCTGTTATTGACTTTTGCTATTCGTTTTTGATTCCATTTTATGTTTCTGTAGTTCCCTTGCTGCTCCTTGCGGTTACAGCTGTACCTCTGCGCAAATAATCTTAGAACTGCAATGGTCATCTTTAATGACACCCCTTTAAAATGACGATCAATCTATTAATTCTCTCGAACTTCTCTTGGTTGCTCTCAGACATGTGCAACTAAAATCACCAAATTTATTAATACATAGAACACATGCAAAGCTAACAGCCAGACCTTCGTATGTGGCAATATATTTCTTTCAAGAAGATAGTTGCAAAGAAGTGCGTAACAACAATCATATTAATAATAAGGCGATTTTTAAGTGTGATCTCCATAGTACTTTAACGCGAGCGATAACTAACAGAGGACTGCAGATTTTCCCATGAGTTCATAATAATTATTTTTATATCGGTTATTTTAAGTAACTTTTCCTACCTCGCTAGCTTAGTCACCACGATTAGGATTAATTCATGAAACAAAGGAATAGGCACAATATGAATTCGAACTTAAGACCCCTAGCCTGAGAGATCATTACGATGACCACTCCACCAAGGAGATTGGAGGACATGATCTTAGTTTGCTTTTGCAATATAATATTCACTTAGGCCTACGTAGCATGGAACTTTTATTTAGTCTTTCAAACTTAACCGCAGCTAGAAATGTTTTTTTTTATATGAGGAAAACAACTTTCCTTATTTGTCAGTTCTTTTTGTGTATGCACACAGCAGAGGCGTCGTTAAAAAATTACGTGGCTATAGTGTACACCACAACAGTCGTCATGTGCTGGTTACGTCGCTTCTCAAATGCAACAAGATGTAATGTATGTAGAAAATATTGTGAAAAGGGGTAGACCACATGCACGCATGGACGTTGGCGGATTGTTTTCTGTGACGGAGGGCGAGAGAGGTAGCAAGATTTTCTTTCGGTGGTAAGCAAGGCTTTTCCCACCAAAGCAGTTCTGGCTACCCTAAAAAAACACTGAGCCGACCTCCGTGGCGGAGTGGTTATCATTGCACGCCTCGACGCCAAGGATCCTGGGTTCGAATCCTGAGCTGGGCATTGGTTTATTTATTTTCCCTTCATCAATTATATCCTATCATGACTGATCCTCATCGTCACAATTAGCCAATGTGGCAGAAAAGCGACTTTAAATAACGGAAATCAAATCAGAACACACCGGCTCAGTTCGAAGTTATCACTTGGCGACGATACGGTATCTGTCTTAGTTTGTAATTATCATTCTCTCATAATAATCAATGCACAATATTGTGACAGAATTAAATTATATGTGTGAAATATATTTTGGCGTGGCACGATTTCTCACGGGTCATGGCACATCCCTTTCGAACGGCCACGGACACGCGTAGATTTCTTTCCACGGATAATAAAAGTTATAACTAAAATTCTGTACAAGAGAGAGAGGGTCACGACGATTTTACCGCCTTGCCTCCGCATATACAAATACGAGCTTGACAATTCCTTTCAACCCACACAAGATTGGAACCGGCCGGCCTCTGTGGCTGAGTGGTTAGCACAGCACACTATGACGTTAGGGATGCCGGGTTCGATTCACGGCCTGAACATGGGTGTTCTTTGTGAGTGTCTCTTCATCAATTTCATCACATCATCACTCATCCTCATTTTCGCGATTAGTGATTATTGTATATTTAGTGGCCGATGAGATGAAATAGTTTTCCAAATGCAAGTAATTTGTTAATTTCTCACAAAGATAAGCCTTAAATGTACATATTTTTTGTCATTAAAACTAAACTTTGTCTCACGTTTCCAGAATTAGAGCAATGTGAAAATGTTAAGCATAGAAGGAACAGTAAAAATGCATGTAAAAATGACACCGAATTTAAATTAATAAAAAAACACCGAATTGCAATGAAAAAGATCATAGAAATTTAGGGAAAAATTAAACGAAAACTTTACGTCCCGAATAATGGATTTTCGAGGTGCCATGGAGAGCCGACTGGGCTCTCTGTAGGGTTATCCGGTCAAGAAGAGTGAAAACAAATTACGATATTTCAAGAGTAAAATGAATTAATTAATTTTCTGGATGTTGATGCAGCAAATGAAAATATCAAACAGTGGTTCTTTGGAAACATCCTTTCTCAGTGTTTAGTTAAAATTTTAAAATTTTCTGTCGACTGGTTCTTGAGATAATCGTGGAAAATGCTCAAATCTTCGCCGGGGTAGGAGATTTCCTTAAGGATCTCGCATCCCAAAATTCACTTTTAATGGCCGATACATGAGAAAATTTAATTCAATACACTATAGACGACCTGAGATCTAACGAGCGTAAGTGGAACAAAGTGCCTGTAGGATGAAGCGGAACATTACTACTTTCTCTCCACCACTTGGAATTATTATAATTGCTACTGTACATGGAACGGTTGAGTATTAACCTACATAAAAAACGCCGAATACCAACAGGGCAGTAATTATTACGATTTTTTTGAGTCCTTGATATTATTAGAAATTCGAGTCCAAGGTTAAGAGTCTGCGGAATACGTGCAACGATTTTGGGTTATTTAGAGTAAGCTCTTGAACTAATAATTAGCATTCTGAAAATATGATGTATTAATATGAACGGTGTCAAAGGAAGGCAAAGTAATTAAAGAAACTCCTCAAATACTTGTTACAGCGTGATGGAAATTAATTCTCACTTTCCCGAAAGCCTCTACAGCCACTACAGCCACTTGTCCCTCCCTGCAACAGACCCTGCAGAAGAACATGAAGCAAGTTTGTTGAACACCACCGAGTAAACCTTGCGACGTGTTTTGAAGAATTCAATTTCCTTCCCTCTTGTAACATCAGTGGAAAAATTTGAACTACATCTGCGGGACATATTTCCACATTAATTAGCTAAGAACAAGGCACCAACCAGTATGATCATTGGCCAAAGGAAAAAGAGAGCCACTTTAAATCTAACAGGTAAGTGACTTATCGAGTCAAGGACAAACCGCTTTCTCCGTTTCTTTTCAGCGGGGTTCCTACTTTCCCTGAATAAATCTACTTGATTCGAACGCTTTGTATTGTTCTCGAAGACACAAACGAGAGTCATTTGTCCGTAGTTGGTGTTGGACGTGAAATGTTAGCTTGAATCAAACAACATGAATATAAACAGGAAGAAATAAATACAATGTTAATTTCGCACAGTTCTTCAGGGACAGATTGTAGAAATGAGAATAATAGTTCGTATTTTTCTTAATTTACGTCTCCTCTTGCCACTTTTGCCTAATCACGACGATGATGATGAACGATGATTAGATGAAATGCATAGAACCCATGCTCAGGCTGGGACTCGAACCCGGGAGGGAAGTTGCCCCCATATTTTATCAGTTTTTACCCCCTGCACTTATCATCTTAATGCTAAGTCTCGTCTACTAAGAGTAAGTAAACTGCCCTTGCCCTGCAATCGCCACTACTGTCTCATCTGTAAGTGAATGTCCAGAAGAAGGGTCATAAGGGACAAGTGAACATCAGGAGAAAATTACAAACTTCACACATGTAATGTCATATCAATAACAGTTTATGGTAGCCGACAGGGATCCCGGGTTCGAATCCCTGCCTGGGCATGGGTGTTTTGTGAGTGTCCATTAATTAATTTCATCATATCATCACTCATCGCCCTTTTTCGCAATTAGCCAAAAATGGCAGAAAAGCGAAGTAATATAAACCAAATCAACAATAAATCAGTAAATAAAAGTAGGCTATATGGTATTTATAATTACAAGTTAGGCTGGCACAGGTTTTGCTGCAAAACCGTAATCATTTCAAACAGTGCTTGTTTTGGAAAAGAAAAATAAATGAAATTGTATGGCACTCCCTGGAAAACAAATCCTGCTGACGTTCATGCCCCTCCACACACAAAAATACACTCGTAACAGTGATTTGATTTTTGTTATTTCGTGTCGCTCTTCTGCAACTTTTGGCTAATCGCGACGATGAGGGTGTAATTATATGATGAAATTGATGAAGGGACACTCTCAATGAACACCCATGCCCAGGCCAGAATTCAAACCCGCTCGTAGTAGCGCGCTGTGCTAACCACTCTGCCATGGAGAACGGCACATCATCGGAAATTGAAACTAGAAACTTCAAGCATCTCTAAAATTTTCAGCTGACATCATTTCACTCAACAAAAAGGTAATTAAACGGATTAAATATACATCAGACATCACTGACTAGCTGGAGCTCTGACAACTTGTCCACACATCATATCATATATATCTCTTATTACATTAAAAAAGACACAATTGTATACAAAATGCGTTGTTGATTTCATTCTTACTACGAGAACACATGAAAAATATTTGCACATGATCGAATTATTACAAAGTAATTCAGTTATTACATTAGCCAATTTTAAAGCTAAAATTGGACATTTCAAATCTTTTCTAGATGTTAAATTCTCTTATTTGCAATTTTAACAAGTAATGTATATTATTTTACCGGACGGGAACTCAAATAGTAAAGAAACAAGTTCAAATTCAGAGAATACATAATTCATAACTGTTTGCTACGAAGTTGAGGTAAACAGGAAGGAAATTATGAGTGAGGCAACCTTAATCGTTACCTCAAACGCTTTAAGAAAATATTCTTCATAATTACACTTTCATATTGCTCAGTTTCCTTTAGGCTGTGGGCAGATCAACGACCATGCACTTGTTAACCCTGACATGTGAGATTTCAGAGCAGGTTTTTGGTTAACGTCATCAAGCTACAAATAGGTAAAAAAATCTAGGAGAATGTTTTTATTTGCTGCAGGCGGACATAATCGTGAACCTTCTCAAGAGCCGAGTCAAGTTCTATCTTGGCTCGTGACACTATTGCCATTATGTAACACATGTCTATATTACAGAGATCATTGATATGATAAGATTAGGAGGGCTTTCTTTTCTTTGGAGCGAATGTGGGAGAGGAGAGATCATTGCAGAGAATGTTTTTTATCCCGTTGGAGTAGGCGACGAACATGAATGGTGTCTACAAATGTATCCTTTCACCAGGCCACGTACTACTTGATGCCGCAATAACACCGGAAGTTGCGAAGTCCGTTTGCCTTATATTCTGACAATGCATGTTTCAGAAACCTCTCTCTTTACATAGAGCAAGAAAGTTCCAGCATAAATCATTTATTTCACATTGTATTTTGACCTAGATATACGGACAATTTCAATCATAAGTAGAGCAAATTAGTTTTCGGAAAGTTACTTTTAAAAAGTAAGTGAGTTAGTTACTTGGTTCAAAAAGTAAGTGAGTTACAGTTATAGTTATTCATTTTAAAAAGTAACTGTTACGGCCATAGTTACTCATTTTAAAAAGTAACTGTTACAGCCATACTTACTCATTTTAAAAAGTAACTGTTACACGTACTGATACTTGAAAAGTAAGAAAGGTTACTTACAATTATTTACAGTTACTTTCCGCAGGAAAGTTTTTGCAAACAAATTACACAATTCAGTCAAAATTATTTGTGATAAAATAAATATATGAAGACTTAAATATGTTTTATTTATGTCTCTGGTACAGTCACGAACACTTCTGGCTTGTAACAATACAATTGACCTTCAATAGAATCGCTACAACCCAGAACTGCCCATGACTGTACGTACATAATACAAGTCTTCCTATATTAATATTGCTACGTTCCCTTGTACAGTTTGTATACTCTTAACTCCTAATGTCGGTGCCATGGAAGCTTCTAGGTCTACACAGAAACTATCTCAGGATGATGGGAACTCAAAGACAGTTATAACGTTTCAACAAATTTATTGTATAGAAACACCATGCAGTCATTTGCTTATAGGAGTAGGGGTAACATCTCATATAAAGTTTAGAATTAATAACTACCGGGAAATAATTCTAAACTGAAAAAAATCTTTAGTGCGAATCTTCCGCATGGTCTACCCAGGGATTGATTTTCCTCCTGGTCCATCCAAGGTTTATTGGCCAATGTGCCAAGAAAACCTAAAAACTTCATCGAAATTTCTGTTTTTTTTTTATATACTCAAGGTTTTACTCTCTAACCCCTTTGATTCCAAAACTATTACATCATCTTTTAGTTACATTTACTGAAATTATTTTGTTTCAATTTTTTATCCCCTCATTGCCAAAAAAGTTGTGACGGACTATTTGGGTAGACGTATACCTTTGAACCTGACTGAACATTACTGAAGAAATAATTGACACGTCTCCTCGTAGTGGGCGGGACATTCTTGCTTAAAAATGCATTCTAGTTCGTCATTTTATATTGTACTCATTACTTCCATCCTTTATTGCACTTTGCAGACTAACGAGGCTCTGGCGACTGCACCTGCAGCCAGGATAATCCTCTGTAGGACTTGGGTCTTCCATTTGTGTTTGTGATTGTCCCTTCATCTATTTCATGTTATCACCATTCATCTCATCTTCGCGATTAGACAAAAGTGGCAGAAATGCGAGGTGAAATAAATCAATTCATCATTTTACTTCGTTTTTCTCCCTCATATACTTTCATACTTTCATATCTTTGTCCGGGGTTCTAACCGAGGATCCTTGATTATTCACACCACTACACCATGGGGACCGGCACGAGGCCAAAATAGTGGCCCATTAGGGCCTAGTTTTTGACATCGCAGGAGGTGATCGCTTAATTTTAGATGACTTCTCGTAACATACATACTTATAACATACTCATTTTGAAAACTCAAGATAAATTGAACACTAATTTACTCAATTGCCTTACGATCCTCTGCCGAAATTATTCATGTCTTCCAGGAGATGTTTTTCTTGAAAGTTGAAAGAGACTGTCACACACAAACACACACGGATACTATTTCGTAGACATTTTGCAGTTTAGAGCACTACAATTCTAAATATTAAGGAAAACAAGATAAATTAAAATGCGTCCTTCCTAACAAAAGGATAAAATTGAAAAAATGTTTGCAAATTAGAAAGTAAGACAATTTAAGAATTATGATGCTACCCAAGGCCGCCGCAGGATTGTTTCTCAGGAGATGGGGCAGCAGTGCTCATAGTGGGGGAAACTTGGGGTGATGCTTTCCCCTAGTTAAGAAATTTCTCATAAAGCATCCCCAGCACCAGGATAATTTGCATGGGCACTTAATCTGCTGTCTATCACGGCACTCCTCGTCCATGTTATCACTCTACAATTTCACCGTCAGAATTATATGAAATCTTTCATTTATTTAGTTAATCTTGTTTTCGGTGGGCACAGTGTAGGGGTATACTTACTGGTTTGGAGACTGGCGTATCCACCCTCAAGGGATCCACCGTATTGAATGCAATACCCATTTCTTCTCTCTCTTTCGAATTTCGTAACTTCTACTACTAGTTTAAAACAATTTATCGTTTTGTTCAATTTTACTTGATCGTTGGATTTTATGTTGTTTTTTTTCTGGCCTTACATGCGTTTGAGTTAAACATGACAACATCTTTATTTACTGACATAGTTCGTCAGTTATAAAATTTCTTTTTTGACGTCGCTTTTCTACCAATTTTTGGCTAATCTGTACTATAAAATGAATAATGATAACATGAAATTGATGAAGCGAATGTGTCAAAGGAATACTCGAACCGGAAACGTTGATGGTGAAATCGTGAATTTAGCACTCAACGTTTTCTGCCAATAGAGCGGTTATGTATGAATACATAGAAACAACTTTTGGTGTGTCTAGATACTCGAATGCGAAAAATTATCAGAATGTATATTTCTTAATTCGAATGAACGTTGCCGTTGCCTTGCAATCAAGGGGTCCCGAGTTCGATACACGGTGGAGGCACATAGTGGATTGGATACAACTTTAAACTGTAGGTCCAGTCCCAATTAGCCTTACTGTGCATCAAGTGGACATAAAATACCAACTCAAACTCAATCGAATGCACATGCTTCGTTGTTTAGTTCTCGAATGTTCTACTTAACCTTTTCAGTCCCAAGGCCATTTTCACAAGTAAGCCTCTCTGTCCCGAGCCGATTTTGAGCAAAATGCAGAGTTTGAATTAAACGAGTGTAGATCGGAGACTAATTGCCCTAGAGATATGAGTGATATACCGTTGTACGTGGAATGAACCACAGATTCAGACTATATAAAATTTATGCAAATTCGGCGTATATGTGGCGGGGGGAGGCGGCTAACTCTCAAAATTCCAAAATTTCGGGTAAACAAATTGGTTCCCCCACCCACCCCCCAAGAAAAAACTACATGACAGTGTCGACATGGAAATGATTGCTGAAATGTAAGGAACACAAAAATATTTGCATTATTATCATATGACCAATGTAACTTGAGTTGCACCCCCAAAAGGAATGGTCGGCACGCCACTGATTCAAGCTTCAAAATGCAGCGGTACCTTGAAATGACTTTAGCTCAGAGACTACTTGCCCTGGAGATATGAACATTATACCGTTGTACGCAGAATGAATCACAGATTCAGACGATATATAATTTATGCACATTCGGCGTATATACGAAGGGGGAAAGGGGGGAAATCCCCTGAAAATACTTTTTTTAAAAAATGGGTTTCGCCCACCGCCCGAAAAAAAGGATATGAAAAGTTCAAAATACACATAGAAATTATCGCTGGCATGTAAGAAACAGAAAAATATTTGCATCATTGTCGTATGACTAATGTAACTTGAGTTGTACCCCCAAAAGGAATGGTCGGCACGCCACTGATTCAAGCTTCAAAATGCAGCGGTACCTTGAAATGACTATAGCTCAGAAACTAAATGCCCTAGAGATATGAAAGATATGTATGCAGAATGAATCACAGATTCAGACGATATATAATTTATGCACATTCGGCGTACATATGGAGGGGGAAAGGGGGAAAATCCCCTCAAAAATACTTTTCTTAAAAAAATGGTGTTCCCCCCCGAAAAAAATGTCAAAATGCACAAAATGCAAAATTTATGCAAATTTGGCGTATATATGGAGGGGGAAGGGAGAAAACCCCCAAAAATTATTTTAAAAAATTGTCACTTCACCCAAAAAATGTCCTCGCACTTGGGCACAAAACGACACCTATACACAACATTCACGGACGAAAAGCTAGAACGCAGTGAAAAATTAGCGCCGATTCTTGTAGCTGCTTGAAATTCTATTTTTAGACAATGCAGGGTAACCCCCTGTCTCAACTTGTGGACACTTGTGCTAAAAAAAACAAAGGTTTCCTTCAGCGCGCTTCGAAATTCCATTCTCACAAAGCAGATTCAACAACCAGTCTTCCCCCTCCCCCACCCCCTGCTTGCGCCCTCACGGAAAACTTTCATTTTGACATCGGATACTGATAAACAAGCTTCCTTCGAATGCAGTTAACAGGAGGGAGTGAAAAGCATTGTTTTAGAACAACAAAGCCCCCGTCTTCCTTTGTCGGCAAAAAATTGACCTTGAAAAGAGACGCAAAAGAGAAGTCCCTTTTCCCGCCTTTTCACCTCCATTTTCATGAAGAAAAAAAAAGTGCAAGAAACATTTCTGTTAAATATATGTGTTAGGAACAATATATATAAAAATCGAAATTCTAGCCAAAAATAGAAAAGTTATAACGTAAAAACTACGACCTTGACACAGCGTCTCGATCGAGACGCTTGGGACCGTGAGGCTTACTTTTGGGTATCTCGATCGAGACGCTTGGGACTGAAAAGACGTTCGTTATACAATAATAATGGAGGGAAGTATGGCAAAATTAAGAAGATTGACTTCTAAATGAATGAAGAAGGCACCCACCGTCATGTAGCTCCTCTATGCTCAGTAACGTCAAACGATTTAGCTCTAGACCAAATATTAATTAACCTTTGGCTCCATTTCTCAAGAGAGCCTCTCTGATGGGGGTGGTAACGATGTCGCCTTGTCATCAAGGGGTCCAAAGTTAGATTCCCAGTGGAGGCACAGTGATTTGGAACCTACTTTAAATTGTAGGCTCAGTCCCGTTTAGTCTGAGTGCTAAGTGGACTTGAAATATACTGTGTCAGTTTCTCAAATAAATCCTCAAAATTTTTGAAATGTTCAAAGTGGTAAACGTGAAAAATTACTGTAAGAAAAGTTGTGATGTGATTATTAACTTTTGTTTCTCAGCAAGATTCTAATATTAAAATAATGAGAGAAAGGGAGGAAGAGAGATATGTAAATTTGAGTTATATTTAGTTTCATTGTAGACAGTATCATAATTTATATTCAGATATATATATGGTACGTACGTTCCTTCACAGAAAATCCATTTATTGAGATGTAGAGGATTGCATTACTTCCCATCGAGGTGCACAATGGAAATCTATTCCAGTGTAATTAGGTTCTGACGACGGAAGATTCAAGTTTTTTTTTTTTTGTGAATATAAATTTTGCAATACTGTTGTCCTGTTTACCTTTGTTTTTTGCCGTCTTCTAATGTATTCAGTGGCCTAGCGCAGTGATTGATTTGTGTACATTCCACCGCCTCCCCGGTCTGAAAAATAATCAAGAATACACAGGTATTAGAATTTTTATATTCCGTCGCTTCTCTTCCACTTGTGGAAGAATTCTTACAAAGAAACACCCATCCCCACACCAGGGGCCGAACTCAGGTAATTTAGTGGCGAGATGGTGAGCCGCAGGTGAGCCCCCAAAATCGTCTCCCCAAATCATATCATTCGCACCCTCAAACCATACCATAATCTGAACAAAGTATTTCATTACGACAGCGTGTTTACCGACACTTAGCTTTGCTGACACTATACTTCATCTGCCCCTCCTCCATAAACAGGGGTGACCATTACTCAAGACCGCCCCTAAAATCTTTCATCATAATCCCCCCAAAATAGTTTGGATGAATACGTAATAATTGACGCCTATTTGAATGAAATACCATGTTAAACTGTCCACAAGGTTTCATTGTTCGATTTTCGAAAAGAACTAGCACATTGATTGGTTAAATGTAGTTAATTAAATTATGTAAATAAACACATAAACAGTGTTTGTGAGTGGGTTTATAAAACTCACAATTTGAGTATTTAACACAAATTGTTACACAACTTAAGATAAAGGTAGAATATTCAACCTTGGCAAACCAAATAACATGCTCCAGCTGTATGACCGATTCAATTATTGTTTCACGAGACATTACAGAACCCTAGTTAGAAATTCTAAAGCTCAGGACGATAATATAATACGGTTCCTCTTTCAAAGAATCCCCCCCCCCGTTTTCTTGGGGTAAATATAATTATTTTAGTAACCCATAACTATAATTACGTGGATTTTATCTTCAGTGCAAATTTAACTTGTTAAAGTAAATTTTTCCTGTGACAAGAAGTTAGGATTCGATATATTTTTTTTTTCAAATAATGCTAAACAGTATACCAACACTAAGCATTATATTCCTAAGAAGCGATGTTATTAATGAATATCGAGAATATCGTCTTATGTCTTGTAATGAAGCTATAGTAGAAAACTTCGCATTCACGTAAGTAAAGAGCCAAACCCGCATCCCCTCAACACATGATTGCGAGCGAAGCGAGCAAGAAAATTTTTACATCCATTTCTTAGGATCCCGAGATATTTAGTATTTTCCAGCATCTCTTTTGGCGCGTTCGGGGTCGAAAACGTGTGGATGCCATATCGCTAAAAGTCTCTAAAATGTAATGTTCGCTCTCTCTCCCCACTACAGAAATCCCTTGTCAATCTAAGATTTAACACTTTATCAAGAGCTTCCTAAATCCCCCTTTAAATTTAATATTCAATCCTACCACCAAAATTTCCATGCGAATTTTAGACTTACTGTTGATATTGAAGAGTGGATATTGCCTCCTCCAAAAAATTAATTCTCAGTCTCCACACCAAAATTTCCGCAACAGTATAAGACAATAGTAATACACAAGAATTGGATATCCTCCTCAATTTAATGCTCACTCCCCCTCAAACTAAAATACCTGCCATAATCTAAGACCTAGACAGAGTTGGGTACTTCTCTCTCTCAATGTTTAATTCAGAATCCCCCCCCAGAACCCACGTGTCAATTAAGACCTAATATTTAAGAGTTGGATATTTCTCCCCCTCTCACTCCCTTCGATAAAACCCTTAAACGCTTTCTTTTCTTCATTTAATGGATTAATTATGGTGAAAAATCCCCCCAAAAAATCTCGATGGCGCAACCTGCGCCATAATCCCCCCCCCCCCCCCTTATGGGCACTGAGCCGAGTATTCAACGCGGAATTTACAAGTATTGACCAGGCCTAACCACCCGGTGGGCTAGTCCTGCTCTGGTATGGATGAACGCCTTCACATTCAATCTCCCTTTCTAAAAGACAAGAAAAAACTGGTAATTATGGAATTTGTACAGTACACCAAATAGGTAATTTTGATGTGATCAACCCCCAGAAAATAGTATGTACTTCTTTGGTGAGAATCTGGTGAAATTATATTTCCCTCAGAGCAAAAACCACTCACTTTCTGCTATTCGAATACACTATTATAGGGTGTTAAACGTTGAAGCATAGTATGCATGCTCTGCAGATTTCTGTGGACTTTCTTTTCGATGCACAGCTAAGGACCAACTTATCTTCATGGAACAGGACGCCCTTGTTTTGTCAAATAGTTCGCTCATCACTGTAAATGCCGAAACTGCACGACAGAAGCGTCAATAGCAAATCGGAAATGAATTCTATAATGCATCTTGCCTAGTTTCGTGCAACAGAAAATAAATATAACTGCACAAAAATCAAGAGATCGAACACGAAGTTGTGGAAACCATCGAGAACGGTCCCAAGGTTTGATTCCTGGCTTTTATGTCACACGCTTCATCCCTAGGCCTCCATTTGCAACGTGGAGGCCATTGGGGGAAATTACTTTGAATGGGACCATAAATGAAAAAGGAGATATTTGAAATTCAGTAAAACTGAGAAAGAAATAACTAACCTTGACATAATTGTAAGGATGCCGACAACACCTGCTTTCCTTAAATCGTGTTTTCCATATATGTAACCGTCTTCAATAAATTTCTGAATTATACTAAGTTTGTAGAATGTCCAGACAACTTTATGAGGCCACTAAGTCCTGGCCCCTAATACCGGAATTTGCAGGTTTGGTAGCTGCTACGCTACTGCTCGTGACGAAGTCCCTTTACAACTTCAACACTCTCTGAAACTTGTCGGAACGAGATCGTGAATCGAAACAGGACCTAAACTTATCAAGAGTTTCTTCCCGATCAATAGTTTAGTAATTTTATATTTCACCTAAATGAAAATTACTTTAATATGCAACATACTTCGACATACCAAGCGGAAAGGGGTGTCATGCTGTTTATTTAGACAACACACATAACTTATCTATTATATGCAAAAAGGTATGATTTTTTTTTATAAATATTCTTTCGAGAAGAGACCGAGACAGACATTCGTATCACAAAAATTACCAAGAACGATACCACCTCTCACTTAATCTCGATACCACCTCTCACTTCATCTCGATACCACCCTTATTCGAAACAATTTTGGAACTCTCATACAACAGAGCTTTTTTTTCCGTGACGAATGTAAATAGTCCATCAGCTAACACAATCGCATAATATTCAATAACAAGGAAAACAAATATAAATTTTCCTAATAGAAATTAATTAAAATCGGCAAGGAAGAATTTTCAACGATACCTTGTCTTAAAGGGAAATAAGAGAAATTATGTTCAAGAAAAGGAAAGTGACAAATGAGGTCGTAGCAAAGAGATATCCCCGAGCTTTGTATATTTACAAACATATGATATAATATACATCACTTTTACTCATAAAAAATTGTATAAGAAGAGCGGTTTGCATCATCTACCTGATAATCAAGGAGAAAATGGAATACGTTATAACATGTCCCTGTCAGAAAAGGTTCTCAATATTCCCGGGAGTCCGGAAGAGGGAGAGGCAGGAGAGGGCAACGCCCCTTCAAGAGAGTGAAAATGTCATTTTAATTACAATTCACTGCGTCAATTATTACAAGGGACTGATACAAGTAAGGCTGGTACGTAGAGGTTTGTCACACGAATGACAGGATTTCAAATTCATGCGGTGTTGCTGTGAATAACGAAGAAATTGGTTTGCACGCCTCCTTGGAAAAATTCTTCCGACGGTAGATATTGTATAGATTAGTAACAATAAATCATTTTCTTTAGGTCTGTTTTGGATTGTAAGGAATTTCGTTTTGAAACATCACTTTGCGTAATCATATTTCATTCTCACTTTCTTCGTGGACACTTTTAACATTATTTCAAGTTAATTATTTCGTAGAAGAAGGTTAGATACGCGAAAATATGGAAAATTAATGAGCAGTGACAAAGCTAAATTGATATATCACCCTTCGTAAGCACCCACCCAACATGTTCCTTTAGTTTTAGCATTGCAGTGTATACTGGCTGTTGCTTGTCTTGAGGCAGAAACAAATACCCTACTGCTAATGAACTGTCATAATTGTTTCTATTTATATTATGGCTATTTTATGCCCCTTTCCTGCCTATTGGGTTAATCGTGACACTACGACACATCCATGCCTTGCCAGGAAGTCGACCTTAGGACCCCCGGCTTCGACGTGCGTTACGGGAACTACTCTACCACAGAGATTGGTCCCCACGTCATTTTGTATCATCCAATCGCACTAAAGTATTACATATTCTTTCTGTTGATCTTCCGATTCGTCTGAATTTTCGGCCATTTATCGCTTGTGCTGGGATAGGTACGTGATGCGAAATGGCTCGTTTTTCTTCCTTCCTATTTTGCGGCGTTTCTTTTACGAGACACGGACGAGAGAGGGTTTGGACTCATTTTGTGAAGTCACGCTGTGGAAATGATCCGTAGAGCCTCATGGTGGATTAGTGTTGAAAGTATCAGTTCGCGCACGCTTGATCACCCATGCCTGCTTTTACATGATGCTCCCAGCTTACGATAATGTACGTACCAAACCTGTTAAACGCTTTTTCTAACACTTACAAGCAATCATTATACGAATTATAATTTGTAAATCTTATTTTCGTTCACTGCGGACACAAGATATTATGTTTTATTTTCAAACCTTCCAGGAAGAGAACAGCAATAATTTAGTCCACGTGAATGGTCCAATTTGCTAATAATTTCTTGCTCTCAATCAGTATTGAAGCAATTTAATATTTGTGCATGATTTCGCCCATGCAACTACAGTTAAAAATAAATAAAAAAAATCCATTATCACGTGTGGTTTTGAAATGGAGGCCATGTTTCCATCATGGTATTTGCAAAACCTTACGAAATCATCAATATTTTTGGAAAGGTAAAGCTTACAGCCATAGAGTATAAGTCTCACATCATTATAATAACTTATGTGAATTTCGTTCTTAGATGAAAAAAAAAAAATAGTCTAAAATTGGGTGTCGTACTTGTTCTGAGTATCATTAAACGAGTTATGTCTGAAAGTTACGCATGTTTACAATACGAACCTCTACTAACAGTATTGTATTAACAGTATTATTGTTTTATATAAAAAACTAGCTAGAGCTAACACATTTAGTAGTGAATAGTATTTTTATATTTTCTTATTTATATGTTATTGTAAGCTGTTCTTTTAAACAACACAATTTTAACACGCCTACAATAAAATATTACGATTAACCTAAATATTATTGAAAATAGATTTTTTGTATCAAATAATATTAATGACAATAAACTTATTTACTTAGCTAAACGAGCCATTTATCAATAATTTATTTAATTATACAATTACAAAACCAATGGAGGTGCTTGAACCCGCTAAACTTTATATACGGTCATACCTATGAGCATAGATATAGTTTTCATGACCCTCATCATTAAAACCATAACGCCAGGAGTCCCGGGTTCAAATCCCCGGTCTGAGCATTTTTTTTTTGTAAATACCCATTCATCAATTTCATCACATCATCACTCATCCCCATCTTTGCGATTAGCCAAAAGTGGCAGAAAAGCGAAGTAAAATAAACCAAATCAATCAATCGTTAAAGCCATAACAAGAAATTAGTGTCATTTAAAGCACCGATATTCGTTGTCCAGCGGTTACAGGATCAAGCTGAAAAGTAAAGATCTTGGGTTTGCATCCTGAATCAAGGCATGGATTCTTATGTGTGATTTTTCTCTAATCAATATGATCAGTTCATCAAGCCCTTGTCGTTGCAATTTATCTAGTGAGTTTGAAAAACGACATAAATATTTAAGAGCAAAATTAGGCTTATATCTCATAGCTTAATCAATTCGCTTCTATTGTTGCAGTTTGGAGATTTAGTGGTGAATTCCCCCTCAAGAAAAAGACGAGTGCACGACGAAGTGTGTCCCAGCTTGAGCAGCAGAAGGAATGGTTCCCGAAAGGAGAATATAAGAAACGTAGAAGAATCTTGCCTTGCGAAACGCAGTGAAAGTCCTTTGATTTAGCATGGTTTCTCACCTCTTACGGTCTCCAATTCTTTCATTCGCTACGGTATTTGTACACTAAATGATGGGGACTGTTTCCTTCCAGCTTCAGCTCAAGTTAGGAATTCTACCATTGTCCGGAATCCAGCAAGATTGAACCTGTTTTCTGGCCGGATGCATGGTGGCTGATGAAAAATGCTCTTTCTCGTGTACGGAATGCTCTTGTTCTTGCACTGATAAGAAAGGCCTTGGCCTCATTCAATTTTCAAAAAGAGTCAATTTGTCTCCTCGGCATTGTTTTCCTTTTGTCGCATTTCAAGTACGTACAAGCTACTGAATTTGCACTTTTCGGTTCTTAGGGTATCTAACTATTCTCGATTTCATGTTCAGCTCCACGTAAGGTAGCCGATTGAGGAAAGGAACATGATAAAATGGAAATATTTATCTAATGTCACTTAATTCATAGTCGTTCCTTTTGCTGTTCCTTGAATGTATGTTACCTATATGTGAGTCAGCAGAATGTTTTTTTGGGGTTACCAAGGGATTTTCCCCCTTGGAGGGGGCAAGCAAGGCATTTCCTCGCCAAAACACTGCTTCAGTTTAATGTTATCCCGTTCTTATAGCGATGTGTACCAGTCTTACTTATAAATATCAATCCCTTATAATAAATAACGCAAATTACTGTGGCGAATTAAATTATAGATAAGTGTAAAGTATATAATTTTAGGCTGACGTGTATCTTCCGACGTCCATGGTTACCTATTTGTATGATCTCATCTCCGTAATCGATTGATTAAATGGAGCTTAAATGTTAGTTGCGAATAATTAGAATACGAGAAATGGAAAGGAACAAAGAAATTGTAATAAACAGCTGTGGACTTTGTTAAAAGTTTCAACCCTGTATTTGTCTGTATTGACTTTAAGTTACCGAGGATCACCCTAGCCACTCACCTAACTCATTTGTTTCCATTCTCTAGAATATCAACTAAGGAATATTTTCGCACATAGACATTGAGGTGCAGCTGCATTAAGTTAACTCAAAGGACAAAAATGGAAATTTTACCTAAAGTATCAGAATTGAAGGGAAATATGAAGATATCAGGCACATAATTTAGTTCTCTATTTAAAGAATTGAACTTATTCTTTCATTCTTTTAACGTATAAATAAGTAAAACGAATTCATCTTGGGAGAAATTATTAAAATTATAGCATAAACACAGTTAGTTAAAACCTAGCGTTAAATATTAAATGATAAAATAATGAAAAGTTTCGTATTCCGTATTGTTTAACCAGGTACACAATTTTTTCATAATGTCTTTTTATTTACTCATTCCATTGAGCATGTACAGTACTCAATTCCCGAGTTTGATAGACCATGTCTATGAATATGGGTCAACACAAATGATAATAGTAATACTTAATGATTACTGATTACTGATTACTGATTACTGAGCCCCCATTTTAAAATATTCAAACACTACAGAGTGAAGATATAGCAAAGGTCTTAAACGTAGCATGCACACCCTCATATATATATATATATATATATATATATGTGTGTGTGTGGGGGGGGGTGTATGTATGTATACACGAAAACCATATTAATATGTTATTGCATTGCATACATGCCATTATAGTGTTGTGACATGAGCTCTTTTAAAAGTACGATTAATATAGGATGTTCCGTATAGGACGCCGAATTAGAAAATTAAATAAAAATAGGGAAAACATCATGAAAATAGTTATACCGGGTGTTCCGTTCAAATCTCCCTAATTTCAATTAATCGTAGAAAAGAAAGTATGAATGATAGAGCAATGAAAATTTCAGAGAGTTGAAGAAAAACTCATAAATTTTATTTTCCACACACTAATACACCTCCACATGTGCCCCATTGGTAGCACCACGAGCGTATATTCTAGGCTAGCTAGGCTGTCTGTGAAGCCTGCCCAAAACCCACACCACACAGTCGGTCTCAGCGGATGGATTTCACGCTCCTGGATTATTCGAGGATTTTAATTTCCCCATATTCTGCAGTTCTGTTTATTGACAAATTCACTTAAGTGAAAGTGGGTCTCGTCACTGAAGATTATTTTTTTGGCGAAATTTTCATCCCATACCAGTCTATTTATAACCCAGGCCGCAAATCGCCTTCGCTTCTCATGATCAGCAGTTCAGATGTTGCGTACGGTGGATTTTGTACGCATGCATATGAAGATCTTTATGCAAAATTCGATGTAACGAAGTTGTCGGAATGTTCAACTCCTGCGAAAGTCGACGAATCTATTTTCCTGGACTGGCAGTGACAATCTGTTGCACGACAGCGATTTGTTGCTCTGTCCGACGAGAACGATTCCGCCCAGGCGATTTCACCGTTGACACTGAACCAGTTGACTGAAACTTCAACATTAGTCTGCGAACTGTAGACTCGTTAGGTGTTTTATTCCTTCCGAAAATCGTACGAAGTTTTCGCACTGTCTGCGTTGCACTTTCACCACTTTAGTAAAATGTCTTCACAATGAGAACACGTTGCTCAATCGTAAACTGTTCCATATCGTAACCACAACAAACGAGTGAAGACAATTGGGACTACATTAATCGGCATGACAACAGATACCAACATTGGTAAGAACAGGTCTGCCAACCTCGAAACAAAACAATAGCACTCGATTCAAATTCGGCGTCCTATACGGAACACCCTATATATACAGGGTTGTTCATAAGTCCCCGAAACATTTAAAACAGTTATAACAATTTAACTACTTAACGGATTGTTAGAATTGTAACTACAATACAGAGAGAGAAACAATGTAAGGTTGTTTTTTTTTTTATGGAAGCAATGCGCGGTGCGGTGTTGCCGTGTTTTGCTGCTAGGAGGCCAGTAAACGGGAGCAGGCATATTGCGTTCTCGAGTTTGCTACAAGTTCATCCGTTGTAGTTGTGCAACGGCGGTTTCGACCAGAATCCCAGAAGACGTTACCTGTCTACTGTGTATGTGTCCCCACTGCCCACTAATATCCAGGATCTCAGTGACCGAATCACCGAATCTTATCAGCAGTGATGTGCTAACTCGTATCTGGAATGAGATGGATTATCGCGTAGACATTTGCAGCATCACTAAAGGTGGACACATAGAGCATTTGTGATTTTTGTGATACTGGAAACAGAACTTGGAGAGTGCATCTTTATTAGGGATATAAAATATTTGTTTGTGTTCAGTAGTTCATGTCTTCTGACTTTTTCAAATGTTTCACGGACTTATGAATAATCCAGTATAACGTCTTCAACAGATCTGTAAAACCACTTCGATCCAGCACCATGGAGTAATTGCGAATATACAGAAAGTTGTGAACTCCAATCCCAAAGACAAAATATCTGAAATGGCAATCGACAGAATGAACACGCGTTCTCAATATAAAGCAGCTTGGATTGCCATCTACCACACAGTCCTGTATTGTCCACAGAGCGTTGTATTTAACGTTAGCTGTGCATTACAAAAGCGGTTTATCATGCTAACACGCGCGCATATATCATGTATCTCACCATCATTAGATTTTTTTAATGAATATTTCAAATCCTGTTCATTAAAAACCACTTTTTATATTTCCATTTTTTTTCTTTTGTATGCTTCCGGCTAATGATGATTGAGTCATTTCAATTATGCTTCTGCAACTCACCACACTCTAAAGGAAAGTTCCATCTTGATAGGCAGGAACCTGTCCAATGTAACAAAGTGGAATTCCAACTGATGATAAAAATTCAGTCGCAGCTATGCCTGGTGAAAGATGTTCATTAGGATATGTTAATGCGTGTTGGCTGCGACCATTCTATCCAAGAACATTAAATGTACGACTCCAAATCTTGTAAGACAACACCAAACTGTGATATCTGATTCAATTACGTCCTCGCTCACCGAGGACCAGTCGTTCTGGTTGACTGTCAGGACAACCCGAAGTTCGTCTCACTACGTCACGAGTGTAAACTTTAAAGGACATACTGCTAGCGTAAGATAATACTTGTGTCAATTTCTATACTATTTTTATCACATCGTGAGCATAACTCTTCGAGATCAGCTATGACTGACTGATTGATTGGTTTTACGTTGCTTTTCTTCCACTTCATTTTCATCGCGACGATGGGCATGGATGATGATTATATAGACGAAGGAACCACGAAAAACACATGGGCAGGTCACAAAGCACAAATCCCACAGAGGGTTATATGGCTTTTTGTATAGCCGCCAGAGCCTCGATTGCCTGCAAGAATGCAGTTCCGAGGATGTACTACTACTTTAAAGAAGTTGTCTAAATGCCTTCCGAAAAAGTCACTCATTAAACACCAGCTGTGTATGAATGTGGATGTTGTGAATATGTTTCAAATAAAATCATGCTCATTGTGACATTTTCTCCATCCAGCATAAGTTGTTACACTCGGAGATACTTTAACACTTCCAATTCATCTACTGCCTTTGATTGCAGGTCTTTGTCCATTTCCAGAGTTTACATCCATAATGTTTCAAATTTGTGAATGAATTGCTTTTCTGTACAATAACTTATTATTGGTTACTAGTATACACGCGCAGCGAAAACTAGTTCCCTTGATAGCCTTGTTGTTAAGTCTGACGCTTTGTGATTGAAGGTGAATCGATTAACTCGAAGGATAAGAGCATCACACGCAAGAAAGATTCCAGCTCAGAAACTGTAGTTTTGCAGTATAAAGTGTAATCAAAACATTAGAAACTTGTCCTCCTTTACACTCCCGCTGCTTCCTCAACCGTAAAACATGCTGCAAAGCTTTTTATTACCAAATTGTAGCCTAATGTAAGTGATACTCCAAGACTTCTGCGAGTTTACTTTTTAAGTCTCCGAAAATATAGATTAGACAGAGATTTAAAAATATCAAGAGAATTTTGAGCTCTCGCAATACATGAAAAATCAATTTTTCACCCTCCATATTCGAAGCTATTGATAGATTTTCCACAAATGGAATACTAAACCATATCGTCAAAAAACTGTATATTCCTATTTCTCGCCCATTTTTGACATGTACAAAACCCTTTGTCGACTTCATTTTTAACTATTTCTCTGAATGTTAGTGAAAATGGTTCTACATTAGCATGCAATGTTAATTGGACATAACGTATAGCGTTAGTTGATTGATTTATTTTGGTGTTTTAAGTCCACTTTATGAACGCAGTGTTAGTTTAAAGCACTAGACAATGGATAATGTCCAATTAACATTGCATGCTACATTTTTAGACGAAGCTCGTAGAATTGCTAGACATAATTAATCCATTTAAAAAATATACGTACAGTAGGTAAGAAAACATCTACTTGAAGGCATATCGGGAATGTGGAGGTAAGGCATACATAAATTCACAAACTCTATTACTTGTGGATGTGATGTGACAATCACCACAGTCCGATCACTTTACTCACCACAACTGCCCCCAAGCACTCATTTGTTAGAGGCTGGGTGAATCTCAGAGCCGCTCCACTCAGGTGCATTGCTAGAAAAATTCCCACCTGAAATATCCCGCGTGGCATTCCGACGCCTTATAGAGGCTTTCGCACGGTCTAGATTTCGATAGGCCCATGTACTATTTTCCAGTGTCGCGCACATGTTTAGTCAACGCAAAAATGTCAAAATTCAGTAACTGAAAATGAAACTGTCAATTTATCTCGTCACTGACAGAAAGAATGTTTACAGTTGTTTTTTATGTACATGCTGGGTGGGGGAGTGGTGCAAAAGTAGGTATACGGTTAGCTATTACTTGGAAATAATTTGTAACTGTATAGCTACTTTTGTAACCCTCCCCCCCCCTGTATACTCTCTCTCTCCATTTGAAATTAGATTATTTAATCAGAGTGAATATTGAAAGGGGGCAAAAATATGCTCTGCCCCATGGAGTTACTTTGGGGGTGAGGGGCAGAAAGTGCCCTGACTTCATATCTATTCCTTGATGTTGTAGATCAGGACGAACCAAGTTGCACTTCTGCACAGAACTTCTGCTCATACCCAGTTCTTGATGTTAGGGATACAAACGTTTTTGATTCTTCATGAGCAGATATCGTCAGACAGAAATTTCAGAAAATAATGTAACTGGAAATTTGTGGCACTCTCAATTAAAAATAAATTTCAATCAAAAACGTGGATCAAGAATTTCTTCTTAGGGGCCACAGCATGTGGTGTAAGCATATTTGCAAAATATTCGCGGGGTGGGGAATGTGTAGATTGTGCACGTTACGCGTAAAATGAAGGGAGGGGTACATACAGGATGTAGCTTTACATCAGGGTCTAGAGAACATGAAGACAAATAACTTTTCTTGATGACGTTTTGCTTATTTCGAATCGATGCTACAAATTCTCGGAAAGAGGAATATTGTATCCTGTATGTATGAAACTAAGCAATAGAGATTCACTGTAGCAACTGGCATTATTTCTGTTTAGTGCAATGCGAACGGACTATGTGTCCTCACGAATTCTTTCATTAATGCAAACGCGTCAGTTAGGAGAAGCAACATATGCGTGTGCGCTGCGACAAATGCACTATCTGAAGGAGAACTTTAAGATCAGCTACTTCACCCTAGCAGCGTTTCTACTGACTTAGTATTGTTTCCATAGCACACAGGCACGTATCTAGAATTATATTTCGTGGGGGGGGGGACAACGACCAAGTGTCTCAATAGTAATAACAACAACAACAATAATAATAATAAATAATTGAACAATTATATTAAATTAAAATAATATTAATTAAATATGCAAATTAATTAATAATGTATTATTATTATATGAATAGGTAAAAAATTGGTATAAGAATAGAGATATAACAACACATCTTAGGCTAGGTGGTAGAACAGCCGCAGGCTGAACCTCGCCCTTTAATAAAGGAGAATTGAATTGAATTGAATCTTCATTATCTAGCTTACGTGTAGTTAAGATCGTCAAAATTTGCATAAAACAACTGCTCTGGCAAGGGAATTACTGTCAAATAGATAAAGAATTGAATATTTATTGATTAACGAAAAAGAAGTTACATCAAATTGACGAAAAGTAAAGTTCTTGATTTATATTTTATGCATATTATCATAAGTAGTAGACTAGTGTGCATAAATCTTTGGAACTGTCGTTCAAAGCCGTACGATCACAATTCCTTATCTTCCAATAAGTTCGGCGGAAATAAATAACCATCGATTATATAACAAATGGTATAACAATTATATTTTCATTATTTAATTTTAGTAGTTGGCAAATCTTTCAAGATAGCCTTGATGTTCCCTATGCACTGTGGAAGTAGTCGCTGTTGTACGGCGACACCCTGCGTAATTTTGTTAAAGTCGCAAAAGTAGAACAAGTAGCAAAATAGTGCAGTGAAATATATTCGGATTGACAGAATTTTTAAAATTATAATCTACTTATTTTCTTATGTTAATATTACACTGTGTAATATGAAAAATAGGGGTCTTCTAAAAGTACTAAAGGGCACAATCTCCTAAATTTTCAACAAAAAAAATTGCAACTAATCTATTGTGAAGTGGATACTTGGATGGATATTAATTAATCCGAAGCCATTCTTTGACTGGCAGAATCGATATTAGTTGCACGAAAAACCTGATGTTTGGAAAAGGAGATAAGACTTTGTGGGCTCTTGCTTGGTGGTGGCAATAAGAATCCCGCAGGAGGAAAGGTAAATGGGGCTTCTTAAGTGGTTGGTTTCGTACCACATTAACTAACATTCGTTCCGTAATGTAAAGAACATACAAAATTCCTCTCTATGATACGTAATGTGAAAATTACTGTAATATTAACTATCAGTGACAATGAAATCGAAGAAGACATTCATTAATCAAGTGGTTCCTATTTCTTTATCGAGTCCAAGCAAATGATTTAGACCAATCAAAAAATGCAACACAATTCTAACAATACCTACAATAGTTTGCAAAATGATCTACGAAAAAAAAAACTGTATATGGTGGTGCATGAGTCCGAGACCCAGATTTCAGTGAAGTACAAACAATTTCATTCTTGTGATTTCTATAGTATTCATCGCAATGTGGTAAAATGTATCAATCTTATTATTAGCGTACTGGAAACTACAGGGAAGGTTATGAATCTCTGTTTATGGGATCCATTATTCAGTTCTGAAGGCGGTCCCAAAACCACTGCTGCAGTCGGTGTTTATTAACGTCATTATCATAGCATGAACTTTATCGACCTGTAATCAACATGTCCAGGATTCGATTTCTAGTGGCAACAATTTTGAACTTCAAGGAGATCCAATACCGATTAGTCTATTTGTGCCATTTTATTCTGTTATATTTTACGTTGCTCGAAATTTTATTTGTTTGTTGCGATATGTCGATATCACCACTTTTCATAATACTTAGTCATCGCTTTGGGGGGCACTTGCCCCTATGCCCCGCTAAATCTGCCAATGAATTCGAAAATAGCGAGGTTATCTCGCTGTACTTTGCTAACTATTGGACTCAGACACTAACGTCTGCAAATTTGGGTCACTCAAACAAAGTGAGAAGATTCGATATAAGATGTTCATTTGCATCTCGAGAGGAAGGAAATGGGTGAGAAGTGGCTAGAAATTGATATGTTAATCTAACGTGTAAGTCAAAATGTAGATATAGTAATAACTGTAGTTCTCGCAGAGCTTTTTGTGCAGCCTAGATTTCGATTATTCCTTGCAGCAGCCGGCGACTTTTTTAAAATGTTAGTGCTGCCTTGATGATATGTTAGTGTTTGTGCCGGTCCTTCTCTTCAACTTTCGAAGGTTCATCTCAATATGCGATGGTTTAATTTGGCATTGAGAATGTACCTTTGAAAACTCTTTCGGTTACTGCTTTAAATATATAAGGGCATTGCAGTGACTTATAAATAAAAAAAATACATAATAAAATTATATTTCGTGCATTCCCTTTGAATTACCAATCTGTCGCGTCATAAAATGTATTAGTGAGAAACTAAGAACCACAAGTTTAATTTTAAAAATATCGAGATTTTTTTTACATATATAGCCGTATTTGACAGAACTTTGGTTCTACTGTTGAATAACATTCAGTACTTTCTCCTGTATCTTCTGAATGTTTGTCAAGTAATAGGGTTCTTGAAAGTGATTTATATTCTTGTTTTCTTTTTTCTTCCTCACTTTCCTGCCACTTCGATTAATTGTGACTGTAAGGATGAATGATGATAAGATGAAATTTACTAGACGACGCTCACAAAGAAACATTATGTTCAGAAGGAAATTAGATTTTCAAGCTTGTTTGGTAAACATTATTCCCTTCTACAAAGTTTGAACCTAAACTTACGTATTTTATTTGTTACATAATAATCCGTAACTGGAGAATAAAGTAATTATTTTTTATAGTTATAAATATCAAATTTGCAAAAATAAAATCAGGTATTAAGAAAATATAAAGTTCAACTGAAAGTCAATCCGACTTTTTATATTTATGAAGTTTTAGCTGTGGTCATTACAAGGCTTCTGTAACTCGAGCTGTTTTTACGTAGAGGAAAATTGTGCGAAGGAGAAGAAAAATGTCTTTTCTTTTACATCGTGTTTTCACACTTCTTGCAGGTAACCCTGCACGGGGCGACCAGCGTGTTCCACTCCACTGGAAGAAAGTGGCAGCTCTCCTGAGTTCTCTATTCAGTTCGTAGTTTGCCGCGGGCTCAGAAACATGTGGAAGCTCTCGGCTCTCGTGGTGTTGGTCCTCATGGCGGGACCGCCTTGCCCTGCTCAACTCAACCAGACCGCTCCAGCAGCCAACCTGACGGAAGCCACCACGCCTCCCCCTCCGGAAACCTCCTCGCAGACCGGGTAAGCAACTGGAACATTACATCTCGTTTTCAATTTGCTTGTCAAGCATCACCTTGGACTAACAACATTTACGGGCATGCATGTGGTAATGGGTTAGTGTTTATTTAAGTGAGCTCGGTTGTAATAATAATTATAATAAGCGGCAAAATAACTTAATGTTGCTCTTGGCGCTGACACGCTTTCTGAAGAGAGGAAGAGCAAATGTCCCAGATGCAATGGTGCGTAGTGAAGAGTGAGCAATCTTCATCTTAAGTGGATTGAGACAGCTTGGTTATCGTGTCAACCCTTTCTGCAAGGTCTTTGCGGACTATTGAACATTTGCATGTAAAATTTTTATTTCGTCCTCGGGGATTTCCAGTGGATATTCGCAACAGGATACTAGATTTATAGTGTCCATCAGTTTCAGTGGTGCTGTATTGTTAAGTGAGTGCTTCACTCAATATATCGCTTCAGAAGGATCTGGGTTCGAGTCCCTGGCCTGGCATGAGTATTGTGTTCGTTCATTCATCTGTTTAAAATAACCATCAATATTTTCTTCTTCTTGATTAACCTGAAGAGGCATCAAAGTGAAATGGAACGCAAACAAGAAAAAGCATTGGCAAATGCTGTTTCAATTCATTTTATTAAAAAAATCTTTAGAAAGGACAAAAACTACTCATTAGTGTTTTAGTTCGAATAAATAATTAAAACGAACAAGTGTAAAATGCAGAGTCAATTGTTCATGTTGACGAAGTGACAAATAGATCGAGTGAGACGCTGTTCTGTCTAAAGCGTGGCGATTGTTGGTTGGCTTTGGAATATTAGAATTATTTGCAATAACGATTTTTGAGCTTGGCAGACGAACAGATAAACCGGTTGATTAATTGATTTGGTTTAATTTAGTTCGCTTTTCTGCCACTTTTGGCTCATCGCGAAGATGAGGATGAGTGAGTGATATGATGAAATTATGAAGGGACACTCAAAAATAGCACTCATACCCAAGGCCGGGATTCGAAACCAGGACACCTGGTGTCGTAGCACGCTGTGGTAACCTCTCCGCCACAGAGAAATAAAAAAAAGTTGATAGATTTTTCTATGCTTTCAACTTATTCATATGTTGTCAGAATGTCAACTCTTTTGGCCGTTGAAGCATCTGCATTAAAGAGTTTCTTTTAGCAAATGTAAATTGTACCTCAAAAGAAGTGAAGTAACCGTAGAAGTTTTATAACCTGTTTTTTAGCCTAAAACACAGCTAATATTACTTCCAACTCGTACACAGTAGTGCACAGTATTAATTCATGGTGCAAATATAGAATGTCTGGATTCTAATATCTTGTGTAGACCTTGGAACATTGGATGCACATTTTCCAAACTATATAACACTTTATATTCAGTTGAGAAATATTTAGCATACAACAACGTGTGTATAGAGTTCTCGAGATACAGTTTAGACGAGAGCCTTTAATTCTAACTGAATAACAGAAAATGGAAAATATTCGACATTCTGAGCCACCAATATTGAAGCGGGTGGTAGGCTGTAGGCTGAATTATGTTTACAAAGTATATGGAATATGTACCCAAATGATGGTTCTTGGTTTGGAAAAACAGCAAAAAAATGACGCAACATATATTTCATATCCGAAATGAAACGCATAACATTCCACTAATATACAAGTTTGAGCTGAAGAGGTGCACATTAAGGCTGGTGGACAAGGGTTGCGCATATACAATATTTTTGGTGGAGTTTATATTTTTGTATTTTTCTTACCTTACGTCGTATCTCTGTCTCTGCAACCTAATCGCTACGGTGAGGATGACTGGATAAACTGAAACTCGTTCTTAGTTTTCAACTGCGTGAGTGCCAGGGCCAGATTTAGGTCTAGGAGCGCACGAATTTGGGGTTGAAAATTGTACTATCATAATATGATCCGGGGCCTTTTGCTCTTTTTATTTTCGCTTCAAGCTATTTTCGTGAATTGTTGCAGTGGCGTGAGATTTGAGTCACTGCATGTAGAAATATAGTTACGCACAGCAACATTCACGCACATAACTGTGATGTGACATTACCCTTGGAAAAAATGATTATGGCATCCAAGACTTTTGGTAAATACGTGTATCGAAAGGAGCCGCGGTGGTATAGTAGGTAGTGGTTCGAGGGTGAGAGATCTGAGGCCTGAATTTTCCAGGCCCTGTCTCTGCATAAAACAGATCTGGGATCCACGCAAATAAATCAAATCAAATCAAATAAATGGGTACCTGGAGACAACCCTTGGTGGTAAAGGCGGCTGGAGCGTAGTGCTGATCACATCACCTCCAAAATGGACGAGATTGAGAATGTGCGGTGCCATACTCTCACATCCCCTAAATGTTCCTAAATTTTTTAAAAGTGAAATTTCGTAAAACCAATTTTCGGGGTACTGTTTTGAAAATCGTTTTTCGGTTTCGATTCTTCCGTTAAGAAGTTCGTGAATAGTACAGATCGTGCTGCTATTAGAAAGAATTAGATTCACAGCCTTGTTTTCCCCCTTATTTGTACTACATATAATGGGTTCCTAAAAATGTGTTATATGAGAGGGTTGAATGGCTGAAAGAATGTTGTCGCTCGTTTCAGTCCAAGTGAAAATCATGGTTGCATAAAACTTGCGTTCACGAAGATGAGTTTTCTTGGTCTCCTTCAATCTCTCCAGTCAATTGCTACTACAGAACCTTTAATGAGAACCAGGGTACTTCCTTTCACATCTTCATCCTCCTTTCCATCCCACTGTCGCGGTTAACACAATGGTAAAAAATCGTTAGGTTTATTATTAAATGAACCACTGCAGTAACTTTTTAGTAATCCACATCTCAAAATCCTTAAACATTTGCAGAAAACATCATTTTCCACAATAGCCGATGGGTGTGATTTTGTTAAAGTTGCATTATTACGTCGCTTTTCTTCCTTTTTAGGCTAATCGCGACGATGGGGATGAATAATAATAATATGTGAAGTAGATGTAGGACACTCACAACAGGACTCAAACCTGGAACCGTTACTTGCTACATCTAAGTCCAACACTCAACGAGACGACTGCTTTAAATAGACTAGTCACTTCAATATTCATATTTTGTTCTAGCAAGGTTCTTTTCATGCGAGTCAATACGTCTTGAAATAATTACACATTATCGATATGATGTGGAAGGTTTAAATGAGATATTTTCGAAGTTACTATTGCTGGAGTGAGTTCATAGAATGAAAGTAACATAAATTTAGTGTGTAACCTACAGTTTCTGAAGTTGTTGGAAGCCAACCTACAAAGGAGTGTTGGTAGACTTATTTAAATTTACTTCCATTTTCGTGACCATCCCACGATTTGTATTTGTATTTATTTTTATATTTCATTGCTTTTGTGTCACTTTTGGCTAATAGCTTCAACGATGATGAATCGTGATTAGATTAAATTGATGAAGGGAGTCTCGCGAGGTAATCGCGTACCCGAGCCGAGGTTTGAAACCGGGACCTTGGTGGTGCGATTGTGACTCGACCACTCAACATGCATGACCTTCGAGGAGACTAACTATTGAGTGCATATGTTTCTTCTCGGGTCTCCATAAGAACTTATCTAGGATAGATTTCTGAGGATAGGATAATTCAGCTTCTGTACAAACAGCAGATGGGTGGCAGTGTTTGTGTATCATGTAGCCTGTGTGTGGCTGTGTGTGTTTGTGTATAATGCCGTAAATAGTTAAAAAGTATAACTAATTGTGATAAATAATTTGAATAATTTCTTACAAGAGATTTTTTGTACCCTCCATCAGGCATTCTCGCTCCCCTACCAAAATTATTGGGTCTCCATTGCAACCTAAAACCGTTGTTGCCAGCTATAAGTAAGGCACTTGCCAGGAGAAATTGCAGAAGCTATCATAATAAACGACCAGCAATTTCAACCCACAACCTCAAGAACGTGAGCGTACAACTAACCATATAAATCCACAAAAGTAAAAAAATTGATCAAGTTGTTTCTGAATGAACTGGACCATGTTATATAGAGATAAATTTGCAATTTTGAGGTTTCATGTGGTTGAAACCAGGGCATCGACATATCGACAGATTCCCATATTATTTGTTTTGAACTTGTTACATAATGTGAAAAGCACTCCAGTCTTTTTTCTATGCTGTGAAATGTATAATTCAGTAAGCATACACACACAATCACCAAAGTACGTAGCAAGACAAATGTTAATTACTTGGAACTAAGGTAGTCAACTTTTCGACAGATTGCTACACGGAATTTTTTCGTGGAAGGAAGGGGAAAAAAATTTAAATTTAATTAAAGAAGTTGGAGGTGCATTTACGGTGCAACCAAAATATGCTTTATGTTTGGGCACATACAGAAAATTTTCCAAGTGAGTGGTGAGCACAGTGCGCTACGACACCAGAGGTCCCGGATTTGAATCACGGCCTGGGCATGGCTGTTCTTTGTGAGAGTCCATTCAGCAATTTCTTTACATCATCCTCATCTTTGAGATTAGCCAAAAGTGGCATAACAGCGAAGTAAAATAAGCCAATTCAGTAAATCAATCAATTTATCAAGAGAAAGGAGGTCAAAATTTCAAAATTGTGTCATGTTATGGTGCCATAGTAAGATACGTATTAAGAAAGATAGAGAAAGGAAGTGATACGTAAGAACAATATAGTATGAGAGATAGGGAAAAATATAAAGAAGTCAGAGAGAGAGAGAGAGAGAGAGAGAGGGAGAGAGAGAGAGAGAGAGAGAAAGAGGCAAATAAATTATGAATATTACTGATTAGTAGGGTGCGGATTTATGTGCACTAAAAACTTGTAAGTAGGTACCAAAATTATTAAAATGGGCACTATAAAATGAAAAAAGCACATAATGGGTAGTGAAATATTGTGACGATGATCAATGGTAATTAGATGAAATTGATTAAAGGGACACTCACAAAACAGGAGATTTCCTCATACAGTATGCTGTACAAATTAGTAAAATAGCGAAACAAAGCAGGAATAAGTAAAAATGTCACATTTTACGCTTGAATGTGCAAAGTAGCCACTGAACATCCAAATAGGCACTTATAGACGCTATAAATTTGTTATCAGGCTCGAAACAACATGAAGCGAATTTAAAACATGAAAGCTATGATTTAACACAAATAGGCAAATTGGCAAAAATACGCACCCTACTGCTTGATGTTCTTAAAATATGCATCTCTGATTTTATTATTTCTTAATAATAACATTAGCCAAAATTCACAATATTTTGGCAAAGTAGGCTGATTATCACTGGTAGACACACTTTTTATTGCCAATGAAATTTGAGTCATTTTAGGGTAACTTTGCCATTGTGATTTCGAATATGACATCAGTTTTTCTAGAGTGGCTCTAGTTTTTTGAGAACTGGCTGTCCCTTTAAAAACACAAGAAAGGTTTGAAATCTCATCACTAATAATGCTTAATGATGAGAAAAACGTCGTTTCAGAGATTTTCTTGTGTGTAGGGTACCAGAACAATCACGTTGAAGACTCCATCAACAGTCTGCCACACAAGCGCCAATTGGGTGCCAAAAATGGGTGGGGGGGGGGGAAGTGCAAGGACAGTTTACTTCCTCTTAGTAGACAATGCTTAGACAAAGCTTAGTATTAAGAGGCCATAGTGCAGGGGCACATCTTGTGCGACAAAATGTTATTTTAGCTTATTGTTTTAGACAGTTCTTTTCTTTTAGCCTGGATGCTAAAAATTCTGGCGCTTTCTTTGACAGACTAAGGTCACGTATGAGATCATTGAGATCGTCTTGGGAGAACTGTTGAAATGTTGAAATGCTTCTTTCATATTCACTCCCACTACTACCATGGCCATCTGTGTTGCATGTCAAGCCCTGCGCTTCTTGAACATCTGACAATGGAAGATCTGGAAATGTGGCAAACACTGGTAGGAATGTCCTCGCAATGAGGTGCAAGTCGTCGCACTGATTCCAAGTCAGAATATTCCCATTTATGTTTCTTGGGACGATTGAAGCCCTCCATATTCACAATGCAGAAATAACAAACGTGACGTTGGGTCTTCGAGTTCCTCCACACCATAGGTGCACAAAAGTTCAGATTCTCCTTTCTCCATTTTTCTCTGTCATAAACATTCAATACAGGTTTTGCAAACTTTATGGGGAACCCAAGGCTCATCTTGGTCTCCAACCTGCATTCCAAACTATGCAAGATATGCTTACTTTACAAAGTGAGTGATATTTTTTCTTTGTTTATGCAGAGAATATTCACCACAAATGTAGCAGGATGCATCAGGATCATTTGCGCAGCCTCTTAGTGAAGAACGCATGTTTCATTCCCCGCAACAATAGAAATAAAACGAAAATGAAAAAAACAAAGAAAAACTAATATTTAATAAATATATTCTATGCAATTGATGGACTAGAGAAACATTTTTATAGTCTAAAATAAAAGCAAGTCGTATTGCACGTCATCATCTACAGCTCTTATTGAGATAAACTTAAAATCAAAGGATACCAAGTATCTCAAGAACTAGAGCTAACTTGGCAAAACTAAAGTTCATATTAGATTCAGCACAACCAAAATATCCTAAATTCGTTCAAAAATCCTTAGCAACTAAAAAAATATTTTTTGTAGACCTGTGTGAAGCCTTCAGTATTACAAATTGACATTTAAATGGATTTATCCAAGGTGTTAAGTTGCATGGGAAGTTGGAAGTTGGCACAGAGATGTGAGTATCCATTTAAACTCGCATTCAATTAAAATTTGCATATTAAATAGTTACTTTCTGTGTGTAAAAGCTATTAATTTTATGTCAATATGCCTTTCTATAGATCTTGGACTTCCGAAAATTCCCTCCTTGAAAGAATTAAATCTAACATTACACATCCTTCTTATACTTTTATAGAGTATTCTAACGCGTTCAATTTACTGACCTAATATCGGCGCCACAGTTTCCCAGATATGACATGGATATGATATGGGTATAGCCTGATCTAAGAGAATCATAATTATGACGTTGAAGATGATATCATTAAATAAAAATGTTAAATGTTGACTAGATGTTGCCAGTCAAAGTATGAAATTTTCTTCCTACAAGAAAATACTAACAAATAAACTATAAAACTTGATTCACCCCAAAAATTTAAAAAATATTGAAATATACGCTGAAATTTTACGATTTATACCCTTTAGTGAAAAACAACCTTGCATGCTCTTGAATTTGTTTGGGTTGTCTGCCGTAACAAGTATTCATTTATTTATTTATTTTTATTTAGCTAACAAATGAATTCCAAATACAGCGTTAGCCATTTTACATTGGAATGAATAACAGTAGAAAAAGAACAACAAAAAATAACAACATAAACAAAAAAAAAAGTTACATCCAATAAGGAACCTTACACATTTTTGTACAACAGCCTTTTGAAACGTGCCTGATTTCCAAAAATGTTTATTTGGCCTGCTATTTGTTAAATTGGCTGGGTAGTCTGTAGAGCAGCGAACGCTGTATGAGGCATAACCTTGGCTTCTGTTGCTTATGTTTTAGCAATTACATGACAACGCTAATTTTTTCTGATTCTCTTCTTATTACGATATTCTTTAAATCATTCTGGATAAGGATATTAAGTATCTTGGCTCTATTTAAGGATTCTCTCTTGTTTGTTGTCATATTTTACCCAATAGTTATCCATTCCTTTTGGGAGGGACATGAGCCCCTGTACCCGTACCCTTAACCCTAAACCCACCAACGCACATGAGAAAGAAAATTGTCGGAGGGGGCAGCTGTAGAGCTACTTGTAATTGAGATTATTTTTTTAAAGGTTATAATTACTCTGTGTCCTCTCTTCATTTAGCACTTTCAGCTAGATATCACCGAAAAGCTGAGGAAAGTAAAATAGTATAAACAAGTTTCGTGACCACAAAATAACGCAAAGTTTGCCGTTTTTACAGAGTAACGCCGAATTTTACACATTAATGCGAATATAACATCGAAAAATACAGTATGAACTGGACAAAGCATTGGTATATTAAAAGCATGGATCTCATAAAGCAGTGTTTCTCAACCCCCGGGCCTTGGTATCAATTATATTGATACCAGGCCGCGAAAGGTTCTCCTGGAATTTAATTTGTCATTTTAGGTTTCGTCATCAAATATTTATATTTTTTTGAAGTCTAGAAAAATCGAATTATTACCTTTT
The DNA here is from genome assembly GCF_977018435.1 of Lepisma saccharinum. Taxonomy (NCBI): domain Eukaryota; kingdom Metazoa; phylum Arthropoda; class Insecta; order Zygentoma; family Lepismatidae; genus Lepisma; species Lepisma saccharinum. The sequence continues at coordinate 84,622,893 of NC_139230.1, forward strand.
ATGGTTTTCTATAATTTCTTTATTTATATTTAATTACAAGGACAACTATAAATTAATGTATAAAGTTTTAAAAAACTAGAAAGATATTTAAGAGTAAAATTGTTAGGATCGGGGTGTCGACTATTGAAAGAAAATAATTTACCAGGCCGCGGTCTCACGAAAGTTGGAAACCAAGCACCAGGAGTTTTAAACAATATAATTGCACATTGCTCGCGTCAAACGTAGACTCTGAAATGAAAAGTTCACCTTCTTACTTCTATAATTGCATTAAAAAGTTAACCAAATCATTCTGAAGAAAATTTTGAGTCACTGGTGATATTGATTTTTATTCGAGAAATGAGAGCAACTTAAAATAACAAACTACAAATTTTGTATTAATTCACAATGTCTGTAAAAAGTTTTACGAGTGAATATATTTTCAGTATTTAAAGACGAAAATGGGAAACCATCAACTGTTAATATTTCATTTTTAGTGACAGATGAAAGGTTAGACGTACATACAAATATAATAAAGACTAAACTAAACTCCATGGTGCAACAGCCCTCTAAGGGTCAAGAACTGCCAGAGCGACTCTTTCATTGGGTGAAACGTGGTCAGCGCATTAAGTCCTATCGCCGCTGTTTTCTGGTTTTCGAGACCGGAGCCGCTACTTCTTTCAAAGTAGCTCCCCATTTGTCCTCACGACGTTGGGTTGCCGAAATTGTGGGGCTCACACCTGCAATCGAACCCAGGACCACTTACACCAAAGGCGAGAGCGCTAACCATTTAGCTACGCAAGGGCCCTATATGAATGGCTTATTGCAGAAAGAGACCTGAGTCACTTTTGCACAATTCTGAGAAAAACAATGAAAAATCGTATAATATTAATAGTGTAAGAAAGAAATGTGCCGTTGTTGGCTCAAATATTCAACATAATGAATAGTTAATTTTGCAACCCTCAATGCACCCCCCTGCAGTATGCTGCTAGACACAGTGGAGATGAAAAAATTAACTCCGATACCTCAAAAATGTGACTCAGGTCCCTTTCTGCAATAAGCCATTCATATGTATTAATGTATATATGTTGAAAGATCAACTTTTACACTTTATTTAATGTAAAAAATTATAGCCTAGGCCTAGATATAGTACTGGGATAAAAAATACTTATTTTGAATTTAAAATATCAATATTTGTAATAAACCTTTAAAAAATAAAATAACATGGATTTTAGGAGAAAAATAAAATTAAAAATCACGTTTCTACTTGCAACGTACACATAAAAAAGTTAACGTTAAATTTTATTTTTATCCGATCTCGTTTACACTACTGTTTCCTATTTCGCATTCAAATTATACTCAAGGACCTGGAGCACAATAATGGAGAGGGAATATATCATGAACGCAGAAAAAGATCATGAATAATATTTCATAAATATTCATTTATGGAAACTCCTTGATCTCCTGCTAAATGAGTAGGATTAGTAAAGTTCTTCTTGTTGTTTCTGCCGGTCGTCCGAAACCGAAATACCGAAACGGTGTAAACGTGAGTCTTTTTGTTTCTTCAATTACGGTCAGTGCGCGGAAGTGTCTGGATAGTTGAAAACAATCGATGCTTCATCTCCGACAGTTTAGCCATGATAAAATCGATGTTGAAGCTCTCCTACCCCACATCTCTGAAACGTTGTGATAGACTTATGATTTTTGATTGTTTGATTTATTTTACTTTGTTATTTTACTTTGCTTTACTGACACTTTTGGCTAATCGTGATGATGAGGATGAAAGGCGATGAAAATTATGAACGGACAATTACAAACACATATGGACACAATGCTAAAACCCATAGAGGATTATACTGACTATGGGTCCAGGCGCCACAGCCTCGTTGGCCTGCAACATTGCAGTTATACCAGGGCGTAATGCGTGGAATTGAGATAGACTTTTGGGTGCATTGCTTACTGGTAGAAGCAGTGTGGTATTTAAGAAATTTCCAGTGGGGGGGGGGGAATTCTACTGACCATCTAGGGACAGCATGAGATAATGACTTTATGCCATATAACGTTTCACCCCATGGATAAAATTTATCAAGCAGAGGGGAGACACAAGTACCCAGAGGGAGGGAAATCCCCCGTCCCCCCTACAAATATCACCCTGGGTAGAAGGCTAATGATCCGTGATCATTTTTTATTGATTGCAAGGTATTTGCAATTGGCAAATGTATGCGAATGTTTAGATTAAAGTTAATATCTTATTAGGAAAACTATAATGCACATTGGTAACACTGTTAAGCCTTATTTCCATGTTAATAAAACATAAAATGCTGACCAAGGCAACATTTATTGTATAAAAAATGTTCACTAAAAACGTAACGTTTCCACCCTCTAACAGGGTCTTCTTCAGACGAAGATTCACAATAATTGTTCACATTGTGAATAATAATAAATTGTGAACAATTATTGTGAATCTTCGTCTGAAGAAGACCCTGTTAGAGGGTGGAAACGTTACGTCTTTAGTGTATATTTTTTATACAATAAATTTTGCATTGGTCAGCATTTTATGTTTTATTGTAATGCACATATGAAACAACCTATTCATTGTTCATTCTGCATAAAGGTTTCCTGGGCCATAAAAGGGCATTTTGACAAAATACTACCGGAAAATAATAAGCAATTAACATTGAACAATCTGTTAAGAACTGAAGCGAATATTCTAAAGTTGCTATTAGGGCCTCCCGATGGCGCAGTGGTAGCGTCGTCGCCTTGTAATCAAAGGTTCCCGGGTTCGATTCCCGGTGAAGGCTCATAGTGGTTCGGATTCCACTTTAAACTGTAGGTCAAGTCCCGATTAGCCTTACTGTGCATAAATTGGACTTAAACACCAACTCAATCAATCAATCACTCTAAAGTTGCTTCTGAGCATGGCGATTGAGGCAACAAATAGTTCACATTTTGTAGAAAGCTATTTGGGCGCAAGAAATTCATAAAAAAATGACCATTGTGCGTAATTCGTTTTATTTCAAAGCTTACTCGGGGTATAAGGGGTGGCTTTATCTGAAGGCATTGAAATCCCAACCTCTCTTCATGCTGGAAACTGCATTATTGTATTCCAACAAGCCTCTGGTGTATGATTCTGTGTGGTGTTTGTGTTGCGTGTTTCTGTTTGTCCCTTTATCACTTTCACCTAACCACCATTCAACCTCAACGTCGCCATTAGCGGGAACTAAATGAAAAGCGACGTAAAATGAAGCGAATCAGTTCAATCAATCAAAACTTACTTCTCCACAAAAGGAGTTTCACCAGTCCATAGCAGTCCGACACTTGCAGTATTGCGCAATGTTTCATTTTTGGATCAAGAGAACGAACTCCGTGAACAACGGCGTTGTTTTCTGTAAAGGTCTCAAATATTTTTTGTTATTTAGCGTCGTTTTACTGTGACTTTTTGGCTAATCGCAATGATGAGGATGAGTGATGATTGGGTGAACCTTATGAAGGAAAACTCACAAAGATCACTCATGCGCAGGCCTCACAAAATTCGGTGTCTGATAGGTTGATTAATTTATTTTATTTCACTTCGCATTTCTACCACTTCTGGCTAATCTTGAAGAAGGAAATGAAAAGTGATAAGATTATATTTATGAAAGGACAATCATAAACACATATGGATAGCATAGGCGTAACTTGGCTGGCGCAATTGTGGCACTCGCTCCCCCCCCCCCCATTTCCATGTTTATTAAAATTACACGTTAAATGGGTTTCTGGAACCTGAGATTCATGTTCTGCCCCCCAAGTTAGACTGCTGATGAACAGGGTGCAACATAAGCCCCATTGAGGAATATGCTGACTGCGAGTTCAAACGTCAACCGAGCTCTGTGGCGGATTCGACCTTCGTGGCGAAATAGTTATCACGAAGCGCTACGACGCTAGGCATCCCGGGTTTGAATCCTGAGTAAGGCATGGATGTTTGTGTTGTCATGAGTGAGAGAAATTTAGATTGGATTGGATTGATTTGCCACGATATCGGCAAATGCAACAACTAAACACCTCTCGAGTGCCGGACAGCCAGCACCCGTTGCAGAGTGGTTAGCGATGTGCTAACCACGCCAGGGGTCCCGGGTTCGAATCCCGGCCTGAGCATGGATATTTGTGAGTGTCTATTCATCAATTTCATAATATCATCACTCATCCTCATCTTCGCAAATTAGCCATAAGGGGCACAAAAAGCGAAGTAAAATAAAGCAATTCAATCAATCGAGTGCCGGACCATCAATTTTGGTGTAAAGTAGTCCACCGTGTAATATTGACAGCGGACAGATGCTACTTATACGGAATCAGTGACTCGCTCTGCTTCTCCTACGAGTATAAAGTGCCTGACTCGGAATGGGTCAAACTGACAATGCCGCACATCAATAACTAACGTAAGTTCTTGGACACACATACTTATAGTGTTCCCAGAATTCAACTTTTTACTCCAAAGAAACAACGTGCAATGCAATGGTTGATCGCTCACTATTTATTAAATATATCCTCCAATGAACAGTGCAGTGTCCAAAGACCCCTACCCTATAGCGCTACAGTCCAATATTGGGCCAAGGCTTACCTACCGACTGCTGGCCTCCCTCGTCATATATTTCATAAATAGGGAGCGGAAGTTGATGATCTAAAAAATATAGGTATATGACCTATAGAATGTCCTAAAAAATGGGGAAAAATGACGTAATGAATGCAAAAAATGACCATTAAATTTGTTAGTTTCAGGTTAAAAATTGAAATGAAAAGGAAAGAAACAAAGACTGTCACCAGTTCAGCATTTATTTTGCTCGTAAATTGCAATCCTGCGAGATATATATAGGTCTATGTTTACCTTGGTGAAAAAAAAGACTCAAGAATATTACCAAAATGAAAGAAGTGACAAAATATGACGAGACAATACACCGAATATTGCGAAAAATGACGGGAAAATGCCGAAAATCGGGGAAAATGGCCTAAAACCTGAAAATTGGCAAAAAATGCAAAAAAAATCAATTTAGAATTACCTTTTTTGGGTTCTAGAGGAAGTGTAATATTGTGTATATTTAATGGGCATGTGTCCGAGATGTCAGAAAAAAGATGGCATTTCATCAACTTCCGCTCCCTATGCATAAATATACACTACGCGCCATACTACAACCAAAAACACTAGATAGGGAAGAAAGCTTGTATAAATTGGAGTTTGTTTCCTTGAGTTTCTAAGTCCGTTTATGCACAGATAGGGTAATCAAGACTGGACCTACAGTTTAAACTGGGATCTGAACTACTATGTACCTCCACCGGGTAACGAGCCCAGAACCCCTTGATGACAATATGACGACGTTACCACTATGCCATCGGGGAGGCCTTATATTACATAACTGGTAGAAAAAACTAAATGTAGAAAGTGGACTTCTAAGGACGGCTAGTCACTCATTATCAACTCACTAATTCTTTGACATTTCCAAAACCACAGAACTGTTACATCAAAATACTCCGGTATTGTAGTGATTATTATGATTGCTTCTTATTAATTACGACAGGAATGAAAATTGTTACTTTACATACCACGCACACTGTGTGTACACCATTATTTGAAGACGACAGTTGCATAAAAAAATGTGAGAAAAGGGCACATCAAATTATCCATGTCTTTCCCGGGAATTCCAATGTAGACATAATTAATAACGTGGAAATGATTTCGTGCGTAGCTGCAGGAAGCAACGCGAAGAAAAGGTTTTTATATGTTTTCTGTAGATTTTTTTGATTGATTTTATGTATGTGGAGGCCTGGTGCTGATAACATCTAGAGTCTCCCTCTACAGTTGATATTATAACTTTTAGGCCAAATTATATCAGATTGTTAGTTATACAATTTTTTAAATGTTTACCGCATTTCAAATATCTATTTTTTTTCAATGTAAGGCCCCTTTCCCCCTGTGGACACCCCTTTGCAGATGATGGCCCAAGGATGCAGTCTGCCCTAAATCCGGACCTTATCATAGCAGCATAATTCTGCTCCTCTACAAAACAAATTCATTGGCTACAGCCTAATAAGCCTGTTCTTTACTCCTAAAAAATATTCATTACATCGCAACTTTTGTTTCAAGAGCTCTGGTCAAGGATGATCGTTTGCACAAAATAACGTGTTCCCTGCATTTTATCTCCACCGCAGCGGCAGGTTAAATGTTGAGGCCGAATTCGAACTAGTGAAGCAATTGCAGAAAAAAACATTGTTGCCGATAAATGAACGATAAAGACACGAAAAGTGATCAAAATGAGAGAAAAACATTGCAGGAATACTGATATTCTTAATGAAAAATGAATGAAATGGTCTCGAACATTCCTTTTTCTCTCCAATAATAGAGTTAAGGGGGGCCTCCCCGATGGATCAGTGGTAGCGTCGTCGCCTTGTAATCAAGGGGTCCCGGGCTCGATACCTGGTAGAGGCACATAGTGGTTCGGATTCCACTTTAAACTGTAGGTCCAGTCCCGATTAGCCTTACTGTGCACAAAGTGGACTTAAAACACCAACTCAATCAATAGAGTTAAGGAATTTGAAGGAAAAGTTAGAATTAATTTGTTTCGCCAAAGAAGAGCAAACTTTGTTATGAAATGGTAATTTGTACACATTTCTAGTATTGATAATATTCAAAAGTAAAATATACGTGGAGTGAATATCAGAATATACTTATTTATTGAAATATTCACATTTTTCCAAAGTGTAAATATTTATTGAATTTGTTCCGGTGGGTAAACGGGTGGGTAGAGGAATTTTTGGGTGAGCAGTTGCTCACCCGCGCCCACCCCCTGGTGTAGTCCCTATGCACCCCATTCATATTGATAATACCCTCTTACGAAATTAATGCTTACGCGCCGCTACTGCTACGTCACAAGTATCTACTCCCCTTTGATTTTTCTTTCCATAGTTTCTTAATTTCGTTTTTCACGGCTTTTTCTCTGTTCGTCTACCGTCCACCTCTCCTTTTGCAATGTGAGGAAGTCCTTTCACTCTCACTTTTTCTAGGAACAATCCCGCTTTCTCCAAATGTTCAGAATTCGTTCTCCCCTGTATCTCGCTCGCTCTCTCGCCGGCTAACCCTTCCAGCCATTTGTCCTTCAGGTGAAGATGGTAAAGGAGTAATTTTTTGAAGACTCATGATGACTTATTTTCACTCTTATTCGTCAAATATATATAAATTATATACAAAGTGTGTGTCTATGTATGTACAATATATTATATATATATATATGTATACAGAGTGAGTCATCTAAAATTTCCACCGGAAATATTTCGTGAACAACCAAAAAAATTGAAAAACTACTTTCGCAGATATACAGGTATGTGAGGGGCTCATGAAATTAGTGGACACAATACGTTCAACTACATAAGAAAGTAAGATTTTCAACACAAACTTAAGTTTTTCTTCAAATAGAAACCCATATTATTTTTAGTGTAATCGAAAGCAGGGAAAAATTCATTAAGAATGGGGTTTATTACATTGTAATACGTCAAGTAGTTCTCGATTGATTGATTGATTTGCTGTTTTAAGTTCACTTTATGTACAGAAACGCTAATTGGGACTGGACCTACAGTTTAAAGTGAGATCCGAACCACTATGTGCCTCCACCGGGTATCGAACCCGGGACCACTAGATTACAAGGCAACGATGCTACTACCACTGCGCCATCGGGGAGGTCAAGTAGTTCACGAGTAATTGTAAGGTGAAGTTGACTCTTGAAACAAACATCTCAGAAGTAGGGTTGTGCGATATTTCGGTATCGATGTAGAGTCGATAGTTTTAAAATATCGAAAGGTCGATATCGTAAAAATTTCGACGTCGATAATATCGATATCGACATGTTGAATATCGACGTATCGGATAACGACGTATCGAATATCGACGTATCGAATATCTAAGGCCCAAAGCACAGGGCCTTAGATATTTTGATTTTTTTACTTAATAAATGTATATTTTACTAGTGGATTATTAATAATGGTCAGAATCACGAGAACGTATTTTTGTTAAGATAATACGAGAAGAAAGAATTGTGAACTATTGTCAGTTATACTTATAAAGTATACAATGGGTGACATATGTGTACGGGTGACGACTGAAAATCAAACAGCAATTCATGGGCTCTGAATACCATAGTAACATTGGATAAATCGTTTAATTGTAGGATATGAAAAAAGAGCGACTGCTGATTATTCTATCTATATGAAACTAATTTAATATAAATGCACTTTGAAAAATCATATCATGGGGCAATGAATTTAGGATATTAAAATGGAGAGATTCTATCAATTTATTTTGTTCTCCCCCATGGAATTACATGTAAGGAATTCAGTGTTACCTCTGTGGCCTTTCGATGGTAGCAACGGTGATGTTTTATGATGCAATGATCTCAATATTTCACAGTTTTAATATTCCCCCCTCCATAAATAGCGCAATGCAAAAATAATAGAGATTACCAAATATCTGACTTATGGTGTCTAATTGAGAACATTATGTTGTGGGAGGCAGATGCTATAGAGCCATTCCACGTCAGATCGACCAGGGACTCCAGGTCATAGTTTTGGATTTGGATGAAATTTGGCGTGATGGTTCAATCATGTCTGGAAAGCTTGTATTCCAAATATTAGGTTCCTCCGAAAAATAGTTCTAGAGTTAGAGCCTGTGGAAGAAGGTGGTGTGCAACATAAAATGTTATCCAAATCTGAGAAATGAGCCTCAGAGCTAACTTCAGGACTCTATAACTATGGAACTATTTATCACAGCCTAGTGATGTTTACACACCAAACAAACTTCCAACCAGAAAACATGAGTATTGTATCAAAATACCCTCAGCTGGTTTACATTAGCAAAAAAATTCTCCAAAATGTGCCTTAAAAAGTCTTACATGTCAAAAAATGCATATTTTGTGTGCCTGCTGTTACAACTGTAATCCAGCCAGTACGGTGGATTTTTTCTAGTAACCCTGATGTGGGCTCAGTATGCACACATTATGTTGCCTCTATATATATCAGCCAATCCATATTATATGTGGCTGAATATGCAAAAAATTGAAAAATCACCGGAAAATTGCCAATTTTTAAATGGTGTAGCACAGAAGAGACAAGTCATATCCAAGCCAAGTTGCATACACTACATAATCAGACCTTTCTTTCATGTATGTGAAAAATTTTAACTTGTTTTTGCAAGGCGCTAGTACATAGTAAAGGTAGACCCTTAAACGCCGAGCGCGATTTCAGCAGGAAGTTCAAAATTGCACAAGGTAGGAAATAAAAAATTATATCTCCGTAACTTCGAATGCCAGAGTTACAAATTATAGCTTATTTCTTTCCGTATAGTCTAACCTACACACCTATTGTTGAAGAGACAAAATTTTCACTCACCAATCAAACTGAAAGTTCAAAATTCCAAAATTCGGGGCCTCATGAAATTCAAATTTCGTAAGAATGTAGTTTTATTTAACTTTCGTCATCTTCTTCTACTTGATAAATAAAAATGAAGTTTATTCGACCATACGCGTATTGTTTAGTGTGTACTGAAGAAAACGAGATATAATTTTTAACTCTAGGATTCATAGTTTTTGTGATAACAATTTTTGAATTTTGAATTTCAGGTTTAAAAAACACGGCTTTATATTAGAAACTGTTGTTCTATGTAAGTATCATCAGTATGTACGCAGTTCTTGCAAAGAGAATGAAATACATATTGGGCAATATGCTGGAACTGTTTTGAACCCTCACGTTCTGGCCTTGCCAACGTGAGTGCCCGACGAAAATAAAATTTTGTGAAAAGAAGTAAGATTCTTTTAACTTCCGTTTTCTTCTTCTTCTATTTGGTGAGTGAAAATTAGGGCTCTTCAACAATAGGCGTGTAGGTTAGACTATACGGAAAGAAATAAGCTATAATTTGTAACTCTGGCATTCGTAGTTACGGAGATATAAATTTTTATTTCCTACCTTGTGCAATTTTGAACTTCCTGCTGAAATCGCGCTCGGCGTTTAAGGGTCTACCTTTACTGTGTAGTAGCGCCTCGCAAAAATAAGTTGAAATTTTGACACACATGAAAGAAAGGTCTGATTATGTAGTGTATGCAACTTGGCTTGGATATGACTTGTCTCTTCTGTGCTACACTATTTAAAAAATTGGCCATTTTCCGGTGATTTTTCAATTTTTTGCATATTCAGCCACATATAATATGGATTGACTGATATATATAGAGGCAACATAATGTGTGCATACTGAGCCCACATCAGGGTTACTAGAAAAAATCCACCGTACTGGCTGGATTACAGTTGTAACAGCAGGCACACAAAATATGCATTTTTTGACATGTAAGACTTTTTAAGGCACATTTTGGAGTATATTTATGCTAATGTAAACCAGCTGAGGGTATTTTGATACAATACTCATATTCCCTGATTAATAGTTCCATAGTTATAGAGTCCTGAAGTTAGCTCTGAGGCTCATTTCTCAGATTTGGATAACATTTTATGTTGCACACCACCTTCTTCCACAGGCTATAACTCTACAACTATTCCTCGGAGGAACCTAATATTTGGAATACAAGCCTTCCAGACATGATTAAACCATCACGCCAAATTTCATCCAAATCCAGAACTATGACCTGGAAACTTTTCTGAAATTTGACATGGAATGACCCTATATGTTTAGCTGTCAACCCTATTCAAGTATGGTCACTGAAGATTGTGACGAAAATCGCGTAATAAACTATATACAAATAAAATTATCGCGATTTTCAAGTCACAATGCAGTTGCTCCGCTACTGTTTAGGCTTAAGCCTCCTAGTTCCACGTTTAAATTTAGTTTTAGAAGCCTTCGAAAAGGATGGGTGATAACGAATTTTATACATGGAAGAGGCTGGTGCGATCGTCATTCACTTTTACGTTAATTAACAATTTATGGGTAGTTTTGTGTGTCTCGTAATTCGCCCACGATAGTATGATGTTTTTGGCTACTTATCACATTGTCTCATACCCTTAGGTATGGGGGATCTTTTGGGAATGTAGCTCACTAATCATCATTCATCCTTGATGGTAAAGCACTCTCTGCTCGTGGTGAGCTTGGTGGTAAGGCGCTAGAGGTACTAAATTTACACCCTTGATTGGCAACACATGACACTTGAGTTTTACACCCCTAAAGAGTGGATCAGCATGGGTAATGTAAGGATATACCTGTCTCTGTACTGCCACTGAAGATCTGCCGTGAGAGGTTATGCTTGTGACTGTACGTAGAGTCTGACTTGCGACTCGCGTTAACACACTTTCCCTAGAACCTCCTCCTCTCTCTCTATTCAATCGTAACTTGCTCCTCAATAACTGAATTCGAACTGACCCCGAACTCTCTGCCTCCCAGACATTTATTGCAAATTAAATTTACTAAACAAATGCACAGTCAGGACTGTAGCCTCTTCCTGGATTTCGTCCGTTTACGTATTTATACCGCTAATGACCATGAAGAGCTTCAGTTCTGTCTGACACTGCATTCCAATGATGTTTCTGAATATTTCCTGATTGAAAAACGATGGTTGAATTGTAGTTCGTTGTCCATAATTATTAAAAGATACTACGGATCGTTACGACATTGGGTTAATAATAACAACAATGAGGAAGAAGAAATAGATGAAACACTCGTGCCCTGCCCGGAATTCAAACCCAGAATCGTCAGAGAGGCGACCGATGATAAATATCGTGAAAATGACAAATATGATAGAGAGAGAGAGAGAGAGAGAGAGAGAGAGAGAGATGGGGGGGGGGCAATTGGACAACAATCATACAAACAAAGTCGTAATTGAACCTAGTACTTATGACATGACATTTCGTTTTTTTTTAAATTTCTTTATTGTCCAATTTACTTCATACCGTGGTCATGAAACATTTCCTTAGTCCCTTATGACCTCCGCGATAGTGTAGTGGTAACGTCGTCCCCTTGTAATCAAAGGGTTCCTGGTTCGATACCCTGTGGAGGCACATAGTGGTTCAGATCCTACTTTAAACTGTAAGTCCAGTCCCTATTAGCCTTACCGTGCGAAAAGTGACTTAAAACAAAAACTTGAAAAGGAAAATAATGTCTTCGTTCCTGTTGTTTGATATGCGATATTTTCCCTACACTTTTCTCCCTCCGTTCTTAATGATAAGCACATCAATCAATGATGACAAATCCTAACAATTAATCCGACAATAGTAACGTGCCCAAAAATTTCGTAAGGTTTATGTGTATCTCATCTTATTTCCTTTAAGGAAATCTTGGACAAGAGGAGCATCGTTACTACGGTACTACCAAACCTCCCTTTGAGTACACCACCGTGAAATATTCTGAGCTCATTATATGAGTTTTGGGTCGTTTTATATATTAAAGGTGACTTAGGGAGAATGTTCGTGAATAACTGGAACACCATCACAAGCCTCTCACGTCAGTTCCGAAGCGGAAGAATTTGTGCAAAGTGGCAATCGGTAAAAACCTGTTGGCTCCTGATAAATCTCCTTCAGTTTACTCTTGATCAAACCCGTTCCAATGGCTTCTGTTTCTGTTTCACTTTAAGTTTACAAAACGTGAACTGCATCACTTTCACTTCTCTCTCGATTCGGACAGAGCGAGGCAGAAAGTGTGGGGCTTCGATTCAAGTGAAAGAAAAACTTAAACTTGCACAATCCAGAACCTGGGCCTTGTTTTCATTGCTAAATCGACGATTGTCACAGAACGTGTTTTCAAGTCAATCGTCACACGTTCGTGAAATTCAATTCAGGTTGTCGATTCCAAAGTAAACCGTACGCTGTAAACCTTGAATAGAGCAGCTTAGAAAGTGACTGACTTTGCGATTTCCATTTGAAACTAACATTCTACAGATTTAGAAGTGTGGGAGGAAATTTAAGAATAGCCTTGCTCTGTCACAAACTTACGCGATCGATTTTTTGGGGCAAGGCTCACCTGTATCCTCAGCCCTTTCTTCGTAATGCGGTGATGAAAAGTCATATTTTGGACTACATCCAAACAGAGAAACTTCTTGAAAATTGTCGTTGATGAAAAAAATCACGAACTATTGATTAAGAATTGTCAAAAAGAAAGATTCTTATCAACATATCGAATTATTTGTAGTTGTCCACCAGACTAGAGTTAACTTCCAAATGTCTGAATGAGAATACTTTAGTTGACTCAGTAGCTACTCGACATTCTCATGGCTGGATTCTCCCATCGGGAAATAAGGTAGAATTAAGATACACTCTCTGATCCAGGCACCCTGACATCTTTAGGCATGAACAACTTTGCCATATTTCTGTTCTGATTCGGACATAAATAGCAATGGTGAATTACTATCTTTACCTTCGGCCCCCATAGTTTACGCTGGTGACTGTTCAACACTACTATGCTTTAGGCTTTAGTTCAGTTTCTGAGAAATCATGGCCGGGGGAATTGTGACTATCTCCATACATTTTTAAAAATATAAAACTTCTTAGGTTCTGCAGCCGGATATCAACTTCTCTTCCACAAAGTGCACCCTGGAATCTGCCTTTTCTTCGTCTTCTGTGCCCTGTGCATGTGTGTTTGTGATTGTGTTTCCGACGACTTAAAGTATAATAAATACAACGAATTTGAAGAGACCTTACAATGTGAGAGAAAAATGACAAATATATGTGTTGACATCCGCATGGATCATCTCTCCCTAATTTTAGTTGTCTCCGGCCAACCTGCAGTTGTCAATTTCAATTATGTTAAAGAAATTCTTGGTGGTAACATCACCATAATACTTAGTTATTCTACGTGAATGCTGGAGGAAGGTATATTTAACGAAAGCCAAAGATGCTTCGTCCCACTTCCCTTATCCTTTTCCTTCCATCGTCCTCAACCACTGGTTAAGTGCTCAATGGCATGCCCAATAATTTCGTAAAGAGATAGCCATAACAGATTATTATTGTTTTTTTTCTTTCTTATATTTTCCCCTCCTTTCACGAATGTATTTCTTTTGATTTTGGTTCAATTGAAGATTTGTTATTAAGTTTACTCGTCTTGCTCTGAAAATTTAAATCTTGCATATATCTGTTTAAAGTTGGTAAGAAAAGCAAATTAAAAATTTTGGTCACAAAAAAGCGTGAAAAACTAAAAAGATAATCTATATTTTATTCGCTTTTATACGTGGTAATTGAACCCTAAAATATCGAAGAATAAAGCTTGAGATTAATTTGGATATACGATTTGACAACTTAAGTTCAACAAATTCATAAAGGTTTTGTATCAAACAAATGAGATTCTTGATCTAGATTATGCACTTCGTAACTCTATATGATTGACTGTGCATTTTTAAGGGTTTTTTTTTTATTCAAGGTGCCCCAAACTGAAAATTCTACCGCCCTGTTAGTGCTCCCAGCCAGATCTTAAAAAGCTATACTGACAGCAAGAAAGCTTCTTATGGTGACAGACAGCTGCTTCAGTTAGTTGTTTTTGATATGTTACAGTACTTAGAAATTTCTGCGAAAGTATTCCAAAGTTTCGATTAGATTCGCTCTAATTCTCATAATCTATTGAAGATTTACTTTGAAAACATTGAAACAGATCATTTCTGTTATTCACATGTTTACAAACATATACAAATTTAATTTTTATGCGTTAATAGCATCCCTAGGTGTGGTGATTTATTAAGGGTGCTGCGAACAAACTTTAAAAACTCATAATAATATTATATGTAAGAGCTCTTGTAAACTTATGAGTCGAACTGTTTCCAAACCAAAGTTTAATAAGAATTTTGCAAACTGTGTGCGTAAACTGTTTTCAAATAATTTTAAATCAAAATTAACATTATAAATATTCTGTGCATGAGGTCTTGGGGGAAGGAGAACGTTTAGTGGTAGACTCCTGAACTCGCCATCGAAGGCTCTGTGTTCGAGATTCGTTCGATGCATTGGCGTTTGTTTGTGAGCGTCCCTTCATGAATTTCGTTATCTTCGTTCCACACCGTGGGTGCGATGGCTTCACGCTTTGGACTCGGGTTAGGGGCGTACCCTGGTTTGAGTCTCCTTGGGGGAAGCGTAACAACTTTTCTCCTGAGATTTCTGCCTGTGTATGGGACCGGTGACCCTTCATCATCGTAAGTAAATTGGGTATCTACGAATGGAAAGCGTAACCCGATCATGGAACCTACAACAAGAACTGGGGGTTCGTCGTGCTGACCACACGTCACCCCGTAACTGGTTGGATAATCGCCCACATCTGCTCAGACATGTGGGAGTGAAGCCGGCAGTATGTAGGTAGGCCCTGGCTTTAAAGGGCTCTTGCGCCACGAGTTTTAAATATTCATCTTCATGGTTGCGATTAACCAAAAGTGACATAAAACCGAAGCAAAATAAGAAAAATAGAAAATACAAAAAAAAACTCTTGGATATCCTAACATACCAACTATAATATAGCTTTCTTACTCCCTTTAGGCTTATACAAAGTAGTTTGAGAATTGAGAATTTCATGTTTCATTCTCAAAAGTTCTAGGTAGTTGATAATACGCAACACAAACACTGCTTCACCTTCCTTGCATTTTAGATATCTGGAGAAAATATTTGTAGATTAAGAACTATATGTTTTCTAGCCTCTAAGTTTCGTACCATTGGTAGCATATGTTGTTATTCATGTAGATTAATATCCATTTTTGAAGAGATGAAAGTCACTTATTTCGAACCTACAGATTCCGTTAGTTGATTATTATTTGCAAGTGCGATGGTGCCGCGAAGGCCCTTATATCCCTTCAATTGATTTTCAATTTCAATGAGCTGGGGATTTTGGCAGACTGATTCACGGAAACCCTACTTGACTTGGAACTATTACTCACTCAGAATTGTCAATTGGAGTAAGAATGTACATAGTCATGGGAACACTTTATGTCTGTATTCGATTCCTCTAACAAGTCGTATTAGCTGATATTTAATTTCCCCTCGGGAACATGCCTAAGATACCCATCTCACTGTCCGGTCTACTAGAAGGACATCCGATTCTGTATTGATCAATTAAGATCAATTGCTACGGAGTACTAATTTCTACTGGAACACGCCCCCCCCCCCGTCTCTCCCACACACACTGTTGCAGTAGCGTACGCAGGATTTCATCAAGGGGGGTGTTATTTAGAATACTTTCTGCAAATACACATTACCATTGTTTTATTATACTTTAATAATAATAATAACAATAAATTAATTAATAATTATTATAATTAATTAATTAGTTTAATTACTACTAATAATTACTACTAATGCAGCTGCTATTTATGAAAGAAATACAACAAAATTACATTTCTTTTGTTTCTTTGTTACAAAATAATTGTCTAGTCAACGGTTGTATATGATAAGTGAGACATTTTAAGTGTGAAGAAAATCCATAAAAACAAGCAAATATATTAAATTTATTGAAATAATCGAAATATGAAACTCATTCAAGGAGCCGCGCTGGTCTAGTCTGACAACTTCTTGGGATATCCGGGTTCGATTCCCGGAATTGGTTGGAATTTATCCACCCTTGTCTCCGCACCCAGCCTCATAGCAATTGGTATCTGAGAGCAACCCTGGGGGATGAAGGCTGCCAGAGCATGGTGCTGATCACATCACCTGCAAAATAGTTCGAGATCGAGAATCTTTGGGGCCCACCACACCACTACGTGTGCCTTCATGGCACGGTGCTATATGCACGGGGGAATTTACATTACCTTTACCAATGGAACTCGCCCAGGATGATGATGATGATGAAGCGCGGGAATACATGTTGCCAAATTCCACTGAGTCTATGTTTTCGTTGAAAAGTAAGTTTATAGACATTCCAACACATTTATCACTTCTAGGTGATTCACAAAGCACTTCTTCAACATTATTTAATGATGTGGATGTAGACTCAGCATCACTTGAGAGTTCACAAGGGGATGTGAAATCAGTACCGGGAAGAACGTTTGCAATAAGGTCGGCACACTGCGACGAAGCAAGGAAATTTCACAATTCTCGCGAGAGTCACTGCGCGACTTTTTGCAAAAAAAAATTGCAAAATTGAACTTTTCGGCCGCTTAGATTGTGTTTGGAATGCTGTGTTTTTCTTCATGCTGCATGGGAATAATAATTCAAATAATAATAATAATAATTATTATTATTATTATTATTATTATTATTATTATTATTACTGTCGCAGATCTTTGACTGTGATAAATTAGCCATCTTTAATTTTTTTACAGCATTTTCTATAATATTTCAAAAGCTCAAGGGGGGGTTAAACCCGGTAACCCCCCCCCCTTGCGTACGCCACTGCACTGTTGCATAACTAACAAATAAAATCAATCCTCTTCATTTTACATTTTCCTTCTTTCGTGCTGGGAACATCAACATTGACATCAACATCAGTGGCGCCAACTTTTGAAAAACATTTGTTTTAATTTTATGCAATAATATATGCCATAAGTAGGCTGAGCATTTGCCCTTAAATGCATTTCTTGTTCCTTTGCAAGACAATTTCTGCTTTTACGTTTAAAAACAGTTTCAGGCTATTTCTGAAAGGAATGCACGAATTCTATAGTGGTTCTTTTTGACCATTTTAGTCATAAATGCCTATTTCGCTTTTTGAGTGCGTAATCCGGGAAAGTGTGTGACGAAAAATTCTGTCGATGTTTATCAATTTTAGTGTCTATTTCGTATTTTCCTGCTTGTTTAGAGTTACTATGTCCTGTTGTTCCTCATCCTGGTTAAAAGCTATTATCCTCACTTACTTTCATTTTAACGATGTGACCACGGATAGTGTAAATAATATAGGACATTGAAGAGTAGCCCATTAGAGAAGTTACTAATTTTTATGAAATATGTTGTTAACACTCAGTCAGTAATTAGGTTGTGAGAATTCTTTATGTAAATAATGATGAAACATTTTGTTTTCTTTAGCGCGGTGACTTATTTCTAAATTAAAATATAATAACAGGCAAACTATTAGATGGGCTCGAACCCCACAGGCCCCACTGGTTGGTTCCTAGCAATAATAAAAATCTGTTTCAAAGGCGTGTCTTCAGTGAGTGTAGGCTGGTTCTTCTGTGGCAACTAACAAGTTTCCTACATTGAACCATACTGGGCTTACCAATAAAAGAGAAAGTTCTATGGAGATTGAAGGATAAGAATCTCTTATCGCATACTTTCTACTGAAGTAAAAATTTCTAACCACATGGTGAACAAAATCGATTGTGGTTTGATCACAGCCAAATATAGAATTGCATTATTTGCAACAGTCATTTGGAGCCACTTTATTTCACTAAGGAAGTGGATAAGTGTTCTACTCCTCAATACACGCTCAAGGCACATAACTATTTTTTAAAAATAAATTCTTAATGAAGTTAAGAAAATCATTGTTGTAACTGTGAGAGACTGTCTGTTACTACAAGTCAACGCTATAACATACCATACTTTTCAATAAAAATATATTCGAACATGAATAGCTTTAGACAGCTATTTATCATGATCGTGTGCCTGCTATTTAATATTAAATTAATAAAATTACAAATACGAACACATCATTAATCACAAAAGCTAATATACTGAACCTCAGGTGTGGAATGGTTATTTCAGCATTAGATTTGTGTCGAAATTTATATTATGAATTATTTCTAAAGTAAAACTCTTATAATATTGCTACAGAATAAGGGCTTTTGATAAACTTATGGGCTACAGTTTACTCTCGCAGAAGGGGAAAATAAAATGGCACAGTAACTTTTAACCTACCCAATACCATGTCCGCAAGTTCTCCAAAATTGATTTTTTTTTTTAAAAAAAAGGAATTGTTTTCCCTTTAAGTTTGCAAAGAATAATCTTGAATCAATATAGCTAATGTATTATACAGTACTTCACGTAAACAACTGATTTTGAATAGTCAGACCAAATTTTCGCAGGTCAGGTGCAAGATTCGAGCTGATAACAGGTTAGGCAGTTACCGAACTTGACATTATTGAAAAGTATGAAATATGATATTAAAGAAATCAATCGCGTTATTCTAAACTTTCTCAATGCTCATAATTTTCTTCTTGAAATCCATACAACTGGCAACTTCTTGTGCCGTGCGATGGGTGTAGCACAGATTGCCACCGGACTTTTGTCACCAGACGTTTTGCCGGCAAATTCGAAAAAGCGGACATTTTGCCACCGCTTGTTTCATGATGGAGGACAGTTTGCCACCGGCCAATCACACTTCATCACGTTACACCAACCTAACCTAACCTGGGAAGATATTGGCCGAGGCGCTGCTAAAGGCTAAACTTTCAAGTGAGGAAAAATTTTGGATTGTCGTTTAAAACTTTGATTATACGTAGACACAAATTTTAGTAGTCATGTCACTATGATATGTCGTTTTCATATATTACGAGTAGGAGATGTAATGTCATTCCAAATATAAAACTGGGAATGAAGTAATTACTTGGTATTCGCGCTGAGATTGAAAACGAAGCAGATATTCACTACATAGGCGCCAAATTTGGGGTGGGAAAGAGCTCTCTGCCGCCGCAAAATTCCGCATGGGCAGATATTATACATATAAAATATCGTTTATGTTAACGTTGTCCACCAAATTTATTTGAAATATGAGTCGCTGATTAAGGGCGAATTTAGGAGTGGAGCATTTTGCAGGTGTACCTGTACTAGGTTGAAGTTGCAATCAGTAAATGCAAGTAGTAATTATACTCTGAACAATATAAATTGAGTAAATGTAAGATGTATAATTTGCACTGAATGTCTTGTTTAGGTGCTCTTGCATGAATGAACTTGTAGTATGGTTTTACAAAAATAGGTAGAAGGTCTCGCCTCGGTACCATCCCTAGCTGCGGGAACTGCGAAGAAAAGTTAAAAACACTTTTTTCTTTCAGCATTGAGGATCGATCGGGAAAGAGCTTTAATAAGCGACTACAAGTCAGAATTTTAGTATGAAACTTTCTTGGATCAGCCACTATCACTGATTTATACCCTACGAGACGAGAACAAGTCAGTTCGCTTTGTTTTGTGTTCGTAGTCATGCTTGTTTGTGAGAAATATGGGGACAACAATGTGGAAATAAAATTGCTGATAACAGTGCAAAATAGACAGATGAAGCAAATTATATCATATCCATACATTTTTATAATTTCCCACAAGACAAACTCCGTATATTTTAACCTGGGCATTAACTACGTTTTCCTATTAAGACAAAACTACATTCATCTTTCCAATGTAGTGACAGTAATACCAAGACAAGATTGAAATTTTTTGTTTGAACATTGGCATTGTCATTTGGTAATCTCAGAAGAACTTCCTGTGGGTCGGTGAATCACAAATAACGTAATATTGTTTGATTTCCAGGTCGTTATGAAAGAAGAAAGTGACGGCAAATAACTTGCTATTGAAATGGATAGAAAACTACTTTCACTCCATGAAGTAAGAAGAGAGTAAGTGAAACAGATGTGTTGTCAATGTTGCTGTTCTTGTCTTTGAGAATTTATGAGTCTTGCAACCCGTTCCTTTAGGCATCAAGGTGTGTTCAGTTGGTTCATCGTGAAAAGCTGTCTTTGGGGGATCGGTCCTTTGCGCTATTCTGACTTGAAGTAACCTATCACCCTTCAGACGACCAAAAAAAGAACCACGTTTCTGAAGAAGAACTTGGAAGCGGACTAAGCCTAAGGTTTTATTTTGTCTGTCCTGTCAGTTCGATATTGCCTAGGTCAGTGGCGGCTCGTGGTTCAGAATGTTGGCGGTTTCATCATATATATATATATATATATATATATATATATATATATATATATATATATATAATATTTATATAACTTTAATTTGTATATATTTATAATGTAGTTATATGTATTTATAATTTTATATGTAATTGACACGTGGCACTTTCGAGGAGTAAAATTAATAATCATCATACAAAATACAGAATTGTGTTTTTTTGTGATTACATAAGTACTTTAATGATCGGAACCCACTTTGAACTGTAGGTCCAGTCCCGATTAGTATTTCTGTGCATAAAGTGAATTTAAAAACAACAAATCAAATCAAATTGTTACAAGTTTCAAACATAATATAAATTAGGTTAAGATTCTCCCCAAAATAAAATATTTATCTTTGCCTAACGTGGACATTTTGTCTGTTGCTCTACGACACAGGACAGTGAGAACTTGGCTGCTGCTCTCTAACGGTGTATGAAAGAATTACCAATCAAGCGTTTGTTGTTGGTCCGTCCTCTTCTTCCCTCACCCGCCGGGGGATCCGAAACGGGTCACCTGACTTTGGTGTGTTGTAAACCCATTGGAACAACCAAGCCGACTGAAGCAGGGGATAGGGAGAACAGCGTTGAACTTCGCTCCAATACTCCTCGCTGTAGAGACCAGGCCGTTGCTCCTGTTTTGCAACGCGTACCTGTGCGTCTACTCATACACTGTGAAATATCGCAGGTTGCCTCCTTTTTTTTTAATAGATCATAATGGAATTTGCTTTATGAAGCAATGAAGGGCAAAATTGTTTGTTTATGTTCAATATATTTAATAGGAAAACAAATTAAAAATATACTAACAAAAAGTATGAAATTTTGTTGTAAAATATCCGGTCGTTGTGCAACACTGCAACAATATCAGTAACCGCCCCTGGCCTAGGTTCACTATGACAATGGTGATGAATGCCAATACTTTCAAAGTGAATCAAAGCTCATCCTTGTATCCTTTGACCCGAGACAGAGACTCAGGTCCATAACCCACATCTTGTAGTGGGTTATGGAAACAACAACAAGAACTCTGATCTTAGTGATTTTGAAATGTGACCGCAGCACAACGGTACTTGGCGTCAAATGTCGTATTTTATGGTTTGTGTTACATGTCCTTGTAGGTAAACCGCGACGATTGAGTTGAATGGAGATACGTCCATGCTTCATCATTAAGTTTGTAAGCTGCACGTTCAGTAATCGACTCACGAATCACGATATGTAGTATATATAAAGTAGTATCGGAACCACTATGTGCATCCACCGGGTAACGAACCTGGGACTCCTTGGTTACAAGGCGACGACGCTAGTACTACGCCATCAGGGAGGCCCAATATTACACAAGAAAACGTGGTTCATCTTCAATCCCAGAAACGACTATTTATTTCATAATGTTGGTCTCAGAGGCAGATCCAAAAGTTACAATTAGGAGTGGCGAATTTCAGTCAGGTATCTCACTTCACAGACAATCAACTGTAACCTACATTTACATTATTTTACATAAACAATGCTGGAAACAAGTTGACTTCAATGTCCTCTAGATTAGCGAATTGTTTGGCAAAAATTAGGGTCCAGAACTGGAATAGATGATTATTTTTCTATATCGATATGATAATTCCTCCCCTTGCCACGGTTAACTGAATGATCAGATGTGAGGAGTAAAATGAATAAAGAAACAAGAATCTATTCTCTCAAGATGTCCCGTGTACTTTTGAAGTACGTTGCACAGTGGTTGGGATCCAAATTTAAACTGTAGGTTCTGAGCCTCCCCGATGGCATAGTGGTAACGTCTTCGCCTTCTAATCAAGGGATATCGAGTTCGATACTCGGTGAAGGCACATAGTGGTTCGGATTTTACTTTAAACTGTAGGTCCTGTCCCGATTAACCTATCTGTGCCTAAAGTGGACTTCAAACAATAATTCAATCCATAAACTGTAGGTCCAGTCCTGATAAGCCTATCATGAGCATAAAGTGGGCTTAAATCAAACTTTTAAAAAAATATTCTTTAATCTGTTAAATTTGGTGAAAAAAGAGAGAACATTTTAGTTTTCAGAAATATCAGGTATCCAAAAACCCGTCAGTTGGGAGGAGCGACAGCCCCTATCGCCCTTCCGTGGATCCGCGCTTGACTGGCCTCTAATATCGTGTACCAGGGAAATACAAAACGTATCACAATTTTTAAGCGTCTACACGACTGCTCAAGTTTATGAAAGCTACTGTATTCAGGAAACTTATCGAGACCAAAGGTACACGGTTCCGATGATTCTCCTTAAACAGTCATCGTCATTTAGATCATGTTCCGCCACTGCACATCATATAATTGTGATGTTAAAAAAATCAATATTCATCGTATTCTGCGATAACATAACAGGCGAATTCTTCCTCTCAAATATAAAGTGAAATAAATAATACTCTAAGATTGACTGGAATTCATTATATTTATTGTACGCACCAGTGAGGCAAGGATCTGCGAAGTCCATTTATCATATGAAAATTGAAAACGGAGTGAGAAGAGGGTTGGAAGGAAAAAAGGAAGTCGGAATTCCTTAAGCGTCCTACTAACATAGTAGTGCCTGTCTCCTCGGCCAAGATACTTGAGAGCAGTCAACCTTGCTATTTCCTGATCCCAACAGCCCACAACCTTTCACTTGGGTGACTTCTGTCACACCAGACTGTGTGCGCAGCGTTCTTTGAGTGCAGAAGCAAACGGATTCGAGTTGAAATGTTTATATTTCAAAGAACACTGGAAATTCCAATGATGTCTGAAGTTAATGTATAATTAGGAAAAAATAAACTAATCTGACCGTCGATTACAAATAGAAAAACAACTTCAAGTGTTCACTGAAAATTTCCTTGTAACATTTCAGAATTAATTATACCTGTGTTTGTGGTGCTGCGTGCTTTGTGTGATTCAGGTTGCATGTGCAAATATATTAAAATTTTTGTTGTTACAGTTTATGGTGACCATATGTCCCGTTTTGACCGGGACAGTCCCGTTTCAGAGGCGTGTCCTGTCGTCCCTCCGATATTATTAAAGAGCTACCAATTGTCCCGTTTTATAAAAGTCTATGAGGTAATGTCTGGCGTCACCTTTACTCACCTTTATCGAAGACATACTTCACACGACGTACAATCGGGTGCATGTAGACTTTAACCCGGACAAAAACAACAACAAAACGAAATGTTCTGGGTTGTGTTAATCAAGTGTCCTAGAATGTATCATCGCAATTCCAAATATATTTACCACTTCAGGAAAATCCACCGTCATATGTTGAAATGTATGCATAATTTAATTTTTTGATCATATGTCTTATACTAATCAATATAAACACTTGATATTTTTTAACTATTCCTTATATTATACCCAATACAAAAGGTTATAAGCCAGTTTTATCGAAATGTAACCAGTTTCTCATAATTTCAGAATAAAATAAAAAAATACCGTAATTGAGATGAAACAATAATTTTCATTTCATAATATTTTTTATAGAGAAAATTATAAAAAAGTCGAAACAAAAGTTATTTGAAAATTTATAAGCTTTATAATGATTTATAATAGTAATATGTAAACCTTTCCGTGACCTTTGTGTGTAAGTGTTACGTAATCTTATCCCTAACGTTACCACGGCAATTTTAGACCGTGGACCAACCTAAACCAAGTGTTATTAGACGCTCAATCGAATAACGTGGATCATACCAAGACATGATTCCTTTAAACTTTACTTGAAATGAAGAAACTTATTTAACAAGGTGATAAAGTTTTCTTGCCAAAGATTGTTTCAAATCCTTTTTATGCACAGATAGGTTAATCGCCACAGTTTAAAGTGGGATCAGAATCACTATGTGCCTTCACCGAGGATCGGACCCGGGAGCCCTCGATTACAAGATTACAAGCATTACCATTACCACATTGGGGAGACCCGACAAGGTGTTATCGGACCCACTTTCGTATATAAAATTTTCTAGATATCGCCAGGTGTCCCATTTTCCTCATAGGGTGGCAGCACGAATTTCGAAAATACCACCATTCGACTTGTCCTATGCATTTTTTGAGCGCTGATACATAAAGTTTGTTCTCCAAGTTTAGAAAACATTATCCGTTACGAAGTTCGACTCATTAAAACCGAAAGAATAGTTTTCGGACTCCCATTAAAACCGTGGACCAAACCAACAGTATTTCCTACAGAAATATGTTTGAAATAAAGGTATCTATCAAATGAGGTGTCACTGATTTCCATTTTACTATTTATATGTATTCTAAGTTAGCTCCCCTACCTCCAAGGTATCACATGCGTTCAAAATATTAATTGTCGACTTGTCCCGTGTGTTTCAGTAAAGGAAAGTTGATAGTTTGTGCAATTTAATTATTCGTTTCGTAGCTAAGAGCCTATTGCAAAGTTACAGAGATCACTATTTTTTCTTCAAAAGTAGTGTAGACCATTGGCAAATTAAAATAGTAAATAACATTAAATTTGGTTTCAAGGAGAGATGTACAGTACAAAATCACTGCATAAAAACTATAGAAAATATCTTGGAAAGAGTATGGGAGGAAAACGTATCCGAGGTATAGTCTATTTACATGAAACTACTCAGATGTTGAAATTATTCTTCATCTTTCTCTCGTAATTCAATTTTTATCTTGTCCATTATATTCTCTCACTTACCAGATTATAAAATCAAAATTATTTGCAGTATCACATTTTCATGGCAGCCTTTTCTGCATGTGGCTATGTCATTGATCCCTGTCCACCTTCTTTGTCACAATCCTTCTTTGGAGTCTGGAAGTACAGCTATGCATCAAGCTAAATCGCTGAAAGCGAAAGTGTGCGTAATAGAATCGGATGTGCAAGAAGCCATGAAGAGTCGAGTGTCAGTCAGAAGACACCGTCTGTGACTGTGACTCATGCATTTATCATGCTAATCAACAAAGGGAAGAAATCAGAAGACGACGTTCGCAAACCACCAGTCTGTAGACACCGGATGAAAATTGGTTTGACGAAGTGAAGAACTGTGCTTGAATTTCCGATACCGTTACATTTACTTTAATACAATGGACATCGAAGGCCAAGATATAAGTTATCTGCACTTAAAAAAAACACCAAGAGGTTTAATGTTGCTGTTGAGTTGCTGTTTTAAGTACACTTTACGCACAGATAGGCTAATCGGGACTGGATCTACAGTTTAAAGTGGCATCCAAACCACTACGAGCTTCCACCGGGTATCGACCCCGGGTCCTCTTGATTACAAGAAGAGGTTTAAATTCAGCTGTTTAAAGCAATTGCGTGATCGTTGTAACAACTTCTATCCATGCCTTAATAAGAGAAATTTTAAAATATGTTTCAGCAACATCTTAATGTTCTGGCAGAACATCAGAAAGCGAATGAAAATATATCAACGCCTGGAAGTAAGACACTTCACCCTAATTGTAGTTATTTTGGTATATCCTGTTGAAATATTAGGTTTTTACTTGGATGTCATGAGCATAATTTTGTGGTCACTATCTCACTATTTTCAGGAAATGCTTTCTAAATGCATGTCGTGTGGTATTGTCAGCTGCTTCGTAACAAGACTGTTTCTTACAGCAAAACACCTGATGTCTCTCTTCAACTTTACTCCAACTTTAAACCGATAGTAAATGTTTAACGTATTATCTTGATATAACTTTCAATTGTTATGGACGGTAATAATTAGTACTGTTTCTTTGATTTACCTTCATTTATATTAATTCCATTACGGGTCCACTTGGAAAGAAGTTAATGTAATTGTCTGAAGTTGCTCTGTGATGGTATTAAACCATTACGTTGATTATTTAGAATGATAAATTAATAATCGAAGGATACCTAATTGTGGTAAATGAAAACCTTAAGCTGTCTCTGTGACCTTAGAATGCAAACACAATGAAGATCGGTAGCTGTATTATTTAAGCATAATCTGCCTTCTCTTGTACAAATTATATGATTATGATTACACTTTCTAAAATTCCTTTTTGGGGTGTCTTTTATTTTAAACGATGCTATCAGCCTTCCAATTAATGAGAAACAACCAATGACCATTTCGACAACCCTCACGTGGACGGTGTGTAATATAATTTAAGGAGATGATTTGTTTAGATGGGGCGCTTGTTTCTGATTACTTTACAAAATCATCTATATAATAGAAGGACAATGCTATTTATAAATTTAAATAATGATAATATTAATGGCAATTTCAACAATATTATGAGAATGTCTAGAAGGTTAAAATATAATCAAACCTCTCTTTCGCACTTTATCAGCTACTTTTCCAGCACCAGATACATACTCATTGCACGTATGTGGTGAATCAGTAAACAGATTTTGTGTCTTACAAAAGTTCACATTTTTATTGCAACGTTTTGCAGATGATCTTCTTCAAAAGTCTTCATATTTGTGAGTTATTTTCCAATTTAGGTATCCTTCTCAGTGTACTTCCTTTTAGAAACGGGTCAAGTCAATTGCAAATAATTTAAAGAACACAAACAAGTATCATTGTTACAGACGCAAACTATTTTGGGGGAAGAAAGTCCAGCGAAAGCCATTTGCAAACTTGTTCCTTATATCTTTAGGTAATTAGTGTGAAACAAGGTTTAGAAAGTAAAAATGCTCCTTAGTCTACTGTGTTTGTCTCTCTTTCTACTGAAAGCAGGTGTTGTTGCCCACACTCTGGTTAGCACATATTTTCTTCTTTTGGTTAAACTGATGCCATTGAAGATGGAGAATTTTAGCAGAATTATCATTGAAGCTACCACTAATTAATTTAAGAAATCTCTCAACAGGAGCAAAAGTAAAGATCATTTTAATTTAGATAGGATATGATTGATTGATTGAGTTGGTGTTTTAAGTCCACTTTATACACAGTAAGGTTAATCGGGACTGGACCTTCAGTTTAAAGTGGGATCCGAACCACTATGTGCATCAAAGGGTATCGATCCCGGGATCCCTTGATTACAAGGCGACGACGCTACCACTGCACCATCGGGGAAGTCCTTTTAGATAGGAATAATCGATGTAGATGGGCAATTTCTTTTAATGAGAGAAAAAAGTGTAAGACAAATATCGTTGCTCATAACATATGGTCTACTTTCCTTTTGCTGTTGTCGCACACACACACACACACAACAGAGAGAGAGAGAGAGAGAGAGAGAGAGTCGAAGTTTTGTTTCTTACATTTTTATTATCCATTCACATTTATATTTTGGCTCAAGATACCTATTTAACGAACTGACTACAAATATTGCAGATGGGTTCTCTTTTGGAAATTACATGTAGAACAAACTGTTTCAAATTAGGTCTACTCTTCATACGAAACAAAGGTTTTTCAGCTAATCATTGATTTTATGTGCTGATAATATTTGAACTCAATTTTATTTGAAATGATTAAATTGAATTGAATAAGTTAACTTTATGCACAGAAAGGCTAATCGTTACTGGACCTAAAGTTTAAAGTTGGGATCCGAACCACTATGTGCCTCCACCAGGTATCGAACCCAGTTGCAATGATTAAAGTTGGTTTAGCAAGAATATAAATTCAAATGTAGCTGTAACAAAATGCCATTCATTCTATTCATACAAAATGTACATACTGATTATAAGAAGCGCAATCAAGTTTGAGTTGAAACTGTGGGAGATATTCACACCAGGTTATCTGCACTACAAAGCTCCGTCAATTTAGATATTTTAAAATACTTTTTTGCCAGGTTATTCTAGATAGGAAATTTTAGAAATTAATTAATTTCACAAGTATTTTTTTTTTCAGAATGCCTATTCTGGGGATAAAACAAGTTAAGAAATTATCGTATGTTAATAATTCTGAAAAAATTATGACTGCTACCATGCTAATCTGTTGTTTGCTAAAATATGTTTCATGTGCAGTACTGCCCAAATTCTGGACTGGTAGCGTGGCCAAACAATATTATGCCACAATTTCTACTTCGCCCAAAAAATCGCTATTCCTAAATTCATTAACGTGTTCACATGACCCTTGTTGGCAGGGAAGCAGTCACAATATTACGAATTATGACCCCGCGATAATTTCTTATCCCCATTTCTCCCTGAAATTGCAACTCTGGGAGGAAATTGCTTTTAGTTAAACTATTAATCATTTTCTAAGATTTTCTGTGTGTAATCAACTGGCAATCAGAAGTATCTTAAAATATCTCAATAGACGAAGATTTATAATGCAGAAAACACAATTTTCATGTTATGCGCATTCAAAGTTACGATTCTTCTATTTCTGAAATAGATACTCTGTAGAATTACCTTACAATTTGATGCACACAAGAAATACACTACGTAGAGATTTAAACGAAAAATGCGCGCTGGACAAGAACTCGAACACGAATCTCTGGTATACCGTACTGTTGCTCTACCAACTGAGTTACCAAGAAATTTTACAGAAGTAAAACAGCGGAAGGGTAAAATCAGGCGAAACCGTGCAGGGCTAGTTCGGTAGCTCAGTAGGCCGAGCAATCGCAAGGTATGTCCGATACTTCCGAGTGCTGAAAGTTAGTATCCAGAATTATCGGATATCCTTGACTGCAAAGGCGGCTCAAGGTAAAATTTTTACCCCGGCGAAGTTGATTTTTGGCGCCCTTTACTTTCCATCCTGCGCCCCCCTCCATCTTTCTATCCTAGTCCTCCTACTTTCGACCTTCACCCAATTAAAAAATGGCCATATTTACGGTGAAAAATATTTAAGATTAAAATAATACCTTTATTTCTGAAGTACTTTAAGTGTTACGGTAAAATAACACGTTTATTGTAGGTATGTGTTTATCAAAATAATCAATAATTATTGCTGTTATTACTGTTGTTCTGACAACTAAATAACAAAATAATGAGACCCCTTAGCGTAAATTGCTACATGATTTTGCAATATACTCGTTATGTTATGCAGCAGTATGCCAACAATAAATCCAATTGTTTTAAATCGCCGGGTTTGATACCCGCTGGAGGCACATATTGGTTCGGATCCCACTTTAAACTGTAGGTGCAGTCCCGATCAGCCTTACTGTGCATAAAGTGGACTTTAAACATCAACTCAACTCAACTCAACCCTAATGGCAGTTGAATATCAACATACAGAGGTTGTGGTCTGGTGGAGCATAACTTCAATATTCTGTGACAACATTAGCCAGGGGTGCCCACAGGGGATATTCATGACTCATGACGCGCCTGCGTCATGGGAATTTCTTTGGGAGACAAAATTATCTTCACACAAAAATGGGGGGGGGGGGTCGTTTCGTTTGATTGACTTGATATTGTTTTTTAGGTATGGCTATTACGTACAGTTTTTCTGCCTAACTGTGGGTGATCGCTGCGATAGTGTTGAAATGAAACACCACCTCTTATGCCTTTAAAATTGGTTTGGAAGGTTGGGAAGTGCTGTTTGCATTATACAAGGTTAGTCAAGCAGACAAACTGTTAAGAATAAGGTTCAATTCACTAACAATGACGTGAGCCTGAGGAAATTATCAACAAGTTTGCTGCAACGACTTTGCAACGTGAGTAGCTATTATCATTTATGTAAAATGTTATTTCAATCAATGTTAAAGAATATACAACATACATGTTAATGTTTGTATATTGTAAACAATACCTAAAGTAAACATATATTGCTTAAAAATGTCTGTATTACATTGTTTCGCAAATTTGATCTGACCAAAATAATTTGAGTAAATAATTCGGAATAAGAGGGGGCGGGGGGAATGTTGTACCTTTGGGGGGGGAGTGCGTTATAGGCCTTGAGGGGATGGGCACCCCTGGCATGTAGTTTTCTTACGTAGGTTTCAATTATCCATGAGAATAAAGTCTCAAGGCTAGATAATTCCTTTTTCGACACGTTTCTACCGGATCAAATAGAAACAGTACCCAGTTCCTGCTTCGAAAGGAAAGTTATGAATCATAAGTGAGTTCATCCATCTTTTTTCTGTACGAGGAGGGGGAGGGAAGGGGTCCTGCAGAAAAGCAAATTTACTTTCTCAATCCTTGCACTTTAGAAAGTATGTTTTGTTCGCACTTCAGTTGGCTATATCAACACCCTTTAAGAGGCAGGTACAATAGAGCGATATAAAATTACTTTCATTCTGCTCTGAAGGTCAAGGTCATTAATTTCAAATCTGTCTGTTATCTTACACTCTTCAGTTAGAAGGATATGCATAGCACATCATCCCACGAACTGTAGTGAAATAGCAAAGAAAAATCATCGAATAAGAATAAAATTTTGATCGCCCAGTATTACGTTCTTCAATAGGATCACTGCTCTATGGTAATCAAGGGTGCCCATCCCCCCATGGCCAATGGCTCGTCCCCCCCAAATCATACATGTGTCTTACCAAATCATGTTGTGTGTTCCCGCCAAATCATATAATGTGTCCCCTCAAACTATGTCATAATCCCCATTAAGTATTTAATTACGACCGCAGCGTGCCTACTGAAAGTAACTTTTTTCTTAGCTTTACTGAGCACTATACTTGATCTGCCCCTCCTCTCTAAACAGAGGTGCCTATTACCCCAAGACCGTGGATACATTACCCCCACCCATAATACCCCAAAATAGTTTGGATGAATACATAATAATTTATGTATATTTGACTACAATACCATGTTGAACTGTCCAAAAATTGTAATTGTTCAATTTTCGAAATAACGGAAAGCTAGCACTTTTATTGGTTAAATGTAATAAATTAAATTATATAAATATGTATTTAAAGAGTGTTTATATGAGATTTATAAAACCCACAATTTGAGTAATTAACACAAATTGTTACACAACTTGATAGAATATTCTACCTGGGCAAACCAAATAACATGCTGCAGCCGTGTGATCGATTCAATTATTGTTTCACGAGACATTAATAAACCCTAGCTAGAAATTCCTAAGCTTAGGGCGGGAATGTAATACGGTCCCTCCTTCAAAGAACCAGCCCCCTCTGCTTGCGGTAAATGTAATTATTTTAGTAATCCATGGATTTTATCTTCAGTGCAAATTTCACTTGCTAAAGTAAAATTGTCCTGTAGCAATAAGTTAGAAATGCGAATTTGATATTAATTATTTTTCTGTTATATCGAGTAACGTGCAAAGTGTTACTATTATTTATATGACGTACACTTCATAAGCGTTCCGCTAAATGTTTAATTGCTTGTTTCTTGTTAGTTAAAATTTTACAATAGGAGAGTCAGCCGATGCTGCATATGGCTAGGAGGGACAACACATCACATGTGACAAGGACGATAATTAACCTTTTCTTGCTCGATATATTGCTTCATAAGGGGATTTTCCAGACTTCATTCATTAGTTCAGACATCTCTACTGAGACTATTATGAATTATGTTATATATTTTATATATAACATTTGCATATATACTACATAGAGTATGATGTCTTTTGGAATTTCTTATTGTACGTATCTAATGCTTCATCTCGGAGGGAAATATAACAAATCTAAGCTTTCCTTCATCTCCTTGTGCAAGCCACAGCTGTTAGTTATTAACTTGTAACATGAACACTTTGTTTTGCCTCCCAACATATGTATTCAAGCGTAACCTGATAACATAAGCGTGGTAAATTTCATTATGAGGGCACACCTTTGCCGTAGCTTTCGGCAATACAAGTTCGTTTTTTCTAACCTAATTAGCTTTCAAGGCTTTATTCACTGCGAGCTCTTCTGTTCATGTCAATTAATCTACAAACATTCATGAAGAAAAATAAAACTATGAGGGGCGATATATTTATTGCAATCTGTTTCTTGATTAGCATATATATATACACACACACAACTTACAGCAAGGGATTTTATTTATGGAAAATCACCCATGTTTCTGTAACTTAGAAGACTATAGGGGGTGTGGGGGTAACGCCCCACACTTTCTTGATCCGGTCGTGAGTGGGGGTGATGTGATCAGCATCACGCCCCTGACCGCCTTTACCCCCCAGGGTTTCCCCCAGGTACCCATGTTATTCGACGCTGGGTGGGCGCCGGGGCCGCTTCCACCGTTAGAAAAGTTCCCGGATTTGAACCGGCCGGGGATCGAACCCGGGACCTTGAGCATGGTAGTCAGACGCTGTTGATATTTTAACATAAGGATATTTTTTTTTTCTATTTCTGGAATACTTGTGTATTCTGTTTGTGTCTGTGTAATTTAGTATTTTAAATTCTGATGTCAAGACTTCAATACTCCGTCATATTGTTTTGAAATGAAACGTTATTATGTGTTTGATCATTTGTTCCTGTGGCCGAGTGGTTAGCACATCGCGCTGCGAAGCCAAGGGTCCCGGGTTCGAATCCCGGTCGGGCTTGGTTGTTTGTGAATGTCCATTCATCAATTTCATCATTTCATCACTCATCCCCATCTTCGCAAATTAGCCAAGAGGCACAAGACGCGAAGTAAAATAAACTAAATCATAAATCATTTGTTCCTATTATAACAGAATGTTCCGTTACATTTAAATCTTATGGAATAATGTTCCCTCCTTTTTAGGAAGCATTGCTGAAGCATTTTTTCTCGGTTTCATTCTGTTTTACATGACAGCTGTTATTATAATGGAGCAGTTCGAAAATCAAAATGTTAATTCGTGATATTTTTTTGTAGGTTGGATTACCAAATATCTTAGATCATGGGAATTATTAAAGCAATGGTCTTTCAAAGCAAGATCTATATGGAATTAGGTTATACTCATAACTGTCCATTTATTTTTATTTATTAATATGTTATGTTTTGTAGAAAGGAGATCATTCATAGTAGAGTTGATGTTACAGCACGAAACTGTGCACTGCCTTAATTCTGATCTAGTGTGGCAGCTATGATGAAACGCAGCGCCTATACATACCTCTCGTTTAATTTTTATGTTTAGAGTAATAGTGGACGGTATCGCGTATCGCGTTGTTAGTGGCCCTGGTACGTACCTTCTTGTATTTAATAGAAACATTTCAATACAGTATTATAACTTTAATTATTATAACAAATACCTGTACATAGGAAGAATATGAAAGTTTGCTTGTTACCTTTCTCTGTCTTTAAAGGCTAACAAGTATACTCTGTGTCCTCTGGGGCTGCTTTTTATCGAGTGGCAGTGGAGTTTGCTGGTCCAAATTTCAGTAGCTCCCCAGTCGTCCTCGCCGTAACAGGTTCACACGGTAAATCGAGCCCGGGACCATTCGCACGAAGGTAAGAGCTCATCTGTCGGGCTATTCGACTTCCGTAAGTCGGCACAGGAGAAAGACTGAAGGTGAGACGGAAGAAGTTATTGGCACTTAAAGGAAATCGATAATCATATTCCGAATTATCTCTACCGTATGAAATGTGCTATTTATTGGCAATTACACGTTACTTTTACGATTTAGGTGTGCCTCTCTCAATTATGTAGAAACCAGCAAAGCAACTTTCTTTTGTAGCTACGGGGGGTCAGCAGATCCACCTTGAAGTATCTTGTCGACGCCAATGGCTGAGCCGACCTCTTCCTCTTTTTTATTGACATTTCGATCCACAGCAACGTTAACTCCGAAAGAAATTTCATAGCTGAACAAACGACAGATTTGCAGTTGACTATTAATAAAAATATCCTTCAAACGTAACAGGTATGTTTTATTGATTTGCAAACCAATAGAAAACGGACATTTTACCTGTCAAGGTCTTAATACACAACTTTTGGAACACGAACAAAAAGACGACAATTCTGGTTGGGGGCAAATATGTTTTACCTCCTGCCTTACAACCTTTCACTTTCTATTTTATTGTTTTAACGTAGCCTAAGGAAACTATTGCATTTCGCAATTAAAATTTGTATTCAGGAAGCTTGCCATGTTAGTTGGGCAGATCCCAGTGAATAGATGATTAGAGGCTAATAATCATGGATGTCCGGAAAGTTCAAAATTTGGTATAGACTCTAGTCTATAGCATTTGCATGAAAGTTTGCCGGTACATTCCTGGTGCAGGTTAGCGTACCTCGCTGTTATTGCCCCTGGGATTAAATATTACGCAGAGCGTGTTCTCTCATATATTTCAACAGCTCATCGTCCATTCTCATCGTCTCATGGACATATAGAAGAGTGGCGTAAAATATAAACAATATACAAAGATAGAATTTTAAAAAATCTATATTTTCATTGTCTTACATTACTTGTTTCTACACGATCGAATACAAGACGTGTGTACTTTTATTGATGCAACGCACGAGTATTGAATATAATTTTTCAATCTTGCTCACAAATCGATTGAACATTTGGCAACTGATAACTAGACCCCGGATTTTTATGTAATATCAAAGCACAAAGTATGTACATAAATATGTAACAATAATTGATAAAGTATGTACCTAAATATGTATTATCAAAAGGATATGTAACTAAATATGTAGTATCAAAGAATATGTAATGTTAATAATAATCGAGAATCAAAGCAATTTCAAGAATTCTGCTAGATATTTATTTTATTTGAACATACTCAACATACAGGGTGTCAAAAAAGTCTCCATACATGGGAATAACATTATTTCTTTGCAAGTGAGACGCAAAAATGCCACTGACTCATGCCAAGCGCATCCACCTGAATAAATGTAATGGCAGGAAGAGCACATTATGTGACATTTCAATTCTAAAGTAACATTCCCTATGTATGGGGACTTGTCTCTATATCCGTGAAAGGCTTTTCGGAATGATAAAAATGAAAATTTTCAGAAATAACTTAATTCAAAGCAACATAACCTACAAAATTATTTTACATTCCTTTCTTTTAGCAAAAGTTGATTGCACATGGTAATATGGAATGCAAGAATAGCAATTAAACTCTTGTAGTTATTAGTTTTAGGCCTAGTAGACTGCTTTAAACAGGTTGAGGTTCGATAAGTATAATGACTAACATGAAAGGTACAAATTGAAGGGCTCGGGTGTAAAACATGGTAAGTGCCATTTTGGTCATTTTGGAATTACAATGTGCATCGTGTAGTCCATCGTAAATGGAGTCGAATCGTATTCGAAGTGTTTCGTTTCGTCAACAGATGACAGAGCTAGACGTGTTGAAAGTTATGGTATCTACCAGTTGTTTCATGTAAAGTGTGGTAAGTAGCAAATATGGCGGCGAAATGGCTGTTACTGAATTGCAAGGTGTCTCAGAAAGTTCGCGAGTATTGAGGCAACAGCAAAGATGAGAACGAGTTAGAAAGTGTATATGATTCCCATAATGACCGGGAATATGTACCACCGACTTAGAATGAGGAGAATGAAGAGGTTGCCAATCAAAAATGCTACTAAAACTGTGCATGGCCACGTGCATTCTGTTTCTTGTAAAACGTGGTATCTACTGTAGATACCATTGTTTACATGCAGCAGTGCTCATAATCGCAGTTTCGAATGAAATTTACTCTCGTACCTGGATGTGAACTGCGATCTAGTAGAGAAGCACATACTTTTCTTCTACTAGATATAAATAACTTTAGTTACTTAGAAATTCGTTTCATTTTTAATTGGGTATGCGCATTTGAGGCAGCTTTAAGATACCATGCCTTACAAGCAACGTCAAAAATGTATTACACTTCAGGAATATGTAATTTGATCTGAATCATATCAATTATTTGAAAGAGTAGTTTTTTTATAAAATATTTCTTTCATAAATCTGTAATGCGCATTTTAAAAGTCTAATATTTTTATGGTGGACCTAATAACGTATTTGTAATTTAATTAACTTTCGTATTTATGATATGTGTGACTTTGATGGAAGCAAATTATTTTATTGTTGATATTGCAAATATGTCTTCTTCTTGGTTCGAAATTTTAACTATTTTAATCCATAAGAGCTAAATATCAGTGAAAACTATTAAGAACTAAAGCCCTGTGTACATTTGAAATCATTCTTTACAAACATGTCAAGTTAAAGAAAAATACAAGAGAAGTTACAAGGTCATAATTGTGTCTTCATTGATTTGCTTTATTTTACTTCGCGTCTTGTGTCACTTTTGGCTTATTTGCGAAGATGGAGTTGAGTGATGATCTGATTAAATTGATGAATAAGCACTCAAACACATCCATGCTCAGGCCGGAATTCGAACCCGGGACCCCTGGCGTCGTAGCGCGATTTCCTAACCACTCCGCCACGGGGTCGGTAATTGTTACCTTGAAGATTGAGATTTAAACTAGGGATGGCCTTTTCGAAAAAAATTGTTTCTCGATTCTCGAAAATGAAATTTTTCTATTTTTCGTTTTTTCGAAAAAAAATAATTGTTTTTCGGAAAAAAATCGTTTTCGTTTCTCGTTTTTCGCTTTTTGTTTTTCGAATTTTTTTTCGTACTTACACTTTTCATTTTCGAAAAAATGATTTTTAGATTTTCAATTTTTCGAAAAAAAAGAGGCCATCCCTATTTTATGCATAAATTGCTTATTGAATCACAAAAAGCTAATATTTCCATTGTATGCAATTTGGATAGTCTACGTACGTAACACAGCTTTGTATCAAGACAGGCTTTTGAATCGCATTCTGCTTGGCATGCTGAGGTAATAAATAGAGCCTCTGTGTGTGTGAAGTAGATATGTGAAGCTGAAAAACCGCTCATATATACACATTTTTTTACGAATATTGATCTCCATATAGATATAAGAAAGTTATTTTTAATCACAAGCATTCAGAACTTATTTTTTTAAAATACTAACGTAATAAAACGATGAAATCTACTTTTCTAATGGTGTTTATTTCAATCATAGACATTGGATAGCAAAAACAAGTAGATCAGGTTATTGCTTATTGAATAAAATTATTATTATTAAAGGCTTTTATTTTTGTTTTACAAATTGTTATGATTGCTATAAAAAGTCTAATGTCAAAATATTATTATTGAACTGACATCACAAGTTAGCTTGAATAAAACGGTATTTGATCACTCATTTTGTTAATATCGTTGCATGTAAAAAATGGTAACTACAACAATTCCTTGAACAACCCTCAAACAAATCGCATGTAGCACCACCGAAAAAAATAATTCGGATGAAATATCATGTTTGTATGATAGTAAACATACAAGTGAATCATATTTGCTGTAAATAATTTAGAAATTTATTTTAATTTGTAAATCAGATTTTTTTAAAACATCAACTTTCAATATCTCGAAACCTGCATTTTGTCACTTATAGCTCGACCACAAGGAAAAAAACCTTCCGTCCAAAGCATTCGCGCAACTTCCCTGCAGTTATCGGTGTTCGGGGCAGTGTTGCCAGGTCAGATTTGAAAAATTCGGGAGATTGTTCCTTGGGAAACCAGAAGATCTGCTACAAAATCCGATGATCTAATAGTAGCGGATGAACGACGTTCTTGGGGGCGGAGGGGCGGCATAGTCGTGCTCACTAGGGGGGGGGAAGGGGAGTGGCGCTCATTGTTTACGGTGTAAACGTCACAAATACTTTTGTAATAATGGTGCTAAACCCAGCACCCTGTGTTTGGCGAAAATATACCGAAGATCTCCATTTCAGGAATGGACATGTTTCAAACAAAAGAAAGTAAACCGCCCGAAGGAACCGACCAACATCTTTCATCTCTTCCGCATTTTCCGGTGAGAGGGTGCGCGGAAAACATCCTCAAATTTGCCCTTTCTCAGCACCGACACAAGGGGTTT
Organism: Lepisma saccharinum; assembly: GCF_977018435.1. Classification (NCBI taxonomy): domain Eukaryota; kingdom Metazoa; phylum Arthropoda; class Insecta; order Zygentoma; family Lepismatidae; genus Lepisma; species Lepisma saccharinum. Next base: position 84,661,235 of record NC_139230.1, read on the forward strand.
GCGCGAGGAATTTTTATGACAGGAAATGGTAGAAAGTTGTGCTCACAGTTGTGTTCGGCGATTTTCCACAATCTTTCAAGTCGAATGCTAACAATAACAAATCAATTTGCCTTCTGCTGGTGTTCGGTGTACAGCTATCGATAGGGGTGGACACGCGTCCTGCACCATAATGAGAAAATGCATTACGTATGTGAAATATATTTGGTGAATTATACAGCATGTCTTCCTCAATAATTCAAGATAGCAACGCTTATGCTAGGGTGCCACCCATCCTCCCCATCTGCTAGAAATACACACACACACTCACAAACACATACGAAGTCAGTGTTTCTACCTCGTAAGGCAAGGACGTTTCACTGTGTTTGTGTCAGTTTTTCATTCATCCATATTGTCGTACTTACCCGTAGAGGCACAAAAGCGACGTAAAATAACTAAAATAGAAATAGAGTTTAGGGTGGGAAAAATACAGCCATCTAAAAATAGTAATGTAGTAAAAGTAATAAAATAATGTCCTAGCACAATTGAGTAGCGTTTGACATAATTTCACAGTTCAAACAGCACTTTTCACGGCTGAGTGGAGTTCCACTCTACCTCTCCACTCCATGTTCAAGTAAGATGAGCAGGAAACGTGTTTTTAAGCTGGCCGTTGGAGGTTCCATAGCAATAGTTTATTAAGGAATTCTCCCGAGAAATCAATAGGCCTGGCAACGCTGACGTGAGCCAGCGCGAATGTTGCTTCCCCCTGCCCTTTCCCGCACCCGCCGGCGCGATGTGCTTCTGCGCAGGTTTTTTTGCTTGTGGTTCCACTATACCATGTTTTACACCCGAGCCCTTCAATTATTTTATTGTTAATTGTTAACCTCGACAGTATTGTTACTTATTATTACAAATCAAATTAGGATCAGGACCACGGTAAAACGTTACAACAATCAATCATCATTCTGTTCACATATCCTCTAGTTGAAAATCAGATTTTTCATCTTCCTGCTGTTTCTGGTTACTACAGATTTGTAATTTGCACATGTATGTGCACCTGAGTCCATTGGAGAGGCAAGTGCAGTTTCGCAGTTTGCAGGAACGCACACAATTACATGCTAACAGTTCCAAAACCACATCAGGTGCAGATGGAGAACGCATCCACTGAATGATAAGCTTGCCATTAGTCCATGATCTTGGGTTCCAAATTTCACTTATTGGTACAACCTGAGGTGGCAAGTTCTAGTAATGATTTTTGTAATGCTCCATGTATGAGTGAAATTTTCTGATGTGATGACCTCAGCAGAGTGGTAGCTTAATGGGAGTTATAACCACTTTTGTCTCCAGACCCCATGAAACGCTTTTCTGACTGATAAAAATTGCTCCTTTTTACAAAGTGTAAGTTAATTCAAAGCAACGTAAGAAATAAAATTATTCTATATTACCTACTCTGAGCAAAGGTGATTGCACAAATGTGGAATGCAATAGTAGCACCTAAATCCTTACAGTCATTAGTTTTATGCCTAGCAGACTGCCTTGAACAGGTTGGAGCTCGGCAAGTGAATAATGATTAACATGAAAGGTACAAAACACTACAGGCCTCCCCGGTTGCGCAGTGGTAGCGTCGTCGCCTTGTAATCAAGGGATCCCGGGTTCGATACCCGGTGGAGGCACATAGTGGTTCGGATCCCACTTTAAACTGTAGGTCCAGTCCCGATTAGCCTTACTGTGCATAAAGTGGACTTAAAACACCCAATCAACCAACAAAACATTATATTGTTAATAGTTATCCTCGGCAGTAATAACTTCAGATGCTTATTATTAAAAACAAATTAGAACAAGCACTGCAGCAAAACGTTATAACAAGCAATATCATACTGCTCTCATATATCATTGTCTGAGTCCTCGAGTTGAAAATTAGATCCTTCATCTTCCTGCTGTTTCTGGTTATTGAATGTTTGTAACTTGCCTTTGTATGTGCACTTGAGTACATTGGACAGGCAAATTTAGTTTTCAAGAACGCACACAATTGCATGCTAACTGTTCCAAAACCATATCAGGTGCAGGTGGGGATCGCATCTACTGAATGACAAGGTTTTTATCTTCACCATTCGTCCATCCATATTCTGAAGGGCTTGGCACCGTAGGGCTTTCCTGCAGGTCACTCTTCCATATTGCTGCCTGGAAGTTGGCTCATAGAACATGCATTAAATGACAGTCTCTGCATGGTGGCTGGATTCAACCTCTCCCCTCTTGGTACAGAATAGCTGATAGCACAGTTAATTTACCAGTGTTTGAAATGGCAACATACCTGCAGGAGGTAAACTGCTCAAACTTGTGAAAGACTTCATCACTGACCTCCCATGACTGACCAGGCTGACTGACCTAGTAGGAACGGTCTTTTTGACCATCTGCAGCTATGAGCTTCCCACAACTGGCAAAGGCACTGGCAGTGTTACACCCTTTAAAGGCATTTAAGCCAATTAGACTGTAGTGCATGGTTTGTCCAATTGAATTTGCTAGCTTGTTCATGACAATGAAATGTATTCGATTGTAAGACCCACACATCTAGTAAATAGGACAGGGAATCTTCTTTTGAAACCCCAGACAAAGAACCATGACATCGGTATCTTCAGCTGCAATCACGATTGCCTATGACCAAGAATTTGCAGCATGCAAGGCATGTAGGAGCAGTCTAGTGTCAGCTCCTCTTGTGTGGACCGCAAATCGTCCACTTCTTCCCACTCACTCTCCATTATCTTGTAGCAGGTTTTCTCGCAGGTCACATACAGGACCTTATCATTCAGCATCTTTCTGCATCACGCGGATTTCCACTTTTCTACTAGGAACATAATATGCCTGATATTATTGAGAGAACTACACAACATTTTTTCCACTCCTGTATATGGTGTTCTCCTGCATTTCTGCTATACTTGCGCATCGTGGCTGAACCCCTCTTCAATCTTTCAGCACCTTTGATTGAACGCTGGTGGTAGACATCAAATACATCTACCTTTCACTCTGTACTCCCTCATGGAAGACCCTGTTCAAAGCCAGCTGTGCTAAGTTTTGTTGTTTCCTATCATTATTTGAACAAGGTTCATCCCATCAGTAATCGAGGTTGAAGATGTTGGAATAGATTCAACTAAAGCAACATTCTCTTCGAGCTCTCTGGCAAATGTGGCCTTGTTTGTCTTGCTAAGTGAACCATTAACATTTGCCAGAGCCCATGGTTATAAGCTCAGTGGGTGCTGGAGGACCTCTTTCATGTTCATTTGCTAGCATTCTATGACTAAAGGTCTGCCTTTAGAACAACTTCTTCTGCTTTTGATGTTTGGGTTTTCTTTGTGCAGACATTGGAGAAGGTCTTCACGTTTTGTTTGGCCATCTCATCATAAAATTTCACTGAAGGTGGATCCTCATCTAACCGTATTAGTTTGAATGTCCGCTATGCTTCCTATCTGACTTCCAAGAGTCCTCATACGGTCCTTGGCTACATCTGGTGGAGCCAGTGGACAGACTAACCAAGTTATCGTCATCAGGAGACATGGGATTCAGCCAACTGTTCTCCATGAGATCGATAAGGGACTTCACATTTGCTGCGCCTTTCCTGATCGTTTGACTTTCTAGATCTTGATGGGACAACCGTTTTGACCCATCATGTGTCTCAGCTGCTTCAAATATATGCTTTTGTACTCAACTGTAATTTGTCACTGCACCTTCCTTCAAACTAAACCCTTTTGTCCCTCCTGTGTCTGGGTATCTTTGTTCATACTTTCTTCAATTGTTTGGTCAAAAGGAATTTGGCCAAAAGTATTGGTGGAGTTGAATTGAACTGAAAAGACTCGATTAATTCAGAGTGCACATCATCTGGGTGTGTAGTGACCAGCTGACACATCTGTGAACAGTAGTATAGCAGGCAGCGTGCATAATTCAGTCTGTCATATGTAAAGCAGCATGGTATCATTTGTTCAAATGGAGATGAATTCTAACACCCTCTCTAAATGCTCGGATCAGGGCTAGCAAGATCTCCCATCATGTCTAAGTAGGACATTGAGAAGAATGATAGGCTCCTCTTCCCATTTACGAGAAACTGTACTCCTTATCTTCACACCAGAATGCAATTCCTGAAACTATATCAAAACTTCCCTTGTGTTCTGTCGCTTGGTGTATTTTTCTGTCAAATGATGCACACTCTGCATCATAAGCCCGGGAACCACATGGATATTGTAAAGCTGATTTCTCGACTCTTTTTCGTTATCACTAGAACTGGACTGCTCTTTTGCAAGGACAGACCAGAGAAGATTGTCCATGGTAAAAATACTACGACACTTTCGGTGGTGCTGGATTGCCACAAAGTGTTCCTTTGGGATACATTTTGCAAGTTCCAAAAGTGGTGTGTGTTTACGAATTTTGGCTGCTCTCAGCAAAGGTCTCCACTAGTCCATATCATATGGTGAAAACAGTGGGTAATGCTCTCCACTCGGGTCCTCTTTGATGGAAGATTGGTTGCCCCGGCCATCTTCAGTCATAGATGTATTACCAGGAACAATGAAATTATAATATTTAACACTTTTTTCATCAAGTTAATCTTTTTCAGGCTTCATGATGAAGCGAAGACAATTATTTCCAAAACGTTCAGATGAGACAAATTCTCAACACACTGTCTACGTTTTTGTATATACATAGACCTTGGTTAAACAGTTATATCAGAAAGATCAAATTAAGAAATAAAGTAAATTTTTCCACAGAATATGGTTCTTTCGTGTAAGTTTTGAACTTGCATAATCGGAATTGACGCATGTCTGATGCAATTGATGCGAAGACATGTAACCTCTGAGAAAAATGGAAAAGCTAAAAGGTTATCACATATTATTTTACTTATATTGGTGCAACAAATATTTCAGTACCATTGAAGTTTTGCCACCTTGGGTGGTACCGATATCTGGGCTGGCTCATGGACCAGTGTACATATTTAAGAAATCAATTTTGTCAAATATTAATTACTTCTCACATCGTAAATTATTGTAGAATATGTAAATATGTAAGAGAGCTCTTTGTAACTTTCGAAACAAATTGTAAAAAAAAGTGTCTACCGGAAAAACAATCGAATAAAAATACATAGCTACTTTTGTACTTTTTGTACGTACAAGGAAACATATTGTGTAACTCGCTACGTACAGGAAAGTAGCTTCCTTATCCACCGATGCCAAGTTTCTTGGTGCTTTTCCTAAACCTAAAGCAAAACGAAAATATGTATCCACATCTTTCGATAAATAACGGTTCCAGTTGTTTTCTTTTCTTCAGCCTGCCTTTCGACTTGGCAGTCAATCTCAGGTGTGAAAATATAGGAAAAAGGATCAAGATAGGAAAAAACACCGAAATATGTTGTTTTATGTAATGTATATTAGCAAATATGTAAAATATGTAACAACCATGTCAGTTGTATAATTCGTAGACATTTTCCTCTTCAAGGTATGTATCTAGAAAGAAATATAATATATAATTACATACAAATCCGGGCTCTACTGATAACCTGTATGCGCGTGCATTTCCCCCACATTAATTTCGTCAGGTGCTAGAAACGTTAAGAGGTAAGCTTGTTTTAAGAAATTTTGCCCACATTCGACTTGAAACCCCCTAGTAGTAATGAATTTCTGAGGGAATAAATAAGTTCAGCATATTTAAATCCTCTTCATAATGAGAATTCATAACAATTATCATTTTTGTTGGTAGACAATTTTGCTTTAGGATGTGCTTATGTCAAGGGGTATATGCCATAGGCTATCAATTATTTTATTGGAGGATAAAGTTATTTGGGGTTAAATTGTCAATATATCTGTTAGAGAATACAAAGAATTAAATTTCATCGTAATTTATTTCTCAATTTTGGGTGCAATTTTTCTACTTCCAAATGCGGTCGTAAGGGAGATTTAAACACGATTTACATAGCTGCTTAAGGACATCTATACTTTTTTTCTCCTGAGAATGATATGTTTTACCAAGATTTTGTGTATTTAAAATGTGCGTTCTTGAATTTGAATTTTGAATTTGAATTTTTGTTTAAAGTCCACTTTTATGCACAGATAGGCTAATCGGAATTGGACATACAGTTCAAAGTGAGATCCGAACCAGTATGTGCCTTGATATCCATCCAAAATTTTCCTAACTCTGGTAGAGGTATAAGGTCCTAGTGCCCATACAATTAATTTTTGAATGTTTTACGAACTAGAGTCAGTAACCAAACTATATATAAGGAAAACGTCACAAAGAAAAGTTGTCCGCCTTGATATTCTCCGCACGCTGTTAGAGTATTACACAGCGATATATGGTACTGTTAAATATAAAACTGATTCATCTTTGTTTCCAGGTACACAGCAACTGATCCATGCCTGAAAGAAAATCACGTGGTGCTGTTGGATCAGACAAGACGAAGTTTTAACCAGCCTCTGGAGTCAGGAGTTGCCCCTTTGTGTGATCACAGGCTGCATCCTGGATGGTATAGGTTTCACAGTCCAGCAGGAAACACTATTCCTATAGGATGTCCACCTCCCGATCACTGCGGCACCAGAAACCCTATCTGGTTGAGGGGTGAGTTACCTTTTCCTATCCTTACAACAAGTAGAGAAAATCATTCAACGTTAAATCCTATTATCACAAACAGACAATTTGGCTATTTATGTGAAGCATTGGTGAAATTTTGAAACTGATATTTGATTAAGCTATTAACATGTGCGCCCAATTCTGAAATACGAAATAAACAAGAATTTCCTCATTCAGCTATGCATAAACCACTAGCATTAAAGCAGGGATATCAGAGCTTCCGATTACCTCCTTAACATTCAATGATCTGTCTTCTCTCCTTGATTCTAAAAAGTGCTATACCCAATAGTAGTTTTCGCTGGCCTCCGTGGCGGAGTGGTTAGCAGAGCGAAATACCAGGGGTTCCGGATTCGAATTCCAGCCTGGATATGGCCGTTTTTGTGAACGTCCCTTCATCAATTTTATCATATCATCACTCGTAGTCACGATTAGCCAAAAGTGGCTATAAAGCGACGCTGAATAACAAAAATGAAATCAAACCAATAGCAGTTTACATCGAAGGTATATAAGATTATTAGAGCTATTGCATCGGCTATATCCAGAATGTCCCTGTTTAAGTGAATGATGGATGATTTATTTTACTTCCCATTTCTGTCAATGGATGATTTATTTTACTTCCCATTTCTGTCAATGGATGATTTATTTTACTTCCCATTTCTGTCAATGGATGATTTATTTTACTTCCCATTTTTGTCACATATGGCTAATAGCGAAGATGTCCTTGTGTAAGTGTTGAGTTAACTATGCCATGGAGAAAAGGGGGGGGGGGTGATCAGCATACTACGAAGCTAGATGTTCCAGTTTCGAACCCTGGTCAGGCATGAGTGTATCATTGTGTCTGTCCGGGGCCTCCGAGAAGCGTATACTTCGTGTATACTCCGTATACGGGCCACAACCTGTGATGTTAAAATGACTGATGACGTCAAAGGATTAGTTGTGCGTTTTGGGGAAATACATGTATTTGAATGAGCGATTTGTAGTGTAAAGAGTTCCTGTAAATCTAATTTCTTTCAAATAATTTGTTATCGCAAATTAAACATAGTTGTATCCTGATCAGTTATAAGTAAATTAATGCGTTTGTATGTAGTACAACATTTAATTATATGTTAGTAAAAAAAAAGTCTGTGTTCAACCAGTGCGAAGTATACGACATTTAAAAATGTGCTGAATGGTAATATTAATTACATGGATGCCGATCTTGTAACTATTTTATTATTTTATTTAACACAAGAAAATGTTGATTGTTATTTATATGTCCGTATCATTGCTCATACGTTGTCTGAAATTGTGCAGTTCATAGTGCAAGAGTCACACCTTTAACACATTTTAATTTCTAGCCACAGTAGAGGATATTCACTTACTTCTTCATGCTATGTTCCAGTTTACAAGAATTATGTGCTTGATGATATACATGACATGAAAAAAAATATAATGTACATCAATAGAATATTAAGACTTTGTTAAATTTTATTAGCCTATTTCACAAATACATTGTGGATAATTTTGTACCTTTGTACTCAGTAATGGATGTTATATTTTCTTTTTGTCGATTATTTCTCTCAAAAAGAGGAAGATCTTTTTGATTATTGCGATGTACTTGTACCACCAACATTTAAGGTATTTGGAAATGTAGACAAGTTGCTAAAGTGAAAATTTACTATGTAAAGAATAACGATTAGTACAGCGTGTTTTAAAATGATTTGAACGATAAGAAATCGTTCCATGAGCGTTAAAACACTATCAACGATTAAAATTGTATTGAAATACTTTCGACCACATCCTCGACTTTTGTTTGGCACGGTCTTAGTAGTCCGAAGTTCTTCCGCCAGGTGGCAGAGTGACAAGTTGCAAGATGGCTGCCTGTGGTGCAGAGAAAGCATTTTGCGTCCTACAATTTCACGTTCGTCAGTCTGTTGTGAGTGTTCAACGTGAGTTCCGTACCAAATTTTGTAAAGAACCACCATCAAGGAACTCCATTCGCAATTGGTATCAACAATTCAAGACAATAGGATGCATTTGCAAGGGAAAATCGTCTGGTAGGCCTTCAACATCTGAGGCAGATGTCGAGAGAGTTTGAGCTTGTTTTCAACGCAGCCCTAAAAAGTCTAGAGCGAGTAGTGCGTTAGCGTTTACACATGTATCCATATCGAGTGCAGTTGTTACAACATTTAACACCTAATGATCACAAGTCCCGGAATGAATTTTGTGAGGCCACCAAGATCACCGGACTTAACCCCCTGCGATTTTTTTGTGGGGACATTTTGTACAAACCATCTCTACCCCAAGATGTCCATGAACTGCAAGAGCGCATTACTGCTGCAGTGCAAACTGTTGATGAAAACATGCTGAAACGGGTCTGGAAAGAATTGGACTACCGAACTGATGTATGCAGGGTAACAAAGGGGGCTCACATTGAGCATTTGCGAGTTACTGTTTTACAATTTTTACCACTAAAACTTGGACAGTTATAGTACGTATGTGTTAAATTTTAAGTAAATTGCACAATTAATTAAGAAATTATAAGGCATTTTGAAACACGCGTACATTTGCATAGTCAGTCATTGTGATTTCATGTGACACATTTGCTCTGTGGAAAAATAGGAGAGCGAGATATTATCTCAACCTGTTCTAAATATCACAAGTACAAGGGGAAAATATAATTATGAACTTACATGTCAGCGAATATTGCATGACACGATTTCAGCACTTGTCCAGGTACAGTTAGAAGTAAAGTGTCGTTGTTAGGGATGAATGAAACACACGCTGATATATATTAAAACTTACGCCTTATCCTGAAAAATAACTTGTATCTTGGTTTTTACCATTATCAAGTTGTTTACCGAAAAGGGATATAATTATAATGATTTTAGAATACGATATTCTTTTAACAATAATCTCCTGATAGAGCATCAGGTATATTGTGTCCTCTTGCTTTTTGATTTGGACATCTTAATTAAAGTAAGTTGCTTGCATGTTTGCATTAATATTCTCAACGAGTTTCATTTTCCGTGTGATCGTAAATCCATTTTCATAGGCTTGAATTACTGTTAGATCATTTAAGATTGGTGTTCTTAGCATCTAGGTATTGCGAATAATTTAGGCTAGCACATTTGTTGCATTAGTATTTGTACACTTTCTCTCTTTGCTTGCATATAAGATTTTAATGCGAAAAATGATTTTTAAAAAAATTAACCTACAACCAAACCACGGGAACTTGTGCATCCAAATATTTACCAGATTTCTAGAAAATTAAACATTTATTCAAATTAGACACGGGAATTGAGTTTCCAAAAGTTGGAAAGCTTATTTAATACGAAATTCCAATCTTACAAGCTCTTTCCTCAAACTTCTGTACGTAAACTTACAAAATTATCTTGCATACATAATTTGGAGCGTAAGTTTTTATTCCACAGCAAATTAATAGCAATTACATATTAACGAAAATAATTCTTTACGAACTTGCAGTTTGTTCCAAATGTAGGATGAAAATTTATCTATATCGCCTTTTTTCCATTAACATTTGAAAAATAAAGGTAGATTATGCAGACAGGTAAAGATTGGATTTTACTTTTATCAATATTATTTAAGTATTTTCTAATGTCATATAACATTTGAAATGTTTTTGAGGTAAAAACAACGTTCTGAACGAATAAGAGAGGACTATTCACTCAGAAAACTAAATATTATACTCTTACAATTCACTTCGTTAAATGGTTAAATGTTGTAAATGGACTATACTTGACTAATCCTGTGACGTCACGGAAGATGGTGTGAAGCAAGACTACTAGAAGGAAAGGCTGGGGTCAGACACGCCTCTTTTCGCGACTGCCGCGGGTGTGACGTCATGGGCGGACAAACCCCCAGCTGAGTCTTTACCCCATACGGAAAGAAACGTGGAAAGGCTGATCTGTTTTGTTCTTTTCGCTCCTTTTTTCTTGTATTTCTGGATTGTTGGGTTCAGGGTGCGAAATCCTGGAGTGGACGAGGGGGATTTCCCCCCCACCAATAATCTTGGCCTCAAAAATCGCCCCACCAAAAATTTCCCGGTGGGGGTACAGTTTTTGTTATAACAAAGAAAAGATAAGCAATTACTTTTAATTTCAAATATACTTTACTAAGAATAATATCGAAAACACACACAAATTAGTGTGGCTGTGAGTGTTGAATGCTTTCTCTCTCAAGAGATCACCAACAAATCTACATTAATACGCACAATAAAAGTAAAATAAGAATGCAAAACAATAATAACTATGAAATCTAATTGATTTATATTAACATAGTGCACAAACTAAACAAAAACTTACACATAATAACCACTTCAACTGCCATAATTTATTAACATCTTTAACCGGTTAGTAAAGGAATTAGTTAGCTGCTTTACACCGTCTGATATGTATGAAAGTAACAAATTAATTTCTAATTAATAATCATAATAATTATTTTAATTGAGTAATTTATTTTTACTTTTAATAACATTGAAAAATATGTACATCGTATAATTCACACATATGTTTGTGGGGAGGGGTGTTTTAGGTTAAGAAGTTTCTCCCCCTCACCAGTTTTCAATGATTTCACACCCTGGTGGGTTGTGGGGTGCTGCAGTGCCTTCAGTGAGGTGTTGCGACGTGTCGTAATCTCCGATGAAAAAATAAAAACAGCAGGTGACAATATATAACTGAACACATCGCATCTAACGAGATTTGTTAGTGGATTGCGATACCAGTACTCTCATTACACAACATCAGGTTACCATACACTTCAATTGGGTTACAATTATTAGAATAAAAAATAATAATATTGTAATTTATAATAAAGGCTCTCACGAGTATAGTAAGATAAAAACTGCAAGCATATACCCCCAATTTAATATCCTACCCCACCAAAATTCCTATGTCAATTTTAGGTTCACTGTTGGTATTGAAGAGTTAAATCTCGACCTCCTCCAAATAATTTAATTCTAAATCGCCACACCAAAATTCCCACAACAGTCTAAGCGCAACAGTAATTAATACTCAAGACTTGGCTATCTCCCATCCTAGTGCTCAATTTCCTTACTATAGAGTTGGAAACTTCCCCAACCAAGGGTATTTCCACATCAGAATTCATGATAAAAATTAAGGTTTAATATGTAATAGCTGGATATTGTGCACCTCAAATAGATATACCGTGTTGCCGAGAGGCGACACTGGTATGTCTCGTCGCGTGAAAATCCCATCTCTTCTCGTGTCTAGTCTCGTTAACAACATTAATAATACATAGTAACTCTTATAATTCCCTTGGAAATACACAACTTGCTATTTATATACGAGTGATGCTTAAATGACAACGTAGTTCAACTTCCGTCCTCCATTGTTCTATTATTTATTCAGTCAAATTTTCATCACAATCGCCCCCCAAAGTTAAGTGGACGCAACCAGCTTTCACATACCCGCCTGTGGGCACCCCTCTTCGACATCCCACTGATTATATATATATATATATATATATATATATATATATATATATATATATATATATACACACACATATATATAAAGTGAGCCTCGACTTTCTTCAGTTCTATGTCTCAAGTTTTCGTTCAGTCGAAAGTTGTTTAAAGTGTTTGTGACATAATACACACGGAACTTCCTCACATTCCTCCCTGTGTAGTTCAAAGATTCATAAGACTCACAACTGTAATCTGAATAAGGAAAATTTATGATGAAATAAATATCAACAGTCGAAGCAAAGTTACCAAATTTGAAGAAGTTAAGTGAAAACAGCTCCTCTCTCACTCCTAAAAGAGAGCAATAGATGAGGTTGTTTTCTTTTACATATTCAACTTATCCATAATTTTGGCTTTCTGCCTTTCTTTATTTAACAAAACGCATGACCAGGCATATTAACTTCAATTTTACATGAAACTTTAGGTTTCAGAGAGAAATGTGACGACCTAAAAACTACCGATTCAATACATATGTTAATAGCTGTATAATCCAATTCTGAAGACATACATTATCTCGGATCCTAAGTGAACCTATATATTCAGTCCAAGCTAGCTTCTGGGCATAATGACGGCTCTTTTTTGTTCATAATTTCTGCATTGATTCCGCTGCGAAACCGTGGCGCGGAGCGATCTGTCCGCCTGTGACGTCACGCCTGACGTCAAGGACTACGTGATCAGGTATGGCCCCAGCCTTCCTTCTAATAGTCTTGGGTGTGAAGCCCGTATATAAGTATCTCGGAGGCCCTTGTTTGTCCCATCCTCTTTACATCATTCATCCTCTTTGTTGCGATTAAAAGCGACGTAAAATTACCAAAATATATTTATTAAAATAATCTTGACAATGGGATCTCAGTAAAATGACAAACTTAAAATATATTCCTAAGTATTATGGACGTAATAAATACAAATAGAACTAGCATTGCCCCAGAGAGGTTTACTTCTCTATTAATATATGATTGTTCCACTAATTGTACATGTTCCAATTTTTTATTACATTTGGCACGTGTAATTTATAGCTGGTGGCTACAGCTTCTTCTATTCGTACTCTACGTAATTTAAAAAATTAATGCCCTGTAGTAGAAAACAATCATACGTTAATGCAGAACTTTCAGTAAGGATACATAGTCCCTCTATATTTTAGTCTTATATTAATACTGGCAGCGAATATAATTAATTACATACAAACAATGATTAAATACACACACACAATCCACATTGAAACCCATGTAGGGGTTGTAACCTTGCCAAGAAGCTTTTCCTTTGTAGAAAAATGATCAAGAGCTGGTGGCTTCGTAGATCGAGAAGTGATCCTCTTTTTTTGCAGGTAGCTATCATCGTAGTTACCTCATGATGCTGTGTTATCACTAAAATTTTGAATACTTTAACAATCGGTTACACCAATGGATTATGCTGCAAGGACTATCCAGATACCTCCAACACATCACAAAATGTTTACGACACCCCTTAAAAGTTGCATAGTTTATGGTCATTTTGATGCCAAATTTATAATTACACTCTAAAACTGAAAATAATGTATAAATCTCTGCTATGCGGAAATCTTATTGAACTGTAGAATTTGGGTAAAAAACCCATTCGTAAATATTTTAACATTTGTTAAAGTCTAACTGAATAAATGCAAGACTAGTGCATTAAATAATCGTTTTGTACCCAGAGGTCCGCACCATAGATTCTCGAGGGTAACACACAACAATGATTTGAAACCCACTTGAAAGTTTAGGATCAATCTTGATTCGATCTGTACATAAGGTAGACTTAAAAGTTGTAAGTCCACCTTATGCCCAAATAGGCTAATTGGGATTGGACCTACAGTTTAAAGTGGGATCCAAAACCACCCTGCTCCACCGGGGAGGCTCTGAAGTGGACTTTAAATACAACCTTGGAAACTGTGAGAATCACTTGATTAAATAGACGCTCCTCTTATGTTTTTCATGTTAACCTCCCTCTCCACGTAGTATATGAGTACCCGAGATACACACTACCGCTCTGTTCACCCTTGTATCCATGGAAGAGTCTTGTTGTGAGTGTGACTAATAACTAGGCTAAGTACCAATAGACACTAAAATATCTCCAAGTAGTCAGGCCAAAAGTACCAAAAATGTCAAAACTGGCACTTAAAACTGGTACTAAAATGTGATGGACAATGGCAAAACGTAAGAAATCAGAATCCAATCGGAATGTAAAATATTCAACATATTTTTAATGATTTTTGTATGTATTCCAAAGGTAAATATCGTCTAAATAGGCACTTATGGTTAAAGTGGGCACTATAAAACTCGTACAGTTCCTTCAGAAAAGGTCTGAAACTGATTTTAAGTTTTAAAATATACAATTTCTGTCTAGGGAACAAAGAAAGGCATCATGTCATCTAGAATGACACATGAAGGATTTAAGAAACTAACTTCCATAGCAGAGATAGAGAGAGAGAGAGATTATATGCTTGAATCGTGATGGGAAGGAATTATAGCATCTTCCCGCACATTCCGTTGCGACCGCAAGTTGCGGTTTGTGGTTTTGCGGACTCTATGCTTTACTCAAGACACTAGCATGTCAAGGCTCGAGACACTTGTATTTGATTGTCAGTTACATGTTTCTACACATGCAATTTCTGTCACTTAGGTTACTTTTTGTTAGAGAAGTGCTATACCAGGAATTTTATATCTCATAGTCATTGACGAGATATATTTTCTGTTTTGAGATACAGTTGTTCAACACTGTCGTGATAAAACATTTAAAGATATTCCGTGCTGCTTTTATCTTGAAACGGATGATTATTGTCGCACATGGTCAAGGTGCAGCACCTTCCTTGCTATCATTCATGCGTAAGTAAAGGCTAAGGAAAATAAAAATACTAGTTTATATAAGAGAGTATCATATCTAGTGCCGGATCTACAATCCGAAAAACCCCGCAGTGCGGGGGTCGCCGGGAGACAAATAAGCCTTTAGGGGGCTCTAAGCCATTGGCATAGAAGAGGGTTCGTATATGCGTGTGAAAAAAAAAAAACGTAGTTACTCAGGGGTACAGAAATGAATACAATATATACAGGTAAAGGTGAGGTTAAAGTTCCCTGTGCATGTAGTACTGTGCCATGAAGGCACATTTAGGGTATGTGGGGGTAAGGCCCCACATATTTTCGATGTCGGCCATATTGGAGGTGATGTGATCAGGACCACGCTGCGGCCACCTTTACCCCCTGGGTACCATTAGGTTTGAGGCTGGGTGGGCCCTAGACTCACTTTATGCGGGGACAAAGCCGGAAAAATTCCCACCTTAGATCGCCCACCCCGGGTTTCCCGCGTGGCAGTCAGACTAGAATCAAATCAGGCTAGAATTTCACGAGAAATGCAGTGAAGACTGAAGGTTTCTTTTACCTAACTTTAATCAGGAAAAAGTTATGACTACATGATTGTAACAAATGTATCATTTTCCAGGTGTGAGAAAACAGTGTCATATATATATCCCACCACTCCCTTCCCATTTAAAAATTTTGAGTTGAATTCAATATGGCGGACGTCCGCTTGGAATACAAGGGTCGTTCAAGGTTGACCGGGACTTCACCGTTGCCATCGTTCTGGCAGCTCCCGAATTCCTTTGGCGTAGAATGGACTTGGATGTTGTCGTAGCCACTGGAGGACATCGCTCCGCAGTGCTTCGTCTGTTCAGAAGCTGTTCACAGACCGTCCTGCGTGTCCACTTCTGATCGAATGTCAGCTGGCGGGAACCCACCTTGCACAGATTTTGCGGAAGTGTAAGTGGTCGTGAATGATTGTCTCAACACTCCCGACACTAATATTCACCTCGGCAGCAATATCCCGCACTGTTACTCGCCGGTTCTCAAGAATCATTTGCTCAACACGTGCGATATTCACTGGTGTGACTGCAGTCGGGCGAATGTGTCCATGCGCTTCATTTGTCACCAGCTCCCGTCCTTCACGAAACTGCTCACACCATTTGTACACTCTTGTCCGCAACATCGTTTGTTCACCATACTGTGCTTGCAATCGTCTGAAAATCTCAGCTGGTTTCACTTTCTCCTTCACGAGAAATTTGATTACACACCGCTGCTCCACAGCCACAGACACACTGCTTGCCGCCATGTTCGCTGCAACTGCTGCGCATGCGCGAAATACGTCATGCCGGGTGCTAGTTACTCGCGAAGGAATACTTTACGTCACCCGCACGTTTCATCATGATCCGGCTATTCATCGATTTTTTACGTACGAAAATCCCGGTCAACCTTGAACGACCCTTGTACATACCCATGTGGTTCCCCCTAACCTGTTTCTATCATGACCAATTCTACCCAGCCTAACTCCTTTACTTTTTATAGGGGGTGTTAAACAGGGGTGCCCATCCCCCCCAAAGCCAATGGCGCAATCCCCCCAAATCATATCATGTATCTCCCCACACTCCAAAAATCATATCATTTGTGCACTCAAACCACATCGTAATCCCCACAGAATATTTAATTACGACAGCGTGTCTACCGAAAGTAACTTTTCTCTCAGCTTTACTGAACACACTTGATCTGCCCCTCCTCCATAAACAGGGATGCCCATCAATCAAGACCGCCCCTAAAATCGTTCATCATAATCCCCACAAAATATTTTTGATTGATTGATTGATTGATTGATTGATTTAGTTTATTTTACTTCGCGTTTTGTGCCTCTTGGCTAATTTGCGAAGATGGGGATGAGTGATGAAATGATGAAATTGATGAATGGACATTCACAAACAACCAAGCCCGACCGGGATTCGAACCCGGGACCCTTGGCGTCGCTAACCACTCGGCCACAGGGTCGGGCACAAACAAAAATATTTTTGTTGAATACATAATAAATTATGTTTACTTGAATGAAATACCATGTTAAAATGTCCATATTTTTATATTGTTCGATTTTCGAAAAAACTTAAAGCTAGCACATCGATTGGTTAAATGTAGTAAATTAAATTATGTAAATATGCATATAAATAGTGTTTGTGAGTGGGTTTATGAAGCTCACAATTTGAGTATTTAACGCAACTTGTTCCACAACTTAACATAAAGATAGAAAATTCAACCTTGGCAAACGAAATAACATGCTCCAGCCGCATGGCCGATTCTGTTTCGCGAGACATTACAGAAACCTAAGACTTTCTAAGTCTTAAGCTCAGGGCAATAACATAATACGGTTTTCCTTTCAAAGAACTCCCCCTCCTCCTTCCCTCGCCGACGTTTCCTTGGGGTAAAATATATTTTAGTAACTCATGACAATAATTAAGTGGATTTTATCTTCAGTGGTTGGTTGATTTGGTGTTTTAAGTCCACTTTATGCACAGTAAGGCTAATCGGGACTGGACCTACAGTTTAAAGTGGGATCCGAACCACTTGTACCTCCACCGGGTATCGAACCCGGGACCCCTTGATTACAAGGCGACGACGCAACCACTGCGCCATCGGGGAGGCCACATTTTTTTTTTTAATCTTCAATGCAAATGTAACTTGTTAAAGTAAAATTTTCCTGTGACATGAAGTTAGAAATGTGGATTCGATATATTTTTTTTTCCCCAAATGACGAACTTGCTTTAAATTAAGCAGTATACTAACCAAAGCATTATATCTTAAGAAGTGATGTTATTAATTAACATCGATAATATCGCTTGTCTTGTAATGCAGTTATAGTATAAAACTTCACATTCACTTCAGTAATGCGCCAAACACGCATTCACGCAACACATTATTGCGAGCGAAGCGAGTAAGAAAATTTTTACATTCATTTCTTTGCAGGCTTTCAAGAATATTAATTTAATGGGGTGTCAATACTTTCTTAGGATCCCGAGATATTTAGTCTTTTCCAAGTTCTCTTTTCGGACGTTCCGGGTCGAAAACGTGTGGATACCATATCGCTAAATACAGTCTCCAAAATTTAATGTTCTAACTCTCTCTCCACTACAGTAATCCCTTGACAATCTAACATTTAGTACATTTAATACTTTATCAAGAGCTTCCTGTTTTCCCTTTAAATTTAATACTCAATCCTCAAAAAAAAATTCCATGCCAATTTTAGACTTACTGTTGATATTGAAGAGTGGATATAGCCTTCTCCAAAAAATTAATTCTCAGTCTCCACACCAGAATTTTTGCAACAGTATAAGACAATAGTAATACAGAAGATTTGGATACCCCACCTGAATTTAATGCTCAATCCCAATTTTATGCTAACTAAAATATCCACCATAATCTAAGACCTATAATTGGATACTGACCCCCTCAACGTCTAATTAAGAAACACCCCCCAGAACCCACGTGTCAATTAAGGTCTAATATGTAAGAGTTGGATATTTCTCCCCCCCCCCACCCATTCGATAATACCCTTGAACACCTTCTTTTCTTCATCTAATGCATTAAATATGGTACATTTAAGGTGTACATAATGTTGACTTTTATATTATTTGAAGTTAAAAAATCCCCCCTAAAATCTCGATGGCGCAACCTGCCCCATAATCCCCCGTGTGGCCACCCCTGGTGTTAACGGACTTTTGAATTATCCTCTAGGCCCTTATATGTGACTTTGTCAACATGAGATCAAGAATTACACACACACACTTACATTATAATATATATATATATATATATATAGGCTATATATAATATATATTATATGTGTAGCTATGTACATATATATACATATATATACACACATATATGTTATGTATGTATGTGTGTGTGTGTGTGTAAAGGTAGGCAGGTAGGTAGAGGGAGCCGTTGGTATTA
This sequence comes from Lepisma saccharinum, assembly GCF_977018435.1. Lineage (NCBI taxonomy): Eukaryota > Metazoa > Arthropoda > Insecta > Zygentoma > Lepismatidae > Lepisma > Lepisma saccharinum. Next base: position 84,680,072 of record NC_139230.1, read on the forward strand.
ATTTTGGGTGGGGAGGAAATGCCAAAATTTGTAGATCCGGTACTGATCATATCAGCAAACATAAAATTCCTTGTATTTAATGGAAATGTAAACTAATTAGTTTAAACTTTCAATCACTGTACTTGTTTATCTTATATAACCAAGCAGCGTTGTGAAAAAAGTCCAAATCGTTTATGAAATTTTTTAGTCGCTGCTTTATATCTGTATCTTATCACGACGATGAGGATGAAATTGCTGACAGACAAGTGTGATATTTTTAAAATATCCAGTTGGGGAAATTCCAGTAACTCCTCTTGAAGCATCGGGATATTATTTAAACCATATATCTAGAGTTCCCCCTTCAGCGATAAAAAATTAGCAACAGGAGGTGCAGTAAACAGGGGTAATTCCCACTGATCCCCTTCAAATATCACCCTGGGGACAAGCACAAAGAAAGAGTCATGCCTACAGGTTGGAACTCGAACAAAAAACGGGCCTCATCGATGGCGTTGTTGTAACGTCGTCGCCTTGTAATCAAGGGGTCCCGGGTTCGATACCCGATGGAGGCACGTGGCACAGTGGTTCGGATCCCAGTCCCGATTAGCCTTTCTGTGCATAAAGTCAACTTTACAAAAAAATCAAACCCCGAACCTTCGGTAGTGAGAAGCATTTCTAAATTTTTGATCGCTCTTTATCATGGTAAACTCACAACGACTCAAATTGCACCAGCCTCGAATATTACATGTATTTCTTTCAAGTTCTATGTACAATAGAAGGTTTTATCAATCTATTAGACTGATCGATTGAATTGGTGTTTTAAGTCCACTTTATGCACAGAAAGGTTAATCGGGACTGGACCTACAGTTTAAAGTGGGATGCGAACCACTAAGTGCCTCCACCGGGAATCGAACCCGGGACCCCTTGATTACAAGGCGACGATGCTACCACTGCGCCATCGGGGAGGCTCTTCACAATCTATTAGCAACTCAGCCATATTTGATACTGAAAAAGGATATGCCGAAAACTATGTGTAAGGCACTTAAAGCATTGTTTCAATGTGAAGTGCTAAGTAGGGAAGAATTCTCTTGCTCCCACAAATTTTGTCAGGATCTGCATTTTTCTGCCGCATATTATATAACTTGAAGTACTTTCAACAAAATGAAATTGCTACTGCCTAGAGAGGGCTCAGAGGTGGTATGTTTTTCTTTTCCTTGTCTGGGAAATTTAGAAATGCGGTAAACCACCAAATGTGGCTTGGCACATAATATAGGGCATATATACTGTTACGTACAAAATAGTGGTAACAACGGTTTATCATTTCTGAAGGCAAACGTATTGAGGCATTCATTTCTAAAAATGAGTCTTCAATTTTCGATAAGTATTCAGTTCTAATCGAGAATTTGTGGATATCCTGGTTAGTGTAGTGCGCTGTGAAATCAAGATGTCCCGGATGTCACATAGTGGGCATAATTAAGCTGTATGTTCAGTTGACATTAGTCTATCGTTGAATAAAGAGGACTTGAAATTAAATTTGTCAAACTTTGGTCGTTGGTCGTTATGGAGAGTAAGGCAGGTGGTACTTATGTCACCAGACGTGCTGTGAGCCCTCCTATGTTGGTAATTTGGGTTGGAGAACTAGACTCGTATACCCTTTCAAAACTAGTCAACGAATGTGTCAACCTGAAAACAGAAACACACAATGGACGCATATAACAAGAACACGAACCACACGTAGTCTGAAAACCCAATGAGCCAGACGTGGTGGAAGAGTGGTTAGCGTCGCACGCTTCGAAACCAGGGGTCATAAGTTCGAATTTTGGTAAGATTTAGGCGTTCCTCGTCGTCGTGGTTAACCTCGAGATGTAGAAGTTGAACGTAAAATAACCAAACAAAACTCTCGATTAGAAAAAAGCATCCTAAACTTTACCTGCTGCCTCCTTAGTAACAATTGGGAAATTGTTTCCATATTTTCCAACTATTTACCCCGAAACTATAACGATGTGCGGCTGATAAATTAGGTACTATGTGGCGCTTGAACGCAAACAATTTGTTTGGATAGTTTTATTACAAACAGTTTGTAGAATATTTATGTTAAAGCACGAGATAATACAAATCTGCTGTGGAGCCTAATTGCTGTCTGCCTTACACAAGTAGAGTAGCTGTTATACGACCAACAAGGTGAAGGTGAATAACGAAAGAAGAATAACAATAAGAAAAAAGTGTTAATACTGAAGAGCTATTGAAAATTCACGCTCTGGCTGCTTGTCCCCTTAAAAAACATACGAATCAAGTGTGTTGCGAAACAAGTGAAAGTATCAACCTTCCAAAAATTCTTCACTTTAGGACAGCGTGACAAGATACAAGGTTTTAAACAAGAATCGAAGAGATGAAATATTATTTTTACGACATTACTCTAGATGTCTCTTTTCTACTTCAATGTGTCTTCGTGACCCAATATTATGATGAAAGAGATCAATTAACAGAAAGTGCAGTTGAATGGCATATGAGTAGGTAACGTATACAAGAACACAAATAAGATTTTCCTAGAGAGATCGTTGACATCTCCACTTTCGTGCAGTAGTGCGATTTAGAAGTGCTTTTTCATGGAAACGAGGCAACTTTCACACATTGGTTGATATAATTCGTTTTCTCCACTCTCATTTCCACATTTACCAAATGTGTTATGTAAACAACCCTAATCCTGTGTTTGTGTTTCCTTTCTCTGCCATGTGGTAAGAATCTGGGGGTTTGGTTTCTTTATAGCATATTTGCGCACCGAGTTGAAGTTACTGGAAAAAGGTAACGCGTTACAGTCACTTTATTTATTTATTAATTTGTCCAAGAGTAAAGCGTTTCTTTGAAAGTAATGCGTGACTAAAGCTTTACTTTGTCATGCCATATAGAAAGATACTAAATTTCAAGAGGACGGTACTACTCTACACTCCACAACATACACACTTGTGCAAGTTACTTTTTGTATAATTTCGGTAACGTAATTACCGAAAAAGTAACTCCGTTACTTGCGTTACATGACTCCCCAAGCCAGACCCTGTGGCCGAGCGGTGTCGACCTCCGTGGCGGAGTGGTTAGCAGAACGCGCTACAACGTCAGGGGTTCCGGGTTCGAGTCCCGGGTAAGGCATGGGTATTTGTGTTCGTCCAGATGATATAACGAAAATAAGGAATGAAACACTGTGAATAAAAGTGAAAAACGGGGAATACTACTGCTTAGGAGTATTCCTTAAAAAAAATTAAAAAAATATATAAAAAAAGTGGTTAGCACATCGCCCTGCGACGCCAAGGGTCCCGGGATCGAATCCCGCTCGGGCTTGGTATTTGTGAATGTCCATTCATCAATTTCATCATTTCATCACTCATCCCCATCTTCGCAAATTAGCCAAGAGGCACAAAACGCGAAGTAAAATAACTAAATCAAATCAAATCAAAATGACTCCCCAACTCTGTTTGCAAATGACGCAATCAAACTGCTATTATTTAGTTGATTTGCAAGTCTCATTTCGTCTTCCTTTGAGCAATCCGCCTTTCCAATTTTCATCTTGAAGGTGGAATATTTCTAATGAAGTTCGCTTAGTATGGATTATGTATTGTACAAAGTTAACAAGTTGATTGACCTAACTTTAATTTCTACTATACTTACAAATATAAATTGTGTAAGTGGCAAGACGAAGGTGGTTGGAAGACTGGAGAGTTCACGACCATGAGTTTTAAAAGGGAGTCCATAAACTACATATAGGATCCCGGTCCGCTCCGATCCATTCCGACCCCTGACTCTGTTGAATAGTTTTCCAAACTCTTGCTTGCAGATGACGTTGACTGACGTCGAAAGGTAGCGATAGTTTTATTTATTCTTAGGTATATATATATATATATATATATATATATATATATATATATATATATATATATATATATAACGATGCTTATGTTTTGACTGTCAGTTCTATGAGTTCATTAACCATTTTTATCTTCTCTAATAAATTTAAAAAGCTAGAAAAGTGTGCAATGAAGAAATGCAATTTAGTAAAGCAGAAAAACTGATAAAAGGTTTCGTGTAAATTCTACAACTATATTTATCTTGCCCTTCTTCAGTGAATTTTTTTACAACGCACACATATCTTTCTTATTGTATGCTCATCCAACTGTATTGATTAGTACTCGCACTTGGAGGCAACAGATGCTCATATTATAATTGATTGATTGATTGATTTGGTGTTTTAAGCAGTGATCAGAACGCTACATTTTAAAAGTAGCTTTGCTACAGCTACAGCTACTCTTCCAAAATGTAGCTTCGCTACAGCTACAGCTACATTTACCAAAAAGTAGCTCGCTACGCTACTCCTGTTCGATACTCGCTACTTCGCTACTTTTTGCGCTACTTCTGCATAAAAAAATGAAAACAACCATATGGGTATTAAAAAAATCCCCTACTACTGGTAAATAGATTCTGTTATTAATTATCATGATTCCAGTCATTCCATAATTTTGATAGCAGTGTTACTTCAGTTACTTATTTTTACTATAGTTTTTGAGAATACTATACCTATGCAAGTGCCATATCAATTCAAATTTGATATATGAATATTGCAATTAGGGTGTTATGCAAATTAATTATTACAACTATACACAAATAAAATTTGGTAGGATTAAATATTTATGTTCACATCAACATATTTTTCTTGAGAATAAATATTTCATTTTTTATAGACTCATATGAAGTCAGCATTTTGAATGAAAAGTACCTGGAGCCCTTTGACTACAAAAGGGCCCCAGGTTCGATACCCAACGGAGGCACATAGTGGTTAGGATCCAGTCTCGATCAGCTTATCTATGCATAAAATTGACTCAAAACAAAAACTAGGAAAGACGCCACGTTAGGAGGATCAGATTCTCCTGCTCCTCCATTCCCCACTCTGCTCATCATTCATCATTCTTCCTCGTTCTCACAATTAGCCGAAAGTGGCAGAAAGCGACTATAGATAATAGAATATTTAAATAAACCATTCATCCTCATTGTCATGATTGTGAGAAGTGGAAGAATAGATGAGGAGGTACACAGAAGAGGACAAATGTTTGGTGGACTATATCAAAGCGTTTGAAGATTAATATGGAACAGGGATGTACCTATGAAACACATACTATGTGCCAATAATTACGTAAGGAGCAGACTTTGACAATGACAGAGAGAGATAAAAGAAAGATGCAGGCAGTTGTACATAAAATTTTTAAGGAGTATATTGGGGAAGACTAGAAGGGATAGTAGAATAAGGAATGAGGAGATCCGACAGACAGTGGGTGGGGTGAAGATTCAGGACAGATGAGATGGTTCGGACACATGAAGAGGATTGATGCAGAAATACTACCAGTAAGAGCTTACCATGCACAAGGAGTGGGAATAAGGCCAAGGGGGAGACCAATATGTCGGTGGAAAGAGCAGATAGGAGAGAGTGTTAGGAGAAGAGGACAAGATTGGAACACCGTGGAAAGAGAGGAGTGGAGAGGCTTGACTTCTATGCCGACCCAGCCAGAGGCAGGAAATGGCAAAGGATGACGATGATGATGTCATGATTAGCAAAAGTTACAGAAAAGGGACGCAAAAGTAGGAGAAATACATAAATTTGAAAACTATGTATATTAACTAAAGAAAATTGTCGTTTCTGCAGGAAAGTCAATAACTCGTACATACTTTCTGCAATATGATAAAATTATTGAGGAAACTGTCGTGTAAACCTGAGTGTTCTAAACGTATTGTAATATTAAGATTTGTGAACAAATACTATCGCGAAAATAATTGTAATTCCAGAAACTGTATCATTCTTGTAACAATAATTTCTTGCTGGCGAGATCCTATATACTGACGATGATCAATGCTGTTAACGTACTGAGCCATTTATTGCTGGCACTATTCCCTTGTCAGTGCAGTGGAAAATCCATCGCTCGTTTTTGCACTGCAAGTTGCGTCTTACACAGCAATTAATGACATTTTGGTGTCTCTTAAACCATGAATATCCACAGGATTTGTTCAGGGGGTGACGCAAACGAGGCACTTTTTTCCAGTGGTGCAGCTAGCGAGGCATGTTTCTCCCAAAAATAGTGATGCAGCTAAAAAAACGTAGCTGTTAGCAGGAATATATTCATATATGTCAGTTAGTTATCTGGATATCTGAATTATTCAGATACTAATTAAATAAATTAAGCAGATATATTTAATCTACAATCTAGATAATCTGTATCTCCATGTAATAGACTGTCTTTATGAACCTCCTGCAAAATTAAGGGTTATTGTCGATTTTTTTTCTGACGCTGTTGCCACATTCAAAATTCACCTCAAAATGCTGAGAAAAATGTAGCTGTAGCGAAATTTTCGCTACAACTACAGGAATTTTGTAGCTTCGCTACCGCTACAACTACAATTTTCAAAATGTAGCGTCGCTACAGCTACAGCTACAAACTTTGTAGCTAGCTACAGTAGCGACGCTACAAGTAGCTCGCTACTTCTGACCACTGGTTTTAAGTCCACTTTATGCACAGTAAGGCTAATCGGGACTGGACCTACAGTTTAAAGTGGGATCCGAACCACTATGTGCCACCACCGGGTATCGAACCCGGGACCCCTTACTTATATTATAAGAAATACTACTAACACGGAAGATAAAGATAGAGATTTTTGTTTTTTAGTTGCTTATTACATCTTCTGTACTGAGAAAAATGAGGAAAAATGATAACATTTCCTAGTACTTTGTGTCCGTACACACAATGCTTTACTTTTTCATAAATAAAAATACTTCAAACAATAACACTTCATCGCGCTTTTAGGCATAAATGCAATATGTAAAATTTATGGTGGTACCACTACTGGTGTACTGTATATTGTCCATACTAATCTTTACTCTGAGTTTCTAAGGCAATATGAAAAGGACATCGAGGGAAAACAATCTATCAGTTATTACAGATAATTATACTCTGTCCCAGGAGTCTGTGAAGCACGCGAACGAAAACAAGTCATCTGTGCAAGTAGTGGCTGGAGCGGGTTCGATCAATGAACTCGTGATAGGGAAAGTAATTGAATGGAGGGGGCAACGCGACAGCAGCCACAAGCCGTTTGCAGCAGCGAATATTGCTTCACTGCGCACACTCTTTCTCCCTTCTCTATCGTTATACGCTGCGTTGCTCTATAGATTCCTGGGACAGACTGTACCTGAAACCACAGCCCTCGAGCCATTGCTTTCATTGATTAAGTTTTTTTTACTTCGCTTTTCTGTCACTTATGGCTAAGCACGAAGATGAAGATGAATGGTGATAAGATGTGATGTATGAAGGGACAATCACAAACATACAGGGACGACACAACACGAGCCCCACAGAGGATTATACTGGCTGTGAGTCCAGACGCCAGAGCCTCGCTGGTCTGCAATACGTAGTCCAGGGTGTACTCCGCGGAAGGGAGGTGACATTTGCGTGTCTTTGGTAAAGGGTCACCCCTTACACCCCTTGAACCATTGCAGCCGACCTTGAGGCGATGGAGCGGGGTGCTCGGGCTCTACCTACTCAGCCGGGGAACTCTTTCCAGACTGTGTAACCGCACCGAGGGATGAAAAGACAACGTGAAAAATAATGCCGCATATGAATTCCGACTTCGATGAGACAGATGTTTCGATTTAAAACTCATAAAAACCAGCAAGATTGAGTGATCCAGTGCTCGAAGTGGAAATTTCTGTCGGGGTGGATGCTTGGTTAAGTTTGGTGACAGAAAAAGATGATTGTAGGCTATTGATGAAGATGAGACGTTGAAGTTAAGTGGGGATGCTTATGAAAGCTATCCTACTTGGAGAATGCTTTATGATATTTTTTAACTGGGGAGGGGGGATAGCATTCTAGTCCGTGTTTAACAATATTATGGATATACATTGACGTGAGTGAATATCGTTCTGAACACGCATATGAATGACTCTTGTTTTGCAGTACCTCGTCGTAATTCGCGTACACATCACTTGTTCTGATGTGTATGACGAAACGAAAAATTCATTATTAGAATTTACTTTAATTTCAAATATACATATACATACAGGATCGCAAATAAATTAATAAATCCGTGTATGTGTTAAGATGTTAAGACTGCTAAAATCTTACTTACATGCTCTTAATGACGGTGACATCCAGAAGACTATCTAAAAAATAAACAACAAAATAATAATTTAATACCGCGTCATAAATACCGACACTGGAATAAATCAAGCATATTCATAGGCATGTGCAGATTAATTTATTTGGGGGTGCCTTAAGGCAACTCCCAGTTCTCTATCTGGACAATGTTAGCTTAATTGTCATACGTTCATTTCCCCCTTTCACAGAAACCATTAGGTATATGAAGATGGCATTTTTAATATTACAGTCAGTGACGCGCGCCCAGGATTTTCGAAAGGGGATGGGTTACGTGTACTTTTTCGTAGTCAGTCATTTTGCTACCTTTTCCTGCTATTGTTATTTTCTTAAGGAATACTGAGCCAAAGGGGGCGGGGGAATGACTTCACTAACCCCCCCCCCCTTAGGCACGTCACTGATTGCAGTCACCAGATGAGCGAATGTCCAGCACAATCGTTTCATTATATTTTTGTACATTTTATTCAGTTAGTGTACTAAAGTTCATGGTTATTCTATCTTGTTATTAACTTTTGCACAACTCGCTCAAGAAAACGCCTTGAAAGTTGAAGGAAGTTGTAGTCATTAAGTTCATGTGTGACATCTCACACAAAATGCTTATTTTTAGAAAATTGAAAACTGTGGATTACATGGTGGGATATAAAAACGTAGCCTGGTTCCTGTATTTTGCACTCAATATTTTCGATCTAACGCATTTTTTACTTTGATTATTCTGCTCCGACTCTAACTCACTGAATTTTATTTCCACTATTCACTGTGAAAATAATTTGTAGGGGGCGGAAATGGACAGATCCGTTTGACCCCGTCCCAAAGCCCATGTGCACATACGTATATATTGAGGGTCCCGGGTTCGAATTCCGGCCTGGGCATGGATGTTTGTGAGTATCCATTCATCAATTTCATCATGGCATCACTCATCCCAAAAGTGGCGCAAAAATCGAAGTAAAATAAAGCAAATTGATCAATCAATCAATCAACGTATATATATTGAGCGCATATGTGATCGTTACCCCAATTCCAACCTTTGAATTGAGAGAATTTCTGTAATGATGTCATGTGTATAAAGCATTTCGTTGCCGCTTTCGGAACGGAAGTCGTTCGATTTTCCGGTCGCGGCCGAATCGAAGAGAAGGCCCTTGCTGTTGCAAAGCACCGTCAACAGGAATTCTTGTGGAGGAGGGAAGTCAGGTCACAGATACAATATTGATTACGCAATAATATTATCAAAAGTAATATAATCAATAATAACACATTCATAATCATCATGATTATAAATTATTGTTATTATTTAATCTTTGGGAAAACTATTTTACTGAAAACATCAGATGATTTTATTAGTCAAATGCTAGTGCTTTTCTCTAGTCAAATACAGGTTGCTTTCACTAGTCAGATGTGGGTAGCTTTAAGTGAATATCTGGTATGAAGGGGCGCCCACAAAGAATGCCCATGCCCAGGCGGGACTCGACCCAGGGAAGTTTGGTGTCGAGATGGAACTTCCATCACTTAATGCGCCCGGCCACCGATCCGGCTTTACGAAGAATATAATATACAGTAGTATATACGTATATATAAAGCCAGTGTGCGAATTAAAGGGGTGCCGAGGATTCCCCCCTCACAAAAATGTATCCCCGGCAAAATAAAAATATTTTTTATCCCTGCCAGGGATGTTTATATCCCCTCAAAGAAAACGAAATTGAAAGCATATAGTATATGCTTAACTATGTAATAAACACAATCTAAAACTCATTCATGTCCATTAATGATCCAGTCATCATTCAGTCGAGCCGAAAAGTGTGCATTTTGTGGATTATAGAAGCACACCTTTTTCTGCAACTGAACAACTCACAGAGCCGTTTCCATGGCATAGTGCTGATATTTTACATGCATTAAAGCGTTCACAAGAAACTTGTAGGTAAGTTAGGTGGACATTAAGTTTGAAGTTGGCAATAGAAATTTGGTCAAGTTTTCGTTGTTACTAGTTGGATAGCTCTTTTGTTTAAGAGTTTGGGTTTTCTCAGAATGTAAATACGTATATGTACTAAGTCGCTTTTTGCCATCTTTTGCTCCTGCACTATGGCTTCTTAATGCTGAGCCTTGCCTGCAAAGAGAAAATAAACTGTCCCTGCCCCCTCCCCCAGTTTTGACACCCAATCGCCGCCACTATTTAAATTTTATCATAAGATTTATTGACCTAGGTTAGAACCAATGTTCTAAGGTGCTTAGAACTTATATTCTTAGATATATTTCTATCACTTCAAAAACATTTTTTTAGTATGTGAAGGAAGTTCATTATTTACATTTTTCAAGTTTCGAAAATTTCTGCTTCTCATTTGGGGGAAAAACTGTGTAGTAATACCAGGGCCTCGCACTTTTAGAGCTCTCGCACTCCCGAAATACGTACAATATTATTGACGCATATATTTATTTATTTATTCATTTCTTGTGCAAACGCCATCACTTTTGAATAGAAAGAAGAAAATAAAATAAACATACAACTGCACAGCATATATTCTACGGAAAAAGCAAACCATAGTTTGTGGGGTTCGATTCCCGGTGGAGGCACATAGTGGTTCGGATTTTACTTTAACTGTAGGTCCAGTCCCGATTAGCCTTACTGTGCATAAAGTGGACTTAAAACACAAACTCAATCAATCAATCATAGTTTGTGGGAGTTGCGGGGGCGTCCGCTACTCCACTGATAATGGTGTTAACATGAGTTAGGGCATATTATTCTTATTTAATGCCTGTTTCAATGTGAAATGTCGTTTCAACTGCAAATTACAGACATTATCCTCTGCGTGCATGGATAATAATTACAAAATATTAATAATAATAAAAATAAGATAATAATATTAATAATTATTAATAATAAAATATTAATAATTATTATTATTATTAACCACGTAGAAATTTACGACAAATGCAAAGCTGCCTATATTCAGTTTTCAAGGTGTAAAGGCCTTGTGAATATAATTCGTAAACTCGTTTCCTAACAGTGGCCCTGAGTAGCGCGATAATGGAAGTTAATCTAATTTTGCTCCTGACCCAGATGTGAAAGATATGTCTACAAGTCAACATCCGCGGCAGATTGGCACCATAAAGCCCCACGGATCCAGAGTTCCCATATTTATACCCTGAGCAGGCATCTGTTTGTCCCATCACCCATATCACCGGTACTACATCATTCAAATCGTCGTTGCGATGAACTCATGAGGTAGAAAAACGACGTAAATAACCAAAATAGTAGGTGTTTGAAGAGTTAACCGCGACAAAATCTATCCACATTAAGCAGGCATGGACATCCATGAGAGATTTTATTTAATCGGAGACGTCTGGCAACCCTTACATGCGTAAGAAAAAAACTATAACTATTATCCTACAGAGAAAATTTATCGAAAGGGAGTGGCAATGACTGCAGTTCTAGAAATGTAACGGCACTGGTAGATGAAAGGAGTAAAAAAAAAGCAATTGAAAGGTTTACCGCATACTGACAGTAAGAAAAGCAGGTAAAAAGCGTTTCGAAGCGTTGTTCGAATGTCAGTCTTCTCCATTTCGTTCCTCCAGTAGACTTTTTATGCGTAGAATAGCAAACGTGCTCTTTGCTCTCCTTTCCCTTACTGGAGCTTCGTGACTCACACTTGTGCAAGTTCCGTTTAGCGAATGGTACGACACATTTTTCTGATTGAAAGAAAACACTGCTTTATTGACGTGTCTTTGCACATGGTATAGGCAATCACTGTAAAAAAACCTTTCCTACATTCTCTTCCATTAAATCCATTTCGAACATGAAAATTTAAACACCAGACAATGTAAACATTTTTTTAAAACGTAAAATTCCAACATCGCAATTTTTTCATCGCCCAAAATAATCTCACGGATAAAACACTTCTCCGTTCTTGCTAGTGATCAGACCTTCAATATCGACTCATTCTCCCGTGAAAGAAAACTTAGATTGGTTCGTGCTATAACACCTTCGTAACACCGTGTATGATCCGGCCTCCTTGGCGGAGTGGTTATCATACCGCACTACGACGTCAGGGGCTCCGGGTTCGAATCTCGGCATGGGTGTTCTGTGTGAGTGTGTCTTAACCAATTTCATCATATCATCGCACATCCTCATCTTCGCGATTAGCCAAAAGTGGCAGAAAAGCGAAGTGAAATAAACCAAATCAGTCAATCAACAATGTATGAAACTTAGTATGAACTACTTTCACATGCTGTAAGATTATTCTTATTTATTGGAAAGCTGTGGTTAGATTAATTTAAAGAAAATATTTGTTATGCTCTTTGATGGAATAATATTACAAACTTACAATTCATATTGATTTGCTTTATTTTACTTCGCTTTTCGTGCCACTTTTGGCTAATTTTGCGAAGATGGGGATGGGTGATAGTATGATGAAATTGATGAATGGACACTCACAAACATCCATGACCAGGCCAAGATTCGAGCCCGGGACCCCTGGCGTCGTAGCGCGATGTGCTACCCACTCCGCCACGGCGACCGGCTACTATTAATATTAAAAGTACAAAATTCACCATATTAAACTACACTCACTCTCAACTCTCTGGATATAATACATGTCACACCGTGTCTATGTAACGAGTGTGAATACTTCTTTTTTTTTTTGCTGAAATGAGAAAATGAGCCACAGCAATAAGGTAATCTATTTTTATGAGCAGCTGTAAAATTATCTACAACCTTGTTTAAATCCAAAGATTTTGCAAGCCTTTTCGTAATGGAAAAAAAGTACATATAGCACTCAACCTCTCGTTACCAATTAGATTATAAAGGTAACACTAATTTGCCGCAAGGTAGAAACGGCTTTTTCTCATCAAGCTGTTGATGTGGATATGGATATTGCAATAAACACAAATTTTAAAAAGTTCATCAAAGACAATTTTGAATGTTTCAACCATTGTAAGCAGCTGCTGAAGGGTGCTTATTTTGAGTTTCTTTTCTGCATTGTGGCATATCTTTTGAGATCAGCTTTAACTCGGACTCTAAACTGTCCAAATCACAACAGTAGTGAACAGCGAAAGAGTGTGGCTTTTCGTACTTCAGAAAATCGGCACTTTCTGCATTTAAACAGCTAATTCCAATTAACACATGACTGATCTTGGCAAACCGTTCCTTTAGTTTATAAATTAGGCGATCAAGAACTGGAAATATATCCTAACTTTAATATGCTCTTTATATGTAGCTCTTTGACTCTCACATGCTGCAATTTCAACCGCGTAAAGCTCAAATCCTTTTCGAAGTTTTCGGTTTCGTTCATTGACAACGGTGCTTGAAATATCATTTTGATCTGCAACAGTTTTCACTTCTTTAATAAGGCCCTGAATGATAATTAATTAATATGTAGTTCTAGGCCCACGAGCAATAAAATTGCAGAAGCGTGTTGATTTTTACATAGTTCTATTGCAATGTTTAAGATCCACCAGAATGTACATGCACAGAGGCGAATCGAGACAAGACCTACAGCTTTAGTGGAATCAGAGTCATTTAATAAAATGTGCCTCCACCGGGATCGAACCCTGGACCCCTTGATTACATTACAAGGCAGCACTTACCGCTAGGCTACTGGGGCAGGGAGGCCCAATTTTAATCCTTCTAATTCTTTGCATGAAAGCATTAGGTATTTTCCATATTCTTTGATTCCTTAACGTCGTATTTCTCCCTTCCGGATATTTGCAACAAGGATTGATATAATGATGACAGGGGAACATCGCCAACATTCGTACTATTTCCTGTACTCGAATGAGGAAGTAACAAATAGAAAAAAAGCTTGACGGTCCTTTGGAAGTTGAACGTCCTCCTACTTATAAAACTTCATTTGTCACATCTGTTAAACATATTCCGAAGAATAGTGATACGATTTATAGAGGCTTATAATTGTACACATTTAACTGTATATGCATATATTCTTCGTCATCAGTTCAACCTCCCACCAACCAAAGAACAATCTCACAGCGATTGAATACATTCACCTACCAGGTAGGCAGCAGAGAATCATGTCAATTTTGTAGCAAGTTTGGGGATTCATGATTGGTCAATTACTTAGTATCAAATGATCAGTGGCCATTGTTTGATCCAGGCAGATCTTCACGATTTTAGAACACATCGTTATAAAGTAATCTTACTATCTTACCAGGGACGTCGTTAGGGGGGGGCCTGGGGGGGCTTTGGCCCCGGCAGTTGTAACTCTGGCCCCCGCAAACAAAATTTTGATCGATTAAAAATTATCCTAAATTAATACTACATATTATTTTCTGGTAAATTTGTAGCAGAGTTGGAAACACTGTTCCGAAGAAAATCTTCGGAAGCAAATGTAGGACAGCAAAATTCCACCCTTTCCTTGCTTACCAGATTATAACCAAGGTCATAAAATCTGCCTGCTTAGAGGTTATTACCCTTGCCCTAAGTTCCTGGAAACCAGAGATCCGACCCTTTTGTTGCAAATGACCCTTCCAATACAGATGGAATCAAAGACTCCGCCGTGGCCGAGCGGTCAACAGTAGGTGGTCGAGCGACATAGGCTATGTAGAGAGTTCTCCAGTACTGACATTGTTCTGAGATTTAAAATTGCTCTACGCTTCAGCTTCAGAACCACAGATTAGCTTTGTGTTCTTGCTTGCGAGGAAGGTCTGCTATCGGGTTCCTACGGTCACTGTGTATTTGTTCGTGTGTGGGAAGAGTTCTAGCGTTGTTGTGCATTTCCATCTTGAATGGATAAATTTATCAAAACCGGATATTTTAAAACTATCTCAAAACATGTGGAAGATGACGGCAATGAAGAGGGTGTTGGTCCAAGTTCTGACGTTCCAAAGTTAGACAAAACAAGTGAATGTACGAATGTGAAAACAATTACTGATCTTGGGGTAGATAATCCTAGGCAACCACTTTAGCAAAACTATCCAAATACTACGTTCGGAAAGCGAAAGCGGTCATTTCAAAAATACTGGTTTGCATCTGCGCCGTGGCTAGAATATAGTGTGGAACTTGACGCATGCTTTTGTTTTCCATGCCGTAAATTTGGCACAGATTCAGGATATGCAGAACCAAATTTCAGGAAAATAGGGATGCGCAACTGGAAGAAAGCATGTGAAAAAATCAAGGAACACAAAGGAACGTCATACCATCTGAAATGCATGGAACTGTGGGCGAATTACAAAGTGAGTACCAATTACTTTTGTAAAACAATTATATATATATGTGTGTGTGTGTATGTGTTCGTAGATTAAATTTAAAAAATGAAATATGTGTATGTCTGTATCCAGTGTTCAAATTGAAAAAATGCTGAGGGAAAAATTTCACAGCTTCCCTATTCTAATTTTGAGAATTGTACCTGACAGAAAGCCAACTGTGTTTTGCAGAAATTTCTCTAGGGGAGGGGTTTCAAGAATCCCGTATCTAAAACATACGGACTGATTTATATACATTTCTTGGGTTCAAAGTAAATAACACAAATTTTCCAATTAGTGTACAAGGTTTCAGTAATCACTGATCTCGTCTCAGTGGACTTTTATTTAATATCAGAATTATTTTTCTTAGAGGAAGGCAAATTAATCAGGAAATATTTTCTCATTAAATATATATTGTAATTTGCAAACCAACAACAGTATTAATTTTAATGTAAAATTTAGTTCAGAAACTGACAATATATATGTTGATATTAATGAAACATTTACTTGAAATTGAAAGAAATGATTGCGTCAAATTCTGAGCAATGGCAAAATATGATCTAGAATATACTTATGAGTAGGGAAAGGAACTTTAGGTAAATAAATGTTTTTTCTGCGATAAGATAGAGACCCTCATTTTTGCCAAAATTCTGATCATTGCCTTATATGTCAACACAGCAAATTTTATTTTACATAAAAACACATATTTTCCAGTTTTCCGTATGTAAATACATATTTTGCGAATTTTCATTTTAAATACATAAAATCGCTCGTTGACTTCATCTACCTCGAAATCCTCCAAGGAAAAATGTTTATTCTCCGCACCTCTTTCATATCGAGAGTGCTAGGTTTGTTTTGTCTTTGAAAACGCTCGCTGGCAGACTTCTGGCACCTCGCCTACGATCCTATCGGGAGAAAATAGCTGTAAGTAGCTGGGGCTGGCTACACGTAACGATAGCAAGGCTTTTTAATAAAGCAATGCAGCTATTGTGGCCAGAAGACATAAAATTTGACAATGTTCTTCTCTTGACAGATGCTGCAGCTTACATGCAGTGGTCTTGCCGTTAGCTACCCCAAAATGGTGCACGTTACATGTGTGGCGCATGCGTTGCATAGAATATGTGAAAAGATAAGAGCTCTTTATCCCAATGTCGATAAACTGGTTTCAAATGGGAAGAAAGTTTTTATCAAGTCGCCTAGAAGAATAGACATTTTTAAACAAAAATGTCCTGAGGTTCCCCTTCCCCCTACACCTGTAGTTACGCGATGCAGATGTTATGCCCAGAACTTTGAAAAAAATTGTATCTGTTGTAAATGATCTCAACAAAGAAGAATTCTGCAAGAACTGTTGATGGAGCCCTCCTTAAAAGTCGAATTGGCATACATCTCAACAAACCTGTCCATTCTCTCTAATTCCATATGAAAGCTTGAATCGTCCGCGAACACTTTGGCAGCTTCCATTGGTGAAGTCCGTATAGCAGAAACGAAACTGAAAGAACTCACTGGATCTAAATGTCTAAATGTACAGAATTTTTGGGGAAAAACCAAGGTTTTCAAACATTGTGCCAAATTGCATGTGTTTTGGAAGGAGGTGAAGTAGAGGAAGAGGAAGCTTTGGAAAACTTCAGCGTTAGTGACATTTCGTGCTTCAAATATGCAAGAATTGTTTCTTGTGACGTGGAGCCATCTTTCTCACAATATAAGATGCTTTTTAGAGATAATCGTCACAGATTTACAATGGAGAATTTGGAAAGAACTATGGTGATCCACTGCAACTCTTCCAAAAAATAGCTCGCTAAGAGGTAATCATTTAGAAACTAATTTCAGGTGTTTAAAATGCATGTTATAGTTTGTTTTTGTTACCAAATGTTTTTATTTTTGTCACATATTTTCCTGTTTTTATCACATATTTTCAACATTTATGACACATAAAAAATAAATATTTCTGAGTTTTTTAGCACATAAAGTTCCGTTCCCTACTTATGAGGGTAGGACATCGCATGACTCCAGGGGAGGACATCGCGTAGTGGTAATGTCGTCACCATATAATTCCATATATATCCTTGGTTCGATATCTAGTGGACGCACATAGTGGTTCGGATCAAACTTTAAACTGTACGTCCAGTCCCGATTGGCCTCCTATTTGTGCATGAAGAGGACATAGAACATTTGGGGACAAAATCGTAATTCGGGAGCTAACGTGCTCAGCCACTGAGGCGGCTAAAATTCAATAGGTTTCCATTTTGGCTATTTTACCTTTTTCCCTACCTCGTAGGTTAATTTTTACAAGTCGATGTGGATTGATGAATGATGGACGGATGGAAAAGTGATGGGAGCATAGACAAACAGAATGAGTCACCAATGGCTGGTGGAGGTTTGAACATGGGATCTCTGATTTCGTATCCCTTTACGCTTACCACTCCGCCACGAACACTGGAATAAATTAAATAAGTAATGCCATGGTTTAGAATGAATGTCGGAGAGAGTGGAAGCCGAGATAATAACATGTACACTAATGCATTGTTGGCATTGCTAGCAGATGTTAACGGTCTACCGATACCTCGCAGAACGGAGAAATAATTTTTACCTATATTTGCATTGTTTTAAAAAATATATACAGCACTGACGAACGAAGGAACAAAGCTAATCTCCACTGTCTAGAGCAGGGGTTCCCAAACATTTTCGTTTCACGGCGCCCTTCGTGTTTCAAGATTTTTCCACAGCGCCTACGTCATGAATGTAGGCCTATCTAGTACTTGCTTTGATTGACTGAATTGATGTTTTAAGTCCATGCATAGTAAGGCTAATTGGGACTGGACCTACAGTTTAAAGTGGGATCCGAACCACTATGTGACTCCACCGGGTAACGAACCCTGGACCCCTTAATTACAAGGTGGCGAACTCTAACACTACGCCACCGGGGAGGCCCTATCTAACACTTGTAACGCTCTGTTAGTGTGCTTACGTTGCTTCCCTTAAGTTAAAAAATAAACATATTTAAAATTCAGAAACATTTTTTATGTAACAAGTACAAAATAAGAACATGTATTTGGAACAATCATATCGATGACTGAATTTCATTGAAAATATTGGAACATCACGCGGCGGCCCCGTAAGCCTACCAGGGCGCCGCGGCGCACACTTTGGGAACCACTGGTCTAGAGATTACAATTTCTGTAAAACTGAGTCCTAGGTTTGAATCCTGAAGGAGATATTATTTTCTTTCATTATTACAATAGCTTGTCATCGTAATCAAAAATAGTTTAAAGTCCATTTTATGCTCAAATATATTAATTGGAACTGGATTTATAATGTCAATTGGACTCCGACCCATTGTGTAATGTGCCTCCACCGGGACTTGAACCTGGCACTCTTTGGTTATAAGGGAACGTGGTAAACCACACCTGGGAGGCCCGCCGTGGTGAACGTGTCGTTATAAGAAATATGCAATATAAAGCAAAAATGTGAATTTATTCTTGAGAATGTTAAAAAAACAACAAGAAAAACCAGAATATTTGAGTCGCTAATAATATTCTGCATATTACATATAATTGTGATGGCCGGTTGCGAGTTTTCCTTCATTAATTGCCATTCATAATCGTCAACATTGCGATTAAATAAAAGTAACAAAAAAGCGGTACAAAATTTGAAAAATAAAATATACATAGAATAAAAGTAAATGGCAATTAATGAAGGAAAACTCACAAATGAACTGAAAAGAAAGGTAATAACAAGTTGATATTCACTACCTACTTTTGGGCTTTTTGAAGTTGTCATTTTTGGCGCCAATTTACCTGTCTATTTAGCATGGTTTGTGGCTATTATAAACGCGCTCCCTACTGATAACACGAACTGTGACAGAAATAAACAAAGTGTGAAAATACCTAAGTCAGTGTCTTCATGACACTTGTACAAACCACCAACGTCGTTTTGCGATAATGCAGGGTGCAAGTTTAGAGGTGCACAATTTTCGAAAGAAAAGTGGCACGCGTCCTATTTTTCCTATTACATCTCGAGGCATTGGTGTACACATGGGGGAGCTGATGAGGCTACAACTCTCCCGAAACTTTGAGAAAAACAAAATTTTGAAATGAAATCTGTAAAGAACTCGGGGAAAAAAACAAATTGGTAAGTGCAACCCCCACACCCCCTAAAATGACCCTAGATACCATTTCCCTCTTTGAACAACTTTAAAAAGGAATCCCAAAAGTGGTAATTACCAAATATTTTATATTGTCTCTCTCCACCTCCCCTCCGAAAGAAAATGCTGCGTACGTTTGTGTCTGGAGGAGAGTTACAAATCACAAGCGTAATGTAAAGTGCTGCTTGCGATGGAATACTGCTAGAATTTAAATTTGAAAATAATTTCAATGTTAAAGGCGTCATCATTATTACTATTATTAATATGATTTTGTAACGTCCTATTATTGTTATCATTACGTCCCTGCCTAAATTCGCAGCCAGAAATACGATTGATTGATTGAGTTATTGTTTTAATTCCACTTTATGCACAGTAAGGCTAATGGGGACTGGACCTACAGTTTAAAGTGGGGTCCGAACCACTATGTGCCTCCACTGGGTATCGAACCCGGGACCCCTTAATTACAAGGCAATGACGCTACCACTGCGCCATCGAGGAGGCCCAGAAATACGAATAAAACGCCATCTTCTATCTTCAGGAAAGTAACGTATTGACAAGGCACAAGGCGGTCCTAAGACCAGCACAAAGCTTGAATGGAGACAATACAACAAGCTTGTTCAACAAATGTTGGCGCGAAGGTTGCAGACAACCAAAGGCGGTACTGCGTCCCAAATACTTTCTGAACTGCCTGTCATAAAATATTCCTGCGAGAGGACAGTCGTCACCTGTCGAACCTGACAAATTGCAAGGAGCGGTCTTTCTTGCTTTAAGGGAACAAGGGAAAGATGGAGAAGATAAAGGGAAGGAAATGACAATCAAATGGTAGAGAAGACTTATCCCTGGGTTGTACCCCTGCTGTTTGAGAGCACAGTTTCTGAAAGGCAATACGCAAATATGGTTAAATTTTCCCTTCCCCAGTAAATCTTTGTTTCCGATTCATTTTGTTCATTCTGCTAGATTTTGCTTCTATCCAGGGTGCCAAGTACCAGAACGGTCCAATGACCTCGGTGCCTTCGAGCAAGGAATAACTTGAGTGAGGAGGCAGGAGGGCTTTGGGGGAGGGAGGCGGGGCAGATGCAAGAGGACGAAGATAATGTAGCAGTTTACTTACATGATGACTCGTGAAAGTAAAATTGTTATTGCTTGCTTGAAAGAATGAAAGATATGAAATTAGTAATATTTTTCTAGCTTGCTTCGCTCTCAATATAAGCGTTTCTAATAAGTAACAAATTATAATTGTTATCCCAAAAGACTGTGTATGTGTGCGTGCGTGTATGTAATATGTTTTGTTAATGATGACATACTGGATACCAAATAATGTAAAAAGTAAAGTGCTCCCCTGTGCTTTTCACCACGCCATGTAGGCGTATAGAGAGTGTGGAGTTTGGGCTCCATACTTTCTTGATCACGACCGAAGGTGGCCGCCTTTACCCGCCAGAGTTCCCTCCATGTACCTACTTTATACGACGCTGGGTGGGAGCCCGTGTCGCTTGAACAGATGGGAAAAAATCCTGGTTCACCTCCGCCGGGGATCGAACCCGGGTCTTTCTCATGTTAGTCAGACGCCCTAACGATTGAGTTCTAGGACACCGAATAATGACTAAAACTATATGCGGGAGTGCTCTGAAAGTACTAAATAGTTAAAATCTGAAAATGTGTTGTGCTTATTGATACATAGAAATTATTCTCAGTTGTAATTAATAATGGTAATTATGAAAATATTTCGTTGTGGAATTGTATTACAATTAAAGAATTCAGCTTTGCCGGAAACAATTTTTGCAATTACAGCAGAGCTGTTACAAGTAGCATTAACGTTACCAGTATCATCTTGTGCGTGTGAACGATCTTTTAGAGTGCACAAGAGATTAAAATCTTACCTCAGAAACAAATCAAACCAAGAGAGAACATCTGCTTTGGCAACCATAAACATAGAACAAGAAATTTCAACGTCATTAAATGTTGATCGTGTCATAGACTCGTTTGCATTACAAACGAAACGACGTCATTCTTTGATAGTTCCAAGAATGTAACTTCCAGTAATGGCCTCGGTCTCAAGATTAGCAATTGCTACGTAAGTAAGCACGAACACAAATGTGTCAACAGTCCACAGCTGCGACTCCTGTATATAGTTTAAAACTGTGTTTACAAGCTTCGTTGTACTGATTTTTGCATGTCTCAGCAGAGAGGAATTTTCAAAAACATCTCTCCTCTGAAAGTGTTAAGCAGATTTCGTAAATTCTGAAAAATGTGTAAGATTTCATCTGTAGGTTTGTTTGTTTGATTTGTTGTCTTCACTTTATGCACAGAAAGGCTAATCAGGACTGGACCTACAGTTTAAAGTGGGATCCGAACCACTGTGCCATTATCTCCACCGGATATCGAACCCGGGACCCCTTGATTACAAGGCGACGACCTTACCACTGCACCATCGGCGAGGCCCTTTCACCTGTAGGTTTGGAAGAATCCTCATGATGGTTGCATTTGTAGCTGTGTTGAAAATAAATGTAGTAGTTTTGTCTTTCCGGAAACTTAATATCAAATATCTTGACAGACAATAATGCAATCCACAGGAGGATTCTCCAGAATAGCTAAATAGGAAAAATCCTGCACAGAATAATTTATCAGATGTCAAGAAATCAGCTTAGCACTTCCACAGTAGTTTCGATAAAAAAGAAGAAGAAGTCATTGAGACAGGCAGAAAGTAAAATTCATTAAGAAAACTGTAAAGTAATAGTTTAATAGTAGTACTTTCATAAATTGATTTGCTTCCTGAAAATTCTTGAACTCTAATGTTTATTTGACCTCCAGTATTCACATATATATTATATACACTTCGTAGTAGTTTTATATACCAATGCACTATATATGTAGCAATATTATAATGTAATATAATGTACATATAAAACATATACGCAAATATGGTTAAATTTGTGTGTGTGTGTGTGTGTGTGTGTGTGCGTGTGTGTGCGCGCGCGCATCACACAGAGTTGTTTAACTTTACTGTCTGGTAATATTTGCATAGGAACAAATTTTAGATTTGGCCCCCCCCCGAACTGATCAACCTAGCTACGTCCCTGTATCTTACTAACAGTACCCCCCCCCAGCTCCTCTGTAGCGCATTCCTGCCTCCATGTCAGAGAGATTGACATAATGCCCTGAGAGACTATAGCTCTTTTCAGTTCTTACGTCGTCCGCTCTAGAAGCTGGCAGGGGAAGTGGGGACAGTGTTGCCAATCTCCGAATGCAGGATTTCCCTTTTACCAGTGTAAAATTTCCCTTTTTCGACCTAAATTTCCCTCGATTTTCAAAACACATCTGAAGCTGTATCTTTGTATTATTATAACTGTTAATCAGGACCATATATAAGGGGGTTTAGTGGGTTCAAACCCCACATTGAATAAAATACTAGAAACTGATCATAGTTTCATAATATAATTATCCTAAAATAAACATTTGAATTTTAAAATAAAACACTAATGTATCGAAAAAATTCCCAAACAAAAAAAAAAACTTCTGCGGAGCAATGATTGTCGGACTTTGAAACCCACCCATTGTTAAAGCTTAGCTAGGGGCCTGCTGTTAACTGCGGGTCTTCCTGCCACTCAATACGAAATTTTTTTCACATGTTTCCCAGATATCTTTTCATCCGCAGATAAATCCCCACGACGTTTTCTAACTTTTTTGGGAGTTGCAGGTAGCTTCCTATTAGTCACCTCTTCCATTCTCCTTGCAACGACACAGGACACACAAAGTTACACACACACAGCCACTAAGACACGTTCTGAAATGATGGATGGAACAAGGAAAGAAGTTGAAAATCGCATCGCAAATTCTTTCCAGGTGCAGCGCGGCTCGTGCCTTGAGGCCTTTCTATGAAACGCGACAAATATAAGACTGACCGGTCAAGGTCATCTATAACAGGGAGAAAGAAGCTTACTGAAAAGTGTCACTGTTGCTAACTATTCATTTGGAAAAAGTACACGCTGAAAAAAATATTTTCGAACTTTTTAAAAGAAAGAAAATGTGAGTTTAAATTTCCCTGTTTTTTAGCTATTTTTCATTAAATTTCCCTTTTCCCTTTTCACCCTCAAATTTCCCTGTGCCTAGGGAAATTTCCCTGCTTTTGGCATCACTGAGTGGGGAGCGGGGAACGTGCCGCTGACCAACCAGAGAACAGACCACCTAGCGGTGGAGCCGAGAGTTACGCAGTTGCGGGAGGAAGCTGCAGCGCTAACTTCGTTCTGCACGTTGCTGTGTTGCCAATTCACCGCGTTTGCTGATGGTATTTTGCCCCAGTGTTGATTCCTCTTTGTTATGAGCGGGATGTAGGAATAACATACGTGGGAGTAATTGTTGTCGCGTCGTGTATTACCTAACTGCATTGTTTCTTCGATAAACGTGTACAGTGGCATGTGATGTGACGTTTATTTGTACTCTCGTTGTTCCATAGGGAGCTTTGTGCTTATTAACGCAGAGCGACGACTCCATGGGGCTTGGGGGCTCGAGACCCCCAATGATAACGATGGGGTGCAGAGCCCTCCAAATAATTTTGCTTAAGAGTTCTAATGTATTTTTTTGCTTCTCTTGTCAAGTTTACTCTGAATTGTGCCACATGAACTTAACTTTAAATACACATTTGAAATGTTCTAGACTAGACCATCACCTTTGGGGGGCTGAGACCGCCAAACCATCAACTTAGGACGGGCTGTGACCAGAGAAAGCAAAACACATGACTTATTACTATATACTAAGTATATAATTATGAGTATTGTTAAAAATTTTACTAAAAAAAGAGTTTCAAAAGACGATGTGCATGAACTAGGTTAGTGGATGGGACGTTCGGGCTACATGACATTCAGAACGAGATCATTGATATATTAGGAAGATCTGTTTTGCGCTCCTTGGTAGCAGATATTAAAAGTCGAGAATATTTTGCTATTATGGTTGACGAAACTTGTGACATATCCATCCGTTGACAATCAATATTCTGCATTCGAACTGTGAATAAAAATTTTGATATTTTTGAGGAATTCATGGGCTTTTATGAGATTCCGAACACTGAGGACAAAACTTAAAAAAGGGAGAGAGTGAGTCATTGATTAATTTATTTCAGTGATCAGAGCCCCCCCTAATAATTTTGACAAGTCGGTGCCCCTGGCAGTAAGTATCGTACGATGGCGAACAGGAAAGAGGGTAGTTTATAGCCAAGGCAGGAAAATAATCAGTAGGGTTCATGGATATTATCAAAAGGAAGCAGAAAACAGTGGTCCCTTGGTAAGTGTGCACAAAGTGCAACAGAGTGTGTTGGAAGTTTTAGGAGTAAGTACTCGAACTGTGCAGCGTATTGTTAGGGAAGGCAAAGACAGTCTTGAGGCGTCGTGTTCCACGTCATTTGAATCACCGCGCAAACGAATCAAAAGGAACAGTATTACAAAGGCAATCGATATAATAATAAGAATTATCCTCGGGTATTATGTAAAGGGTGAACAAGTTTTCCTTCATTTGCATACACAAATAAGCTTTCAGTGGGGAGTTTCGTCGTTGTGGAGGATACTGAAGTATATGGGGTTAAAGTACAAAAAGAGCAATGACGATAGACGATTTCTGATGGAGAGAGCCGATATAGTTACAGCCAGAGTAACGTTTTTGCGAAAAATGCATCTTCTAAAAAATAAGGAACCTTTGCCCTATAGATATTTCATTTAGATGAAACGTACATACATCAGAATTACGCTCCAATGAAAATCTGGCAAAATAAAGAGGGTACAGGGGGTTTAAAAGTGCCCGTGGGTAAAGGTGGGCGCATTATTGTTTGTCACGTAGGTTCCAGTCACACTGGTTTTCTACAGTAATGTAAATTAGTTTTCAGTGATTTTTGAAGTTTTTAGATCCGCTTGACGAAAGGAACATCAAAGACGCAGTGATTGTAATGGACAATGCTATAGGTACCATTCGGTACAGTTGGAAAGAATTCCTACAACGTATACACTTGATATCGTACACTTATCGCTATTCTACTGACCACAAGATGGGGATAATATGCATTCTCAGGCCATACGCGAACAATGGGACGTCTTTATTTCATGGTTCTCTCGATTTCAACTCCCCTTTCCCGCTACTCTGGCAACGCTGCAGTCTCTCTCTCTAACCGGCCTGTCTCGTTGCGCCAGATATTTTTTATATATATAAAATGGAGGGACCAGATGAAACTTACTTAACTTCATCAGAGGGCTCTAAGAAGCACGAAAATAAGTGATAGTCAGCGGCGTAATGGTTCAACTATATAGGTCCAGGCATCCTAACATGTGTGCTCAACCAATATAAAGGGTAAATTCAATACCAGAGAAGTCATCGACAATAAGAACTTAAAAGATTTAAATATACAGAAGTTATGGAGGTCACAATATTAATCACCGGTCTCAATTCACCCATTGTACATAACGTCCTACAACATTACAAAACTTTATTTCAAAGTTATAGTTCAAGTGATTCCATAAAATTGCTGATTCCCTAATATTTCCTTTCTTTGTGTCCGAAAATGCAACCTACATGGAAATTTACAAATCTGTAGACAAAATTGTGAAATTTTGAAGAGATATTTTGTACATCCAACATCTTGCAACGCAAGGGGTTGACCCACTTCTGCTCTGCTGCTTACTGGCCTTGAGGTGCAGTGTGTAGGCGGGCCCAATACCCGATGGAGGCATAGAGTGGTTCGAATCTGTAGGCTCAGTTCCAGTTAGATGTAGATGTGCTTGAAAGTGGACTTAAAACAAAACTCAAACAGTGTATATAGGTGGGAAGCTTGCACTGCACCGAACGTTCACTGGTCTCCACAAGTGCAAGCAAGTCTCCCAAGCTTGGCCTATATGATATATATGTTTGTGTGTGTGTGTGTGTGTGTGTGTGCGTGTTCCAGTGACGGCGCCAGGGAAAATTGACGATAAAATATTGTTGAGGGCAGTCACATTCAAACACCCGAAAACACTACACACACACACACACACATATATATATATATATATATATATATATAATAGAAATAATAATAATACTTACAATAATAATTGTTATTATTATTATTATTATTATATTCATGTACGGTGTTTTGTGTTTGTCCTTTATTTAGAGGGGGCGTTTACTGCCTAAATTTACTTCTTGATTACGAGTTTATCTCCATGTTATTCGCTTTAATAAAGGCATTCATTCTTTATTTTTATTCGTGGAAACTGCCTTAAGTTGCATTGTTTCTAGTGACTTATTTCAGTATTGGAAGATATTTATAATTTTATAATTCATCGTCTTTTTTGAGATGAAACTACTGATATAAATATTCAAGTTATAAGATAATAATATAAATGACGAAAAAAAATGTTTCAAAGAGTTTAATTTTCTTGCAAAATAAAAGTGACGTTGGAAGAAATTAATCTTCTTAAGTATTAGAAACAACGAAAGTCACTTAGTGAAGTGCAATTATCCTGGAGGAAAATTATGCTGTATGTACGTACTTTGGAAAACACATTGCCCACCTTCGGTACGTCCAGGACTTGACATTTCTTCTCAATAGCAAGGACAACCAAATGAGGCAGCAGGCATCGGTTTCAAAGACGAAAAAGTTCTTTCACACGCTGCATTGGAAACTAGAATTGTTACAGAGAATACAACTAGAGTGTGAACCTTGTGAAATGCCAATTTATACTTTCCTAGGATTTCGAGGAAATCCATTAAGAGGAGTACTTTAGTTCCATCTTTGTAACGCTGAAGAGTTTTGGGCAAAATCTGCGATTGACATTTCAGGTAAAATGTTATCACAGGAATAAAAATCTGAAAAAGGTTAGTTTTCTCATAATTCAAGAAATATACTGACCTTGGCACACTTCTCACTCTACCACTCCAACGTATGTTTGTGCTACACAATTACAGGCACCTATGGAGTTCTTGGGAAGAAGTTCTTAGATTCTGATATGTACGAGACAGGCCCGTAGCTAGAACTGACCTCCGGGGGGGGGGGGGAGGAGGCTCACGGGTTATCAGGGAAGGCTTTGTAAACTAAGCACATAGTACTGGTTAACAGGTCTCATCAAGTGACTACAGTTTTTCATAGTCAAACCAAATAAATGTTTTCCCATTGTTTTAATATTAATGAACAAGCTCTAATTCCTTAGTTTTTGTAAAAACTTGCTTAAACTTGACAGCTGATATCAGTAACAAATATTTTTTCTGTTTCTCATTTGTTCTGCATACATCTCTCTAAAGTTGTCTGGGGCAAATCATATTGTCTTGCAGCTTTTTATAGCCCATATTTCTATCAATAACTGCATTGAAAGCTTCTGTACACAAATCTTGAGGGGTTGTCTTTCTTACACAATAGCAAACCATCAGCAATGAGAGTGATGACGAAATCATGTTAATTGTCTGTAAATAAATGGAACACAGTGGAGTACTGTACTCCATTCTGCCCCACTAGAGTAGTGTTTTGTACTGGTAACTAAAAAATCTCTTAAACGTAATGATAACTATTTGTATTAATATACAGCTAAAACTATATTTACCTCCTTTAATTGTTAGATAAATAGCATTAACAGTATTCGCTTTACCTTCAAGAAGATAGGCTATTCCTCAAAATTGCAAAAATTCACAGTAAGGAAGCAAATAGCATGGCTCTAGTAAATGAATAACTCTACCATGTGATTAACTACTTCCTATGATGAAACAGGAGAATAGAAGGAAGTTCACACAGTCTCCACATGGTGCATCACCTACCAGAAGTATAAGACATGATACCTCATTCTGCTCCACTACACCAATTTGCTCTGGGTTCCCCTAAATGTAGTAGTTTTTGAGAAATTTTGAAGGAATTGAATATCTGGCCATGATCATTTTGCCACAATTGAGTTTTACTGGAACATGGGAGGGCAATGGCCTCTACCTCTATTTACATTTACTCTATTCTCTCAATAAGCAATAAGGATAATTGCAAGCCAAAGCTTTTTTGTAAGAAAAGTTAATTCACTTCACTTTTAACTAAAGTAAAAATTAAAATGAAGTAAGACTTGAAGCTTTCCTGGCGACAAATGATGAAAAGATTCTCTCCAAGCTTTCGAGAGCTGACATCACTCTCATCTTCAGGTTTGAACTTCAACACTTCAACCCTGAAGATGAGAGTGACGTTTCCACAACTCCCCTGGTCGATAGCCCGAGAGAATCTTTTCATAAAAATTAAAAGTTTGCTGCCACATATATATTTTTTCAACTGCAGTATCTGGTACTTTCTTTTTTATAAATGATCTTCTGATACTTAGATAGAATGTATGTTTGTGAATGTTGCATGAGCCTTCATTTTCTCAAGCATTCCTCATGCCAACTTCTCCATTACTGTTATCCAATAGTTAAAAATATAGATACATGTGTGTTGTTTGATAATTAAAGAAAGGAATATTAATGATTAGTAGAACAAAGAAAATCACAGATAGCTGTTAAAAGAAACTGTGATCTACTTAAATGACTACTTACAATTTCTGTTAAAAAAAACCTTTTCGAATACACAAAATGCTATTCCTAAATGGTTAGCTAAATTTAAAAGTACCCTTGCCAGGTGCTAAAACATGAAATATATGAGCAATATTGTTTTCTTCCTTCTTTTCAGGAGAGATCCCAAGCCCAAATGAAGGAATTGTCAACAGTGTGGGTTGTGTTCATGTAGATGGTGATTGCTGTGGCCTTAAAATTCCAATTCTATTAAAAAATTGCACATCAAATGTTGTATACTTTCTTCAACCAACTCCTGGATGTCATATGGCTTATTGTGCTGGTTACATGGTACCATGTCCACATGGCCTTGTGTCTGAAACAGGATTTACTCCATGCAGATGTATGTAAAGAATCTCTATTCCTTAACTCTTTCTGTTTAATTAATTATTGTTATAACAAATTAGTATTTAAATATAATATGTTCGTTCCATTATATAGCAGTTACTTAAAAATATTATAGAAAAGGAGATATTAATATACAGAATATCTAAAATTAAAATAATACATAAGTTTATTTTCATTTTGTATCATTCCTAGCTTGAAACATGTACTTCTACATATACACTGGTTTTTAATGAACACAGTACTTGAATTCTTGTTCTGTGATGATACTCTTAAGTGAGCCACAATGAATTCCTTTTCCATTTTCATGAATAGTAGTTGTTTCATACTTTTTTGCAATGAAGTTTAGATTATGAATGAGAAATATTAGGTTTCTGTATTTTCTTTTGAGAAGTTCTAGACAATAAGAGTGGTCAACATTAAGGCAAAGTTTATATTGATTTATTGTTATTAGAATAAAGAATAAACTTCCTTTGATTTTATCAGTGAAGAAATGACAAGTGAACTCAAGATCATTTGCTTATTTTTTATATAAATTTGATACAAAAGTTTAAGTTTAATAATTCGTCTTTAATTTATTTGAAACAAGAAAAACAGAATGAAATGCAAAACAAGAGAAAAAGTAGAATTTGAAATTGGTTTTATTACAAAATATTACAACACAGAAGACTGATAATATATTGCAGATCCAGTCTTTCCCTATCTACTTACTGATATCTTGTGGCAAGTAGCTTGGGGATTGATGTTGTAAGTAAAATTCCAAACATGTCTATGAATTTTTATTATAATTTCGTTTTCTAAATTAGCTTGATAAAACACAATAGGAAATAGAGAAATTCATTCTATTTTGCTTCAGTGGTTTCAAGATATATATACAGGGTGTTTCTAAAGGTCGTTTACAACGCTTGGGAGGTGATTCCTCTCACGAAAACAAGCAAAAAGTGTGAGTTCCATTTTTACGACTGAGGCTTTGTTTCCGAGATAGGAGCCTCGCAAAAGGTGACAAAGTGAACGTCACACCTAACTAGGACGAATACTATCACAGATAGAGAGGCGGTTCCAAGGGAATCATAAAGGAATCTTATGTGCTCAGTCCGGAAGTCACTATGAAAAGTTCACTGTACGCATGCGCAATGGAGTCCTCAAAGGAATTGGGGATTTCCAGCACGAACAATGCATGGAAAGGGTATGTAACGCAGCAAGAAGGACCGTGACAATGAGAAATGCATTAAAGACAACACATCCCGACCTCAAACATAAAAACATAAGATCGGAACACAAAATCCGAAAAGTTGAGCATGGTTGCATACCCCAGTTACACGCGACGAATGAACGAATCATGTCACGTGGCATACGAGAGACACATTACTCCACCAGGAGGAGGGAAAGAAAAACACAATATCAGATGATTGCGACAACGTGTATTTTTACACGCGACAACTACGTAATATCGCCCCCCCCCACACACACAACAAACAACAAATGCTACAATGTCTTACGCACAGACAGTGCGTGTCACTGTACACCAACTGAAGATGTCACTTTCACCACACAAAGGGGGTGGGGAGCAATGCCAAGAGTGTTCTCACTGGGATTTGCCGACGGCGATAATCACAGATGGTTCTGAAAATGTTTGCCGTTCACTTCTACGCAGAGATGACAGCAACGAATCAAGGATTATCGAGTACGAGGAAACAAGCCAGGTGTATCTGCTACCGTCGCGGCGGCGACGTTGATGCGAGCAACGAGGTCCTCAACTGATGTGACAGGTGTGTCGTATACAAGGGTTTTTATTTCTCGCCAGAAGAAAAAAATCTAGAGGGTTGAGATCTGGCGACCTCGGTGGCCAAGGCACAGGCTCATCCCTACCAATGAACCTATTGCGAAACCGTCATGCAGGAAATGTCGTACATTACGATCGAAATGAGCTTGTGCCCCATCGTGTTGGTACCACATTTCTTGCCGCAGTGCCAAAGGTACGGTCTCCAACAGTTCAGGCAGAACCTCACTAAGAAATGCATGATACGTGCGACCATTCAGGCGAACATGGAGAATGTATGGTCCAATTAAATGATCATGTACTATCCCGCACCACACATTCACTGAAAACCTGTGCTGGTGATGGGCCACAAAAAGTGCATGTGGGTTGCCAAAGTCCCAGACATGACTGTTTCTACTATTGAAGACATCCATCCTGGTGAAAATGGCTTCTTCTGTCCACAATACCTTTGCCCCGAAGTGAGGGTTTGTGTCCAGCTGATGCAACAACCAATGGCAAAACTCCACAGGAGGGCGAAAGTGACGAGGTAACAGTTCTTGTACTTTCTGCAGTTGAAAAGGGTGCATTCCTTCCTCTGACAACACTCGCAGAACATTCACCTGAGACGTGTTTCGTGGCCGAGCGAGCACGCGTGTACTGGTGCCAGGATGTTCTGCGACCGCTGTTAACACATCTTCTGCAAACTGATGTGTGCGGAAACCTCGGGGTCTTCCAACTTCTTGCCGCGGTGGTAACACTGACCCTGTTTCACGCAGTCGGCTGTCCACTGTCTGAAAGAAGGTGTGAGATGGTAAACGTCTTTGTGGAAAGCGTTCTCCATAAAGACGCCTTTCCTCATGGCTATTACCACGTGCCTCCCCATACATGAGATGCATGTCTGCTAGCTGCTGGGTCGTATACGCAGCCATCTGTGATAGGGAGCTGGAACTGCAAAGTATCGTTTTTGTTTAACACTAGCACACTGCACTCCACCATGTCAACTTCTTTCAATACAACATACTAGTACTCTTCAATGCGTATGACAACCTAGAGCGAACTGCCGATCATATCCCAGCACCTTAAACACGACTGGGACGACTGCCGGAGAGAACCATACCCTCGAGCTCCTCTCGCGGGTACAGAAGTCATGAAGCTCAAACAAACGTAGACTACGAGAGCCAGACTTGCCTGTGCAGCGCTTCCACAACTGGTCTCTTTTACGTCACAGTGATCGTGTGCGAACACTCTTGGTATTGCTCTCCACCCCCTTTGTGTGGTGAAAGTGACATCTTCAGTTGGTGTACAGTGACACGCACTGTCTGTGCGTAAGACATTGTAGCATTTGTTGTTTGTTGTGTGTGTGTGGGGGGGGGCGATATTACGTAGTTGTCGCGTGTAAAAATACACGTTGTCGCAATCATCTGATATTGTGTTTTTCTTTCCCTCCTCCTGGTGAAGTAATGTGTCTCTCGTATGCCACGTGACATGATTCGTTCATTCCTCGAGTGTAACTGGGGTATGCAACCGTGCTCAACTTTTCGGATTTTGTGTTCCGATCTCATGTTTTTATGTTTGAGGTCGGGATGTGTTGTCTTTAATGCATTTCTCATTGTCACGGTCCTTCTTGCTGCGTTACATACCCTTTCCATGCATTGTTCGTGCTGGAAATCCCCAATTCCTTTGAGGACTCCATTGCGCATGCGTACAGTGAACTTTTCATAGTGACTTCCGGACTGAGCACATAAGATTCCTTTATGATTCCCTTGGAACCGCCTCTCTATCTGTGATAGTATTCGTCCTAGTTAGGTGTGACGTTCACTTTGTCACCTTTTGCGAGGCTCCTATCTCGGAAACAAAGCCTCAGTCGTAAAAATGGAACTCACACTTTTTGCTTGTTTTCGTGAGAGGAATCACCTCCCAAGCGTTGTAAACGACCTTTAGAAACACCCTGTATATATATATATATATATATATATATATATATATATATATATATATATATATTAATAGATGTTGATTTGTATTAATGGTAATGATTAGCTTAATTGGATGTCTATTTTTACACTAAAATATATATTTTAAAAAGTAGACATTCTATGTTTAAATTATTAACCCTGTAATATACTTTATGTTATTAATATCTTTGTTAGCTTGTGGAAATAATGTAATTTCTTACAAATAATAAGTGATTTGTTCTGATAAGTCTCTCATTCCAGAAGTATGTTGCTATAAATTTTGATCTGACAAGATTGTAATTTTATTAATTAACTCTTGTTTATTAGATGATATGATATCACATAACTGAGACATGAATTTAAATATGCAAATAATAATAATAAATCTTCCCCAAAAGAATAGATCTTTAATCTTTTAACAGCTTTCAGCAACCATTCAAAACACCATTATTTATTTTTCATGAGAGAAACTATACTATCAAAACTGAACAGAAGGAATTTGTGTGACTCCATGTAATCACAGTAGTGAAGTTTGATAATTTGGAAGTGTTTAAGCTATTTCTGAATATATCATTGTTAAGTTCAGTGAGACATGCACCACAGTCAACAGTAAGGTTCCTAAGAAAGATTTCTAGTCACATAAGATCAAGTGTATTGTCCAGGACAGTAAGGAAGAAACTTTAAAAATGACCTTTAAGTCTTGTACTATAGTTTTGTAAATTGTATGTATCCCTTTCTCATTTATATTATTTTTTTTTAATTGGCATTACTTAGAAAAGTCATATTTCCCATTAAATATGTGAAATATTTTTGTATTTGCTCACTGAATGACCCCTATTTTGAAAGAGAATAAATTTCAATGAAGTAAACTATTTTGAGTTGGTGTTTTAAGTCCACATTGTGCACAGTAAGACTAATCGGGACTGGACCTACAGTTTAAAGTGGAATCTGAACCACTATGTGCCTGTACCAGGTTTCAAACCCGGGAACCCTTGATTACAATGGGACTACGCAACCACTGCGCCATCGGGGAGGCCCTGAAGTAAACTATGAAACAGATTCTAACATTGCAGATTGATGCATTGATTCACGTTAGGACTTACAGTAATCCAGGGTTTCATCAATATTACATGAAAGAAGAAATGAAATTGAAAACATACTTTTATATATATCTAGTTAAGTATGAGACCTTCTTTAAAACTATTACTTGATTTCATAATGCAAACAGTTAAAGCATGATGAAGCATAACGAATAATATAAGATGGCCCCCAACTTTCCTGTGTGAGTCATGGTGGGAGAGTAAAATTACATGAAAATATTTTAAAACTCAAACTTGTCTCATGTTATTTACTGAGATGTCACTGATAATTTATGCATTTTGTTTTCAGGTTTAAGAATATTAGTTGTTGAGAAATGTTTGTAATTTGAAGTTCAAAGAAATGCATGCCATAGAAAAGATGTAATGAAAGTAACATCATGTGTTTATTGGACACATATGAAATATATAGGATGTGAATAACCTACAGATAATAATTAATTGGATTGGAAAGGATTTTTTAAAAAATCAATATTCACTGTTTCATTCTACATGACATGAGTACCAAAAAAATGCTCACATGCCAAGGCTTGCCTTCCAAATAGTAAAAACAACAAAAAACAATTCAACGGATATAAAAGACATGGAAAAACTGGGATTGATTGGAATGCTTGGGGACATATCAGATGGTATACAATAATTGTGTATATGAAGAAGAAACTGACCACATTATTAAGACAGAATCAGTGAACATGAATGAGTTGTTGAAAATAATAATCCTGTTATAGAATTTAGTGAGCATCATAGGCAAATATATATGAAGCTACATTAATCCTTAAAAATGAAGGTAATATGTGAATCATAACCAAGGTGACATAAGTAGCAAATGGGTATGAATCATGAGTGGTGGGATATAAAGGCATTTTTTAATTAGCTAAAGTTATTATTGACAATTAGCCAAGGTTGTGATCCTTTGTTATCTGCAATGTAGCACCCTGGGTCAATGTGGCATGTTCAAAGCTGTGACTCACACCAATAAAAGACACCACATAGCAGATTCATTCACATCATATCTTCCTATCCATAAAACATCTGAATATTTTTTTAATGCAAGAACACTAAAATATTGACTTATGATATTATTACAAACTTTCTGTTATTAATGAAGGACAATTGTTCTATTTTGAATTATAAATCACAGCATTCAGGTCAATTTGTTTTGGTTTTTCCATAGAGTTAACAATCATGTTAGATAAATCAGTAATTTGACACAAAAGAGGATGCAAAATTCAGCCTGATTTACAGTAGGCCATTTAACAATCAGGCCAAGAAATTTACACCTTCCCTGGTCTCCTAGAATGTAGTTTCTAATGTTACTAAAAGGCAATAAGTTGCTGTTCTAACATGGAATGACCAATCAGAATTTCAATGATATGCTGTAAACCTTGTATAGATCACTAGAATATATCAGATGTAAGAGGAACTTGAAGAAATCCTAGTAGATTTACACACCAATTATATTTCTGTGGGTCTCTACATAGTTTGGAAATCATTTCAATAAAAATACCGAAATCAATTCGTATACAGTTAGTAAGACAAGATATTAAATACTGTTCATATCATCTCAGTTAAAGTAAACTGTTCTAACAATGAGTTATGCACACTATTTTAATTTGTGTACATATCTTTCTTACAGTTGAAGTTGAGCTGGTAAATGTGAAAGTAAAACCTGGCTTAGGATCTGAAGGTGAACTGGAAATACATTGTATTGCAGTATTGCAGAAAGTAGCAGCTCTGGATTCATTAGCTATTGAAATAGATTGGCTAATATCAGGATCTGTTGTCCACCAGCAAACATATCGGCCAATAGAACATTCACATGCTGTATTACCTCGACACTTTTGGTCTTTAGGTCAAAGTGTAAGTTTACATACTATTATACATTTATGCCTATAGGTAGTAGATATTTAATATATTATATTTTCAGAAAAAATCTAAAATTAAATCATCCACAACCTACCACCCAAAACCATCCTTGCCACCATTGGTGTAACCTTTGTCTATACCAACATCCCCCATATTCATGACCTGTACTCCACAGAATTATTCCTCAACAGTGGTGAACCCAGACCACACAGTTACAGCACCCACTTCCTCATTCAATTTGCCAATCTTATACTCACCTGAATCAACTTCTGCTTCTTAAGACCAGCACTTCCTACAAATACATGGCACAGCCATGGAAACCAAAATGGCCACCTCCTATGCCAACCTGTTCATGAGCAGGCTGGAACAAGAGTTCCTAGACTTCCAATCACAGAAACCACTTTTTTAGCTGAGATTCATTGATGACATTTTCCTCCTCTGGACACATGGTGAACCCTCCCTCATAACTTTGTCTATCCTGAGAGCACCCATTTTGACTCGAAACAATTATCTAGTTGAAGGACCAAGAGTGAAGTGTGATTGAGGTTAAAGCCTTTTTTTGGCCTAGGTTTCATACTTAAAAAATGTTGGGTACATGTAAAGATTGTAAGATATTACAGAGAAAGAGCTCATATCTTCCTTTTAATGGTTGGTAATATCTTCCTTTACAAAGAATCTTGGGCACCCAATTAGAATGCAGTTCCTGAATTTGCAAGATGTGATTAGAAGCTAATCATTTATTCACTCGCAGATGGAAGCCTGCTGGAAATCTAATCTACAATGTGGTCAAAAAAACATTTAGCCCATTTCAAATCCAACAAATGATGGGTTTTGGTGTTGAATAATTACTGTAATTAGCAGCTACGAGGGTTGATCAGCATGCTCTGCCCCTGACACACTTCCAGTTCTTGGAGGCGAACAATTTTTCATGTGCTGCATGGCCTATCTTAGTCATGAACACCCACCAAGTGTCTTTGATCTCATGCTCTTTGTTTTTGTTTTACACGTGACTGAAGTGTGAGAGGTGTAAGCATTCCAAAGAAGATGGGGAAAATGGAAATTCATGCAGTCATCAAATATTTGCTGAAAAGAAATCTGTCACCAACAGACATTTATAATAATGTAAGGAAGACATTAGGGGAGTCTACCCCCTCATATGTCATGGTTAAAAAGTGCTGTCTGGAATTCAAGTGTGGTTGGCAGTTGTGCAAAGATGATCATGCTTGTGGCCCCCCCAATGACAGTTGTGTCTGAAGAAATGATCAGTAAAGTCCATGATATTGTTATGGGTGACTGTCGCTTGACTATCCAATATTTAACAGAGATATGCAAGATTTCATATTGAAAAAACATTTGCACATGAAAAAAAATTCAGTGCGATGGGTTCTGAAAATGCTCACTTCAGATCAGAAGAGGGATCGTCAAGTGAAAAGTCGGCAGTTTATCTCTCTCATCAGAGCCGACAAGGAAAAGTTCATTCAAAGTTTTGTAACAATGGATCAAGCGTGGGTGCACAACTTGATTCCAAGTCAAAAATGCAAAGCATACGATGGAAACACCATGGATCTTCAACAGTTCAAAGGCAATGTCATAGCTTCCATATTATGGAATGCAAAGTGGATACTGCTGGTGGAATACCTTGAACACAGCACCACAGTCAGAGTGAGTTACTATGCCAGCCAAATTGAGAAAGTACAAAATCCTATGAAAATGATGAGGCACGGAAAACTTACCCAGGGTATCCTCTATCAGCATGACAGTGCACTAGTCCACACATTCCAAATTGCAGTGGTTGCTATGCACAAAGCGCAAATTCAATTGGTTGACCAAACCCACTGTATTCTCAAGACTTAGCCCCCACTGACTACCACATGTTTCCAAATCTCAAGAACACCTGTATGTGAAGAGTTTCAGCAGCAATTCTGAAGTGATGGATTCTTTAAACGTATGGTTTCAGGAGCAGTCAGAAGATTTTTTTCCATGCTGGAATGGACATTTCCACTCTAACCTAAAATATGATTTTAACTGCATCACTGCATGCCATTCATTTTATATTAACGTTGTGCAAAATAGTTTGTGTTAATTCGAAATAGTTTGCACGAAATTGGCCTTAGAAGTTGTGCCAAATTGATGCTATACGTCACAAAACCCGAACGGCCTCTGATTGCATATTCCAGTTATGACGTTCTCGTCCGGCAGCGAACTCGATCGTCTGCTTAGTGCTCTAGAAACCCATGCACGAAGGCGTTCGTTGACCCTCGTGTTTGTAAAGCTTAATATTGAAGAGGATTCTCTGTGATTTTCAAAATTAAACTTTCGATTATGACATGCGAGAGATGTACGAAAGCCAATTCCGGCAATCTAACATGTGCAGATGCATTCACGGTAGCTCCATATTTTGCACAACTGATATTGGATGGAGCAGAGATAAGAGGAGCAAAAGCAGCGAGTTAAGTTTTGCAAGGGAAATTTGAAATGGTGTTTACTTTCATCGACAGTTTATTCAAGATCATTTAATATTATTCTGCGGAAAGATTTTTCTCAGTAGCAATTATTCCTAATTTTCAGTTATTATTAGTAGTGCTGGTATTACTGCAGTGCAATAAGTTTACATGGAGAAAAATGTCAGTATATTTTTGCACGACGGTATAAACCAATTATAACACCATTAAGCCTTGTTTCCATTATTATGAAAAAATATAAATATGCTGACCAAGGCAGTAATTTATTTTATTAAAAACATAAACTAAACGTAACGTTTCAACCTTCTAGCAAGGTCTTCATCAGACTCTGTATCAAGTACAAAAGTAACAAGATACCAAAAACAGGGCATTATATATACAAAAAACATTACTCCCTCCAGACTATTAGAAAAAGACACAATGAACTGGAATGGGGGACTGAAGTTAAACAAAGAATGGAAGAAAGTGTTAGAAAGAGTGGAAAGGACAAGAGAGAAAGAGGAGAGGAGAAGGAAGAAAATGAAGGAAAAAGAGCATGAGATATAAAGCCCAATCCACATTCTATATGAAAGTATATATTTTTCGCCTTTTAGGTGAAAGTACAGTTCAATAGTGAAAGCCACCTGCTAGAAAGTTCCAAAACAACTTTCTAATAGTCTGGAGGGAGTAATGTTTTGTGTATATATAATGCCCTGTTTTTGGTATCTTGTTACTTTTGTACTTGATACAGAGTCTGATGAAGACCTTGCTAGAAGGTTGAAACGTTACGTTTAGGTTATGTTTTTAATAAAATAAATTACTGCCTTGGTCAGCATATTTATATTTTTTCAGGTATAAACCAGCGTTTCTGAAAATAAATTTATGTAATGCAAATGAACATCAGGAAGGGCGGGGGTTCTAACCGGTCCGTTGACCAGCTCCTAGAAGTTGGCATCGTTCATTTCAAGTTACAAAAAACAGAAAGCATAATAACATAAATAAATTTCAGTTAGATATTGTTCCAACCATGGGTGTTGCCAGAACTTTTTGCTGGTGCTCGAGAAATGATAAAACTTGAATAGTAGAAATAATAACAATAATAAAAATTGATAATAATAAAATTGTTATTTTACAATTATATACTACTAATATATAGCCCGCGGTGGCTCAGTCGGTAACACATCTGACTACCATGCTGAAGGTCCCGGGTTCGATCCCCGGCTGGTTCAAATCTGGGAACTTTTCTAACGTTGGAAGCGACCTCGGCACCCACCCAGCGTCGAATAACATGGGTACCTGGGGGACACCCTGGGGGGGGTAAAGGCGGTCAGGGGCGTGGTGCTGATCACATCACCCCCACTCACGACTGGATCAAGAAAGTGTGGGGCGTTACCCCCGCACCCCCTATATGCCTTCATGGCATGGTGCTAAGCACAGGGGAACACTTTACCTTTACTTTTTATACTACTAATAAAAATAAATATCTAGTACAAAGTTATTTGATACATTTTTTGTTCACATTTCAGTCAGTGTATTTCACAGTTATTGTATTTGTTATTAACTTTTGCATACATCATTCACGAAAAGGCTGTAAAAGGTAGACGAAAATTTTACTCATAAGGTTTATGTTGTGGCCTCTCCCATAAAACTATATTTTTTGGGAATATTGAAAACTGTGGAACCATTTATTTCTTGGATTAAATGGTAGAACATGGAGATACGACTTGGTTCCTATATTTTACTTTATTTTTTTTGATCTAATACACTGTCTACTGTCGCTATATTCTGTTCAAATACTAACTAAATGATCTTTATTTCTATTATTAACAATAAAAATAGCAAGCTTTCTTCTTTCTTTTTACTTGAAATGAAAGATGCCAATTTCCCCTCCTTTCGATGCACATGATTCAAACAGAATAATCAAAGTAAAAAATGCGCAAGATCGAAAAAGTTGAGTGTAAAATGCAGGAACCATATTTTTATTATTTAATCCAAGGAATAGGTGGTTCAAGTTTTCAAAATTCCAAAATTAAATTTCTTATGTGAGAGGTCGTGTCGCACTATATGACCAAAATTTACTCCTAACTTAATTTTTTCTTGAACAAGGCATGTGAACGTAAATAACAAAATATATTACTTTGCATTTCAGTACACTAACTGTATTTGAAATGTAAAAAAATAATAATAAATAAATAGTTGCGCTGCATATTCGCTCATCTGGTGGACCAAATAGAACAGGCTGTCCAAGGAAGGACATAATAAAATTATTATAGAAATCAAAACTTTTATTTTATTAGTTTATAATAGTTATTGTTGTGCAATAACAATAATAACCATTATTATTATTATTTTTAACGTTTTAACTTTTATCAGAACCTGAACCCCCTCCTCCATACAAAAATTTCTGGCTACGCCCATGGTAATACACTTCAATGTAATCAAATAGAACAGTATTTTTAGTAACTTGCACTTTTACATAGCTTTCACAGACCAATTTCATTGTTCTTGTAGTTTATCATTCATGTGGCCTCGCCATATATTTGTAAATCGCACACAAACAAATCGTGTTTTTTTTTTCATTTTTTTTTTCATTCGTGCGTGCATTGAGAAATATCATATTGGAGCATGTGGTACTCATATTTGTGCATAATGGTGAAATTTACTTTCCACTGTGATATCCACAACACTGACCAACTATAAAATTCGGGCTGCTCTGCTCTTGTAACTCACAATACTTGTTTCGGCACAAGGCAACAAAAAATATTTTTTGTAATGTTAACTCAGCAGAGAAAACTGTGATAAAGCACTGATTTAGTGCTTGCTTAGTGGTAACGACCATTTCCTGTTCAGTTACGTATCTTTTCCAATCCATTATCTCATAGCAAACACAGACACGTCCTAACACCAAATGCAGCCAACGCGAAGTGCAGACGACAGGACGAGCCGAACGACGACATCACAACATGGCGCAGGTGTGTTTTGCGCACAACGCTCGGCTCGAAAAATTAGAAACTAGATTTTTTACCTAAAAATGAACGCACATGAACGTGGGAAATTGCAGGGGTTATTTGTCGATGGTATAGATTTTAAAAATGATCTTTAAAAAAGTAGTGGAAATGTCCATTGAAGCCCTAGAGCACCAATTAGAAAAGTGCATTGAAGTTGCAGGGGACTAAGTTGAAATATAAGAGTAGGTAAATGGCTCTCTGGCAAAGCCTTCTAGCCGCAAAACCCCGCACTGCGGGGGATGGGGG
The DNA here is from genome assembly GCF_977018435.1 of Lepisma saccharinum. Taxonomy (NCBI): domain Eukaryota; kingdom Metazoa; phylum Arthropoda; class Insecta; order Zygentoma; family Lepismatidae; genus Lepisma; species Lepisma saccharinum. The sequence goes on from NC_139230.1 coordinate 84,721,799, forward strand.
CCTCAGACAAGGAAGCCTTTAGGAGGTCCTCGGCCATTGACATAGTAGAGGGTTCACGTATTTAGAAAAAAACATAGTTACTCAGGGGTACAGAAACTAATACAATATATAAAGGTAAAGTTAAAGTTCCCCATGCATATAGCACCGTGCCATGAAGGCACATTTGCCGGACCCTGTGGCTGAGTGGTTAGCACATCGCGCTGCGATGCCAAGGGTCCCGGGTTCGAATCCTGCTCGGGCATGGTTGTTTGTGAATGTCCATTCATCAATTTCATCATTTCATCACCCATCCGCATCTTTGCAAATTAGCCAAGAGGCACAAAACGCGAAGTAAAATAAAATATATCAAAATAAAAAAAAAATTAAAATGAAGGCACATTTAGAGTATGGGGGGTTAGGGCCCACATATTTTTGATGTCTGGCATCTTGGTACCTTTCACTTGGTACAATTTGATTTGAGGCTGGGTGGGCCCTGGAGCCGCTTTATGTGGGGACAAAGCTGGAAAAATTCCGACCTTAGATCACCCACCCCGGATCTCCCACGTGGCAATCAGACTAGAATCAAATTAGGCTAGAATTTCACGAAAAATGCAGAGGTGAAGGCATCTTCAACCTATCTTTAATCAGGAAAAAGTTATGACTGCATGATTGTAACAAATGTATCATTTTCCAGGTGTGAGAAAACAGTGTCATATATATATATTACATCACCACGAGCACCGAAACCAAGTGGGGCCCCTCCAGTTCTCGTTTGGTCCCCCCTTCCCTTATAGGGGGCCCAACTATAACTTTTTACGTATTAACATTAACTTTTGCACACAGAAACTTTGCACACACCAGGTGGCAAATTACGCAGGATTTTGCTCTGAAAGGGCAGAATCAATAATGTCGGGAATATTAATAAGTTTGAGTGTCTTTCTTGTGCTTGTACGTTTACTAATTCAGTATTTCCTTTTCCAAACTGACAATGAATTAAGGAAAACGCATGGTATATTATGAATGAATATGTGCGAGAATAGAGAAAGAAGCACAGGAATGCTGTAGTCTTCATGCTCTTGAATGAGCTAGTCCATTGCAAAATAGACACTTGTTTCCCTTCGGAAAAGTCAAGCAGAAGTTGAAAATATTCTGTTTTCAATATGCCACTGTTCTATACAATCAGGATTAGTATTTTTTCACATGTACCTGTAAACATGTGTGTGCTACTTCATACTGCATTGATGTGGCTGAAAGTTGCAGTGTTACATATTTATACCAGTGCTTAACCAACGTTTAAAACAATACGTGTATATGTGTGTATGGAGGAGCGGATTAAGTGCCGGGCGACCCAAGCGAATGCCCACATCCCGATTTAGTAGAGCCAAATCCTTATTTCTGATTACATAAAAGTGGATATTTGTTTTATAAAGATTTGGATTTGTGTATAAAAAATTGATTGAAGTTACTTCTCAATGACAAATGTATATTGCAAAATCATGTAGCAATTTAAACTAAGAGGCTACTGTTACTTTGATATCAACTTACAATATACGCGTTCTTTGACATTAAGGCATTGAAAACAGAAGGCTATTATTTAAACCGTAAATACATATACAGCACTGTCATGTTTTGTATTAGCACAAGGTGGAAAGTAGTGGGACCAGGGTAGAAAGTTGAGGCAGGGGGTGACAGGGTGGACAGTTGGAGTGCCAAAAATCGACCTCACCTGGATGAAAATTTTATCTTGGGCCTTCCTTTTTATGTAAATATGTGTGAAGATATTAAACTCCTATAAAGGATGGTAGGAATAAGTATTATAAACGAAATATGATAAACAAATTCTCAGAAAAAAGTTACATGTAAAAAATTATGTTGTATAATTATATATTACAATTTTTTAAAGTTTAACTCAAGTGCATTAGGTCCCAACTTTAATTAAAAAAATAAACTTTGCCCCCCGCCCACAAACATAAAGAAATCAGTATGTATGCTTAACTTAGCTTTGCCCCCCCCCCCCTATGCACATCACCCCCTTCCCATTTAGAAGTTTTGAGTTGAATTCAATATGGCGGCCAAGAATATGAACATGCAACATACCAATGAAGTTCCCCTAACCTGTTTCTATCATGTACGCAGCCTAATTCCTTTACTCTTTATAGGGAGTGTTAAGGGACTTTTGAATAACCCTGTAGGCTCTTGTATGTGACTTTGTCAACATGAGATCAAGAATTACACACACACATAATATATGTGTGTGTCTATATATATACAGGGTGTTACTAAAGTTCGTTTCCAATGCTTAGGAGGTGATTCTACAAGTAAAAATAAACAAAAAAGTTCATGTGACGAAATGCCGAAAACGGCACCCATTCGGAGTTATTGAAGTGGGAAAAAGTGGGAAAATTATGTGTACAAGGAAATAGGGAAATAATGGCACAACAGCCAACCATATGACTGCGGCGAAGGGCATTCCACAAAGATATGTGGCATGCTCTATTCAAAAAAGCACATGGCAGATGTGTGAAGTTGATGCACTAGAGATTCCCCAAAGGAAGCGAATGGGTCTGTTGAAGTCACAGGGGTTGGGAAGGGTTTAGCGAGATGTGTTATCCACAGAAAGTGATATGTGGAGACTGACAACTAAGAAGAAAGTGAATATCCGTAGTGGACATCACCATTACATAGAAAAACAAAGATGGTGGTGGTGCTGCGCTAGGTTACATATGTGTCCACATGTTCACCGTATGCAAAGTGGAGGTGCCGAGGGAACCACATCACAGACGATGTTCAAATTGTCTGCCATTAACTTCCACGCAGAGATGACAAAGCTGAATCAACGATTGTCTAGTGCAAGCAAACAACCCCGCGGTGTCTGCTATTGTCGCTGCGGCGACATTAATGCATGTAACGAGATCCTCGGCTGACACGACAGGTGTTTCACATGGTGTACAATTTGACAAGCGTTGTGTGCACTGATAATATGTTTGAAAATGCAATTGGGGGGGGGGGTGTTTTTCACCAACTTAGGCATCTTCGTAATTTGCTTCCCATTTTCCTCAAGCTCTGACAATGAAAAAACAGGATTTTGAAACACCTAAATCCTTTCCACTCAGGACTGACCGATACAGACGACGTGGTTTTCAGCATTCATCCTCTGATATGGATCTGACTGAACTACATGGACCACACACATTACAAGGATCAACTGTTCCAGATTTTCGCTCCAGAGAATCACTTCATAATTCCACGAATTCGCTCCCGGATGTTTTACGGACCCTAAACTACAGAAGACCGAATCTACATCTAGTGTTTCTAACAAGAGGCCCCATGATAGTGGCGTCTTATCTGGTGAGGATTCCTGAGTAGATGCTGAGGGCTTTCAGCTCAGCAAGAAGATCGCAAGGATATTACCAATATATCAGCCAATATCCATCCCACTGAATATAATCAATTTAGTGCTCTTCAGGAACATGAAACTGAGGATGCGCCTGGGGATAAAAGGGATGATACAACCATGCGAAATTCTATTCAAGACACCCATCAAATGAAATCACCACCTATATATGTGTTTAACCTTAACAATTTCTATGCCCTCTCCCAACACTTCAAAGCACTTAAAATTAATCCTACAATATACCATACTTTTACTGGATCAAAAATTCACTTTGCCACAATGGAAGAGTATAATATTGCTATTGATCATCTGAAAAGTCATAATCTTGAATATGCAACCGGGACCCAAACAGGGATTCCGGTACTTCGAGTTGTAGTGCGAAAACTTCCAAAGGATACAAATATCATGGATATCTGCAGATTTTATCAAGAACTAGGTTATGATGTGCTCAAGGTATCTCAGTTGAAACAGAAGGATCAAAATACCCATAAACTCATACCATTAGCTCTTTTTCTGCTGACCATTAAAAAGACGGAATTTGCTAAAGGAATCTATATAGAACCATATTTTGAACAACACCGTGTGGTGGTAGAGGAGTACCACCCACGGCAATTTATACAGTGTTTCAAATATCAGAGACTGGGACATGCCCAACAGAACTGCAATGCCATAGCTCGCTGTGTCAAATGTGCTCAATTACATGATACACGGAAATGCCCTAGAAAAGACCGTACATCACCTGCTAAATGTGTAAACTGTGACGGTGACCATCCTGCTAACTTTTGTGGATGTCCAATTTTCCAACGTGTACAACGAGCGCAAGATCTTCAAAAAAGTTGTGTACAGTCTTCTTCCGACACTCCTAAGCAATCATCTCCTTCCTTACAAGACCAGACAGTTTTTCCTACACTACCAACCACTAGGAGTTATGTTACTACTGCAAATACAAAAACTAATACAACAGGCCAGGAATTTAAGGATATTTGGACTAGCATAAAATAAATTTTCGATTTCAAGGGTTTTCTTCAAAAAATTAAATCTGGTCTGCAGCGGATTAGTCATGACAAGACAATCGTAGATAAGTTCAGTGCTGCCATGGATGTTTTGGATAACCTTTTCGGAAATGGCCAGTAAAGGTACTCCAATAAGTAAAACATTGACTTGTGTTCAGTGGAATGCTGATGGAGTTCGTACTTAATTCCTGACCTTCAAACAATTTTTGCGTGAATACAATGTTGATATAGCCCTGGTGAATGAAACACACTTGAAACCCCGTAATAAATGGAAAATTGCAAATTATACCATCTATAGAAACGATCGGTTCCCGGGACGGAAAAAGATTTGGCTATAGTTGTGAAATCTTCGCTATTTGCACGTCAACTTCCAAATCCAGCTCTATAAGCTTTAGAAATCACAATAATTGAACTATTAACTACCACCAACCCATTAATTTTGATAGCAGGATATAACATTCCAGAACAGCTTATTTCTATACAAGAACTAGAGACTCTTTTTCGATTGGGCAACAAAGTGGTTTTAGCTGGTGATCTAAATTGTAAAAACCCTGCATGGAATTTGTGTGTAGTGAACCGTGAAGGTGCCTCTCTTCTCCAAAATGTCCAACAATTGAACTTACCCATTCTTGCCCCAAGAGAACCCACTCATTATCCACGAAGACGTGGACTTCCAGATGTGTTGGATATATTGATATATCAAGAAAAAAATGAAAAACTAAATATGCTGACCAAGGCAGTAATTTATTTTATTAAAAACATAAACTAAACGTAACGTTTCAACCTTCTAGCAAGGTCTTCTTTGGACTCTGTATCAAGTACAAAAGTAACAAGATACAAAAACAGGGCATTATATATACACAAACATTACTCCCTCCAGACTATTTAGAAAGTTGTTTGGAACTTTCTAGCAGGTGACTTTCACTTTCCAACTTTACTTTCACCTAAAAGGCTAAACACAATTACTTCCATATAGAATGTGGTTGGACTTTTAATCTCACGCTCTTTTCCCTTCATTTTTCTTCCTTCTCCTCTCCTCTTTCTCTCTTGTCCTTTCCACTCTTTCTAACATCTTCTTCCATTCTTTGTTTAACTTCAATCCCCCATTCCAGTTCATTGTGTCTTCTTCACCTTTCTTCTCTATTTCCTTGGCTTCCTTCCATTTTCTCACTAGCATTCTCTTCTCCCTTCCTATCTGCTTAGCCTCATCCCACTCTATGTCATGTCCTGTTTCTCTCGTGTGTTTAAATATTGCATTTCTTTCTCTCTTAAGTCATACATCATCCCTATGTTGTTTCAACCTATCTTTTAGTCTCTTTTTCGTTTCTCCTATGTACACACTCTGACATTCTTTACATTTCACTTCGTAGATAATCCCTTCCTCTTCCTCTTCCTCTTCTCTGTTTTCCTTTTTCTTGTTTGCAAACAACTTTCTAAATAGTCTGGAGGGAGTAATGTTTGTGTATATATAATGCCCTGTTTTTGTATCTTGTTACTTTTGTACTTGATACAGAGTCTGAAGAAGACCTTGCTAGAAGGTTGAAACATTACGTTTAGTTTATGTTTTTAATAAAATAAATTACTGCCTTGGTCAGCATACTTAGTTTTTCATAATCATGGAAACAAGGCTTAATGGTGTTATAAATGATATATCAAGGTGTAAATATTATGACTGGTCCCTATATTATTCATGATCTAGACTCGGACCATCAACCAATACTCTTTGAAATTATTCATCATAATTCATTGAAGCCTCCTCCTCCAAAATATCACATTACAACAGACTGGGATGCTTACACTCGACAATTAGTGCCTATCATTGACTTGCATTTAGCTTTAAAAACCCCAGCCGAAATTGATTCGCCTTTACAAAACCTTACAGCAGGCATACAAACATCTTATCTTCACTCCACTATCAGAACCCCACAGTTATACAATAACCATGGTTGTCTATCCCATGAGGGTATGATCTTCCTGAACTGTAAAAAATATTACTGAAGAAAATGGCAACAAACTTATAACCGTCACTACAAACAGTTGTATAATCAATTTCATGATCGATTTCGCCGATATCTCATTCGACAGTGACAGGCAGATTGGGACACCAAACTCTCTGGGATATCAATGCAGGATAGTAGATTCTGGCAATTATTAAGAAACTATCTGCGAAAGAATCCACAATCCGCTGGCTACCCTCTCCAGGGTCCAAATGATATGGTCTACACACCAGAGGAGAAGGCTGAAGTGTTCTCCACACATCTGGAGTACCAATTCCACACACCAGATCAACCGCATAATGGCAATTATATCCAGAATATTCAACATCAACTGGAACAACTACGTCATGAACCACTCACAGCTTATCCACTTCTCACAACCCCTCAGGAGGTCAAAGGTGTTATAAATCTTCTTCGACCTGGTAAGGCACCTGGCTTTGATACTATTACTACATTACAACTGAAGAACGGCCCCAGAAAATTGCTAGTCTTCAATGCTATATTCCTTACCGGCTATTATCCATCAAGTTGGAAACTAGCAAAAATAATCCTCTTGCCAAAACCAGGAAAGAACATTATTCTACCACAGAATTATAGACCTATAAGTCTTCTGATCCATGTTAGCAAAATCTTTGAACATATACTATTCAGACGATTACAAGCTGTGGTGGATGAAAAAGGCTTGCTACCGTATCATCAATTCGGATTTCGTAAACAGCACAGTACTACTACGCAACTGGTCCGAGTAGTGGAGTATGTTACAGGAAACTTTAATCTCAGTCGACATACTCTAGGAGTATTTCTCGACTCCGACAAAGTCTTTGATTGAATTTGGCATTCTGGATTAATTGTGAATCTATCGGAATTAGGAGTTCCTATTTATTTGGTGCAATTATTGGATCAGTATTTACAAAAGAGACAATTTCAGGTGCAATTTTTAAGTTCTTGATCTACCGTTAAGATCATACATGCTGGTGTCCCTCAGGGAGCTGTTTTATCTCCACTTCTGTTTGCTTTATATACCAGTGATATCCCTGCTACTCATAAATGCATGTTAGCTACCTATGCAGATGATGTTGCCATCTTTACAAATAGCCCTTTACAAGAACTATGCTACAGCAGGATGAGACGACTATTAGAGTTGGAAGATTGGTCTACTCGCTGGTGCATGAAGTATAATTCACTGAAGAGTGCGGCAGACAAAGACAACTACCAAAGATTCTACGACTCCAGGGATCTTCTATAATGGACAAACCTTTTACCACATATCTAGGAGTGGTTTTGGACCGAAGACTAAATTTCCATAAACACATCTCAACTGTGACAGCAAAAGCACAAACTCGAGTTGGACAATTGTACCCAGTTTTCCGAAATCCTATCTTGGGATTGACGACTCGCTTGCATGTGTATAAGATGATGGTACATCCCACACTCCTGTATGCAGCACCAGCTTGGGGTCATCTCCAAATTTCAGTCATAAGGAAATTGCAGATTATACAGAATAATGTTGCTCGACTTATTACTGGTCATAGCCGAGATACTCGTGTCTCACAAATCCATGAGACCTTGAACTAGATTATGTTCAATCTGCTATATATGCCATGTGTTACAACTTCTGGGGCCAGATCCAACAGCATCCAAATCCAGCAGTTGGGGGCATTGGAACTTGACCACAGGTCTGGATGTCCCACTCCATGCCCCGAAATTTTGAACAAATCTAAATTCAAAAAATGCTATTGTATGTTGTGTGTTACATGTACTCCCTGTTTATGAGTACTTCAAAGTACTGTCTTCAATGGAGCAGATTAGTGTTCCTTGATAGTGCAGCTATAAATGCACAGATTGTGATGTTGTTGTTTCTTTGTTACTTATATATTGTTATCATTATTATTATTCTATGTGGTTATTTTTAGTTTAATGTGTCTTTAAAGTGATGTGCAAAATGTAGTTTGTGATTAGAACTTTTCATCAGTGCACCGAACTATTGTATGGTTTGAAAAATAATAGTGATTATTTCCTGCCTCTGACAATGCAAAATTATAACAAGGAACTCAACAATTTCAAATTAGTGAAATAATACAAATTAACTATTGTCCAAATCCCGGTCGACAGTCGACCCGGGTTATAGCAAGAGAAATGTTGTACATACACTATTTTGTAAGAACATGATAGTAAGTCAAGGTCACAATGGTCCCGACACTTACAAAATACTAGTCAATAAAGCTTTGGCATTGGCATTGGCAAAGAAAACAATTTCAGTAATTTGCCCAAAAAAATAAACCTGCATTTAATATGAATGAAACAGTTTCCTTTATGTATTAAATGATCTGGGTGGGTTGTTACATCTCCACAGTGAGCTCTGGGTCATGAGCATAGAGATTTAGACTCTACAAATCTATTTTTATTGTATTTAAATTAGACGAAAGGTGGCTCAGTTGGTGCCGGACCCTGTGGCCGAGTGGTTAGCTCATTGCGCTGCAATGCTAGGGGTCCTGGGTTCGAATCCCGCTCGGGCTTGGATGTTTGTGTTCATCCGAATAATGAGAAACAATGTGAATAAAGTGGAAATTGACATGTGTGAAAGTATACGAATGTGTAAATGATGGGGGATACTGCCAAATAGGGGCATTCCTTTTTTTTTTTAAAAAAAAAAAAAAAAGTCTGTAACGAATCTGACTACCATGCTCAAGGTCTCGGGTTCGATCCCCGGCCGGTTCAAATCCGGGAACTTTTATAACGTTGGAAGTGGCCCCGGCACCCACCCAGCGTCGAATGACTTGGGTACCTGGGGGAAACCCTGGGGGGTAAAGGCAGTCAGGGGAGTGATGGTGATCACATCAGCCCCACTCATGACCGGATCAAGAAAGTGTAGGTGTTACCCCCACACCCCTTATATGCCTTAATGGCATGGTGCTAAGCACAGGGGAGCACTTTACCTCTTTTCTTTTTATCCTATTTTGTCACACACGTTATCAAGCAATGGGCTCCATAAGAGCAGGCTACTTGCAAAATTGATTTAAACGAAAAGGTATTCAAGGTGAATGTTTTTTTCTTTAATATACATTTTAAGAAAATTTTACTTTCATGAGGGATTTTCTGATCACATAACACACATTTTGTGCCTATTTTTTTTTAATTTCAGGAACAAATATAATCAGTATCTATTTTGAGGTGCGAGTAAATTCTGTCAAAATGTATGAATATTCAAAGTCAGCATGCTTTGGCTAGAAATAATTTTAAATCAATAATATTTCGTTTGTGGTCTCACAGGATCATACACAACTTTTTAGTCCTATATGGTTTTGAAATAGGCAAATCAAAAATTGGGTCCCTGTTTTCCACCCACCCTATTAATTTCTGTCTGGTTCATGGTGCCATCATGGACAACCTTCTTAGTGGAGGTTTATTGTTTATTGTTTATTGTTTACATTGTTTACATTTACAATGTTATATACATGCTGTGAAATGAAAGTCCAGAAGTCAGCTGTGGACTCACATTACATTCAAATCCTGGCCTGGGCATGGATGTTTGTGAGTGTCCATTCATCAATTTCATCATATCATCACTCATCCCAATCTTCGCAAATTAGCCAAAAGTGGCACAAAAGATGAAGTAAAATAAAGCAAATCAATCAATCAATCAATCAATCAAAATACAAAGAGAGGATTACAGGCACAGCTACATAAGATTTAAAGAATGTATACATAACAGGCATGCAAAGGTAAACTTTCAACAGTAGCATACCAAAAGTAAGTGACCACTCAATACTTATTATTTTATTATACATGAGATATAATATATGATAGTGGTTAAAACTGTAGGTGTATTGCATAATCATGAAAGATATTTTCCTAGATTTTCAAAATATTTCCTTCAGATGTGTTTCATTAAGAGTTTCTTGAAGAGGAACAACAGTTGAACTATTCTAATCCATGTGTAGCAAACTGTTAGTTGCAAAAGTTTTTGTTTTTTTTTAGAGCTGGAAAGTACAATTCTGTCATTGTAATGGAGAAAATAGCAATAATTTAATCTAAGTCTGTTCAGGAAAGATACTTTTGAAGGTATTAAATTATTTACTCGCGTACTAACCACAATAAAAAATAAACTTCCCACGTACATTCTACATACTCTATATTACCTCTTTCACTTACCTCTAATATGAATATCATTTTGAGTAGAAGAAACAAAAGCAAAACTGATGAACTCACATTGCATATTGCAAAAAAGAGCAATTAGAATCCTCATCCACTACCACTCAAGAACTCCAACCACAACTATCTTCTGTAACTCAAGAATTATACCACCCATTTATGTCGATATAGGTAACCTAGTCTCAAATCAATGGGTACCTGGGAGCATCCCTGGGAGGTAAAGGCAGCCGGGGCATGGTGCTAATCACATCACCTCCAAAGTGGTCAAGATCGAGAATGTATGGGGCCCCACCTCCATATCCCCTAAATCTGCCTTCATGGCACGGTGCTATATGCATGGGGATCTCTACCTATAACTATATCACCATACACTAGTGGCACCATTCTTGAGTCACTGAAGACAGTTGTGGTTGGAGTTCTTGAGTGGTAGTGGATGAAGATTTTAATTCCTCTTTTTTGCGGAGGTGACCGACAGTTCATCAAGAGATGTTGCAATGACAAAGCAAAATAATAAAAATATTGAATTTTAAATATTTTAGAGAAGAAGTAAAAAATAAGTGGGAATATTTGTATCTTTGTGTGAAATTAGTCAAGTGACACCTTGTGTGAAATTAGTCAAGTGACACCATGAAACAGCTAGAACTATGCAAGAGATGTGCTTAGTTTAGTGCATCGAAAGGTGAGCCCAGTTCTACCACCTGTGCCCAACCATCCTGATACATTCCCTGTTGAGTGTAATGGTGTCCGGCAGGCCAGGTCATCTCAGAATTCTGTGAATCCAAGGTCATTCAACCACTAGTTCCACCCCCCTCCCTCTTGAAGGCCTAGTCATAGGAGATCTTCTTTTTAGCCCCCATCTTTACAACCATGGCAGGGTTTCTGTGACATCATCAATATGAAACTTCTCAGAGTGTCTGCTATTTCCAGCACTGTAGAGCATGCAACACTCTTGTTTTTAAGATTAAAAAAACACATATTGAAGAGTATTGCAACACAACTTACACAGAATACCTGAAAGTAATGGAGCATAGAGAAAAATATTAGTAAGCAAAGGCATAAATTTACCCATGGTTAGTGTTGGAAAGAACTGGAAAAAGAGCAGTTCTGGATAAGTTGTATTTCCTTCATAGTATTTCTCATTTTAATTTTTTGGATCCTGCAGTTCAAATGTCGATTTCGGAAAAATATTATTGTTTTACAAAAAGTACTTCCTGTTGTTTTTTGTTTATTATGCTTACAAATGACAAGACTGATCAAGAATTTTGTTCTCGAGGTGACAGACAGAACGTTTTTTATAGCACATCTTACATTCACACTATGGATGGCCAAAATTATCAGGATTCCACAAAATTTAAAATCTCGATTTGGAAATTTTACTGCCCGGATTTCGGAGGCAATCTGAATTTCAGAGAGGGAGAGAGATATTTAACAATTTTTCCATTTTTCGGTTTACCTGAAATTTTGTATTTTCGATAGGATTTGCTCTCTCAATATTTCGGAACTTCTCACCAGACGGAAATGTATGGCAAACGAAAAGAGGGTGGAAACGTTATGTTTTTATACTATAAAAGTTTGCCTTGGTCAGCACTTTAATGTTTTATAAACAAACTCAGAATTTTTTTGTTTTCTTGAGATAGTGTGGACATGCACTTACAGCACTATGAGATAATATTATCACTGAGATACTAGAATATGAATCAGACAACATTACCTTGGCATTTACCATGGAGAAATACCCCCCCTGTTGAAAAATTGACCCTGGTGCTTCGCAAGTCTTGCGATGACTACGTAAAAATGTCATGCCTTGCCACTGTTTTTTTGCAATATGCAATGAGATATACATCAATTTTGGTTATGTTTCTTCTACTCCAAATTATATTCATATTAGAGGTAAGTGAAAGAGGTATTGAGTATGTAGAATGTATGTGGGAAGTTTATTTTTTTTTTCTGTTTTTTACGCCAAAGAGGAAGAGATAGTGTGTAGAGTGCAGAGCACATTCAAGGTCAACCAGAGTTGTGTAAAGACACCAGTGGGTAGAACGGAGTGGTTCAGTATAAGTAATGGACTAAAACAGGGAAGTGCTATTTCCCCACTGCTCTTCATAATTACAATGGATGCAATTAACAAAGAGGTGGGGAAGAAGATAGGAGAGGATGAGATGAAGGTCCTGTTGTTCACTGATGACTTAGTAATATGGGGGAACAGAGAAGAAGAAGTACAGAGACAGCTTGATAGTTGGAATTAGGAAATCAGAAGTGGAGGAATGAAATTCAGTGCAGAAAAGAGCGAGATGCTAATAACCAGTGACATGCGGTGACGTCGACGCTTGGGGTAGCAGTCAGTGGCATGCTCAAAGGGGGTGAGGTTGGTGTGGGTCACACCCCTCCTCTCTTTAGGGCCCAGTATTCCTAAAAAAAAGGATGTCAATAACAGGAAAAGATTGCAAAATGATGAATGAGTTCTAAAAAAGAGTACACTTAAACCCCACCCACATTTGAAAATAAAAGACGATTTGATTTCACCACTAAGCCAGAGATCCTGGGATCGAATCTCAGCTTGGGCATGGGTATTCATTGTGTGCATCCCTTTATCAATTTTATAGTATCATCTTCGCGAATAGCCAAAAGTGGGGGAAAAGTGAAGTAAAATAAACCAAATCAAGCAATCAATCAATGATTTAATTTCATTTTTGTTACTTAGCGTCAATTTTTTGTCACATTTGGTTAATTGCGAAGATGATACGATAAAATTAATGAAGGGACAAACACAAAGAACACCCATGCCCAGGTCGGAGTTCGAACCCGGAACTCCTGGTGTCGTAGCGCACTGTGATAACCACTCCCCAATGGTTGGTTGATTTGGTGTTTTAAGTACACTTTATGCACAGAAACAAAACAGGTAACAAAACACACATTTTTGTAGTTTCTTCAATAATATTCAGTTGGCTTTTTGAGTTCCGAGATATATTTTTCATTCCAAATTATTTCATTATTCACTGCAGAGTACAACACATAGGACAAGAATGTGCACTCATCACGGGTTCGAATCCTGGCCTGGATTGTTCATATGAGGTCCCTTCATCAATTTCATCATATCATCACTCATTCTCATTTTCGCGATAACCAAATGTGTCAGAAAAGCAAAGTAAAATAAACCAAACCAACAACAAAATGAATACATGTTCTCTTGCCCAAATAAATACATTCATATTTATGACTGTTAGAGACCAAGAGTAGTATATTTAAATAAAACACTACTAAAACGAGAGTGAGAGAGAGCCCGAGCACATATTTGTAATTTAATCATTATATATTCCATCCATACTTGAAAAAAAAAAAGAAAGAAAGCATAACATTATTGTCTGCACATAACACGTTCCCATTTCATAAATAATAAAACTACATCCCATTTTATACATACATATTATACAACTGTAAAAGGTTGTGTAAATACAGAGAACATAAGTCATGCAGAAAATTTTACCCTGAGTTCTTTAGAGAAACCAATCCTCTATATGTCCTATAGGAGATAGACTAGGGGACCTGAAAGCCTGGGCTTTCAACCATTGCAGCGGGGGGCGAGGGGACAAGGGAGGTAGAAGTAAAAATATTCCTTTTTCCTTTGGGCGGCCGTTTCTACCTGGAAACTGGTCAGGCAGAGAAAGAGCGAGGTAAGGTATCCAGCCAGCTTTGCCTGCGGATCGGACTGATGGACGAGAAGCGCGTGGAAAAGAAAGTGTTGCATATGAACTGTGGCTTTAACAAGACAATAAATATTGTGATTTGAATATAATTCAAAATGTGAGATTGATTGATCTATCTGTGCTAGACTAGCTACTCCTCAGTGCATGTCACTGCTAATAACAACAAGAAACAGAGCCAGAAATGAACCAAGAATAAAGATGGACATGGAAGAGTTGAGGGTAGTGGAGAGCTTCTAATATCTAGGAAGCATAATTGCGAGAAGTGGAAGAATAGATGAGGAGATAAACAGAACAGGACAAATAGGTGGTGGACTATATCAAAGTGTTCGAAGATTAATACGGAACAGGGATGTACCTTTGAAATGCAAGAAGGTAATATGCAACATATACTATGTGCCAATAATTACATATGGAACAGAGACTTGGACAATGACAGTGAGAGACAAAAGAAAGATGCAGCCAGTGGGGATGAAATTTTTAAGGAGTATATTGGGGAAGACTAGAAGGAATAGAATAAGGAATGAGGAGATATGACAGGCAGTGAGGGTGGTGAAGCATCAGGACAGAATAGATCAGGCACAGATGAGATGGTTTGGAAACATGAAGAAGATGGGTGCAGAAAGACTGCCAGTAAGAGTTTACAATGCAAAAGGAGTGGGAGTAAGGCCAAAGTGGAGACCAAAATGTTGGTGGAAAGAACAGATAATGGAGAATGTTAGGAGAAGAGGACAAGATTGGAACACCGTTGAAAGAGAGGAGTGGTGAAAGACCAGAAGAAAATGGAGAGGTTTGACTTCTATGCCGACCCAGCCAAATGCAGGAAACAGCGAAGGATGATGGTGATGATTGATTTGTTGTATAAGTCCACTTTACGCACAGTAAGGCTAATCGGGACTGGACCTACAGTTTAAAGTGGGATCCGAACCACTCTGTGCCTCCACCAGGAATCGAACCTGGGAACGCTTGATTACATGACGATGTTGAGTATGCAAAATAACTGGAAAGAGGTTTTGTTTCACAATACTGATATGATCATGCCATAGAAGGTAAGAGTCAATGGTGAAACATATGAACCTTAATGAGTTCACTTTTTGACTGTTTTACCCACAAAATCTAATATTTCATCATTTTCCAGTTTTGTTGCAGGCATTGTAATTACATTTACTCTTGCTTGCATTTAGATACAGATTGTAATTTTGAAGTCAGTTTTTGTTCATAAGCAGGTATATGATTTTTGTCCTCTATAAATCAATATTGTGTCATCAGCACATTGAAAGAGTGATCCATGAAAAATTCATTTTGCCATGTCATTACAGTATATAAAAATAGCAGTGACCCCAAAGCTGACCCATGTTGATATTGCTTTTCTTTTTTTTGCTACTGCATTTATCTAAGCTAACTAATTGTTTCATGGTATCGAGATATGAAGTGAATCAGTTGTGGATAGTTCCCCATGTACTAGTAACTTGCAATTTATTAAGTTCTGTGTGTCTAAGGCTGCATTTGTAAGACTCTCAGTATGACTTAGTTTTATTCTGCATCTTCCTTTAAAACTTTACAAAAGCTTTATTTTTTGAACACCTTTTGATGTGAGGTAAGTGAAAGTTTTGCAATGATCATTGCATTTTGTGTGTAATTCTATGATCTCCTACTAGCCTCTTTCATGGTTTTGTTTTGTTTATTTTACCTCCTTTTTCTGCCACATTTGACTAATAGCCTTCTTCTTAAAATATAAATTGTTTAAACACAGGAATACAAGTAGATATTGTTTTAACATGCCTACAAATAACAACGATTTGATTGAGTGATTGATTGATTTGGTGTTATAAGTCCACTTTATGCACAGTAAGGATAATCGGGACTGGACCTAAAGTTTAAAGTGGGATCGGAACCACTATGTGCCTCCACCGGGTATCGAATCCGGGACCCCTTGATTACAAGGTGACGATGCTACCACTGTGCCACCGGGGAGGTCACAAATAACAACGAAAATGAACTACCTAAAAAAGAACATTTTTAGCTCATCACCAGTGCAAAATGGTCATCTGTATTATTTTATGCATGCATTTAGTTTGTGTTATACACAATTTCCAATTTTAAATATCCAGATCAATTTTGAATAATAGTATGATGTGAAGAAAACATATGTGTAAGTCTTCAATGTATTGTGATGTTTATGGACAATAGAGTTTACTATATCTTAGGGATCATTTCACCCTGGTCTTCCCTATTACAGCCTCCTTCCAGTCATCGTTTTCAGTTAACAATTTTTTGATTGTAGAAAAAACTGATTAATATTAATTGACCTGTCAGTAATCCAAGGATTGGTCACTATTTGGAAATGTGATAACATTGACTTTCTCTTCAATCAGCAGCATTAGAGCAGAAACTTACACAAATAACATGATAACATGCATACACAATTGGGGAGTAACCAACGTCCTGCAAATGCTATCATTTTCACTACTTGTAACATGTTTTTCTGCTGCCTGGCCCATGCCAAAGAGTCGACCTGTGTGTTTACTTGGGCATCTCTTATTCAAGGTTGTGAATGCTTACAAGGTAACTGGAGTTTTCTTCCAAGACCTGGCAGTCTTCAAAACTCACTTTTATAGAAGTAGCCCTCCAGCAAATCAAAGCTTTGGGCAATTCGCCACTACATTGATAACTGCAGCCAGTGTTGCCTTTCTTTATGTAGCTCTCCAAAATCATAGAATGCTCGAAGGAACTAACTATCTCCTCAATGAAAAATTTAATTATCACACCATTGTAATCTACGTAGTTTATTTCCACATCAAATGTCTAGCTTAATTTAATGAAGTGAAACATTGGTAATGCAGGTAAATCCATATCTAAAGTATATTTTCTTCCATGGTGTCTCGATCTGTTTCAACAGAAGGGAAATATATTAGTTGGAAGTTAATAACGAATGTTTGGATGAAAATAGGAATTATAAAAGGAATATTAGTTATTTGCATATTCAGACTAACAGAAATCTTGCACTTTCTTCCATAGTGTAGCAGGCAATGATACACTACATAAACACATGAACTCAAGGCCCAGCTGAAGTAATTTCTCCTATATTTCATGGGGTGTAAGGGGTGCTCCTTCTACATAGTGCACCCAATAGTCAACCTCACTTCCACGTAGTACACCCTGGACTGCAGACTAACGAGGCTCTGGTGACTGGCCCTATGGCCAGTATAATTCTGTGGCATCCTGTGTTTTGTCCTTATTTGTGCTGAGCGCACTTTTTAGCCTCAGCTTCTAACCAAAGTAAGGAAATTTTAGTTTTCAGACATGCTTTTATTTTTGTTATGATAAGGGGCTGGACCCCATATAGTGTGATGGGTGCAAAATAGCCTCAGTGCTGATGCACCCAAATTTTTTTATTTCAAATTCAAATTCCAATCCTATATTTCATAAATTCATCATCCACTATCTTCATCAAAATTAATCTAGAGTAACATAAAAGATGTATAAAATAAGTGCAAGTGATACACAGCAGTATGCATTCAAGGTAGGCAGAGGCTGCTACTGCCTATTTGCAGTCACACATACAGTGGTGACAATTGGGTTCCAAAAGGGGGGGCTGGGGGCCAGGACCATTACTTTCCCTTGGTAGATAAGGTTTAGCATAGTGCGGGAGAAAAAGTGGCAAAAAGTGGGGAGGGGGCAACTGCCTACTCTCCCCCCTTAATCGTGGCGATTACATACACACCCAAATAAATATGTAATGCTGTAAGTTTTATATTTTGTATGTTGCAATGACATCTCCTTCAAACACCATGCCATTTCACATTTTAGTTGCTTCCATGCTACATTGTACATCAGTGTTTCTGCCTGCAGTCAGGCTATAACATCGAATGAGGTTTGCATCTTTAGGTCTGAACTCCTAGGCAGTGGCGACTCGTGGCTTTTCTTAGGTGTAGGAAGTTATGATCAACAGACCAAAAGAGAGAACAATGAAAAGACTTTGAAAATGTGTTCAATTGAACAGGCACACGTATCACTTGTACTGTTCACTGCATTTAGAATGTTAGCTGCAACCCTGTACCCAAGGAGACCATGCCTCCCTCTATCAATGAAATACAAGAATCATTGCTAATACGTACATCATTTAATTTATAAATATATTATTTTCTAAATATAGAATTATCATGGATGTTGAATGATACTGGTAAAATAAAATTAAAGGAAATTTGAAAACATGGCAATTTGCGAAATAAAGTACTATTCTAATACTTCCGAGAATTGAGTGTAAACAAAAAGCACCAAACTGTACTCTGTGTGACAGCCTTGGTCTGTAAGCGATTCTGTTGCTGATTGTTTGTCCGGTTGGAAAAGGGAGGGGGTCTATTGGGAGTTTAATTTTTTCCATAGCATCGTTGTAGCATTTAATACTCCACCAGTATTTCGAATCTTCCCCCCCTAAAATAATAAAAAATCCTGAGTATGGGCCTAGTTAGCTTGCAAAAATTCACACACTGCACCACTTGTTTCGATAACAACCTCGAACTTTTGAGTGAACCAAGCTGGTTCGACCACAGATATTATATATAATATGTCTATCTGTGGTTCGAGGTTCATGGGGTCCTCCTTGCCTGTTGTGTGTATTGAGGACAGTGTTGCCAACCTCCTGATAAGAAGAATTGCTGCTTCAACTCTTAAATTATGCTAAATGCAACTAATTATGTAGTTTTAAGTTCAATTTATGCAGCTATTTTGGAGTTGTGGAACTTGGGTTATCCATTATTTACTACAGCTAAGCAACATTGAGAATTTTGCCCATCAAATCAATTACAATGTATAGTGTGCTTGAAAAAGTTGGAGAAAATTCGACGATTGAGAACAGCAGCCCATATGTTTTATTTGTGACCTCCAACTTTCTACCGATTTCCTTTCATAAAATGTTCATTTCCTAATTGGGGAGTAAAAAGAAAAGATTAAAACAAGAGGATGGACCAGGATGTGATTGTAAAAGCTTGTCCTTTAGTCGGCATACTTTCTGTTGTTTGGAACAAGCCCTCTAGAGAAGTACATTAAATATAAGCATACTAAATTAGTATAAAATTGAACTTACTTACGTGACTGAGTATGAAATTTAGAAAACAACGTTTCAGGGTACAACTGCCCCCTTCATCAGGTACATATTTTCTCTAGGCACTAATCATAATGCCGCATCACTAAGTGTTAAAAAAGGATTAGGTTAGAGGTTTGGTTAAGAAACACTTGCAACAATCCCTGCCAAAATTCCTGTCTAAAAAAAACCAGTTAAAAATCCTGTTTTAAAAAGTTCCCCATTTCCCATGAGACCTCTTAGAACCAGGATCTTATAAAATCGGTAAAACATGTTCAGTTGCACAGCCAGCACTGGCGATGAACTCCAGTTTGAGAAGTCATGAAGGTTATTTCCCCTCCTTTACTGTTCCACCTTCCCTTCCATTACGTCACCATTCCAACTCAAACTCCCGTTCCACCCCAGCCACTCGGACAACTTCCGGAGTAACATGGAATCCTATCTTTCCTTCTTTACCAATTTTTCGAAGGAAGCCGTTTGACCACATTTGCTGTTACATGGAAAATTGGGAAGTCTCGTGCCTAGGATATGTCACATACAGGTATGAGCAGTGAACTTTATAGTGCAACTTGTGTGGTTTTGACAAGTACACATTTTGACCTTTTTGGAAATTACGTCGAATACTGAAATAGCGTGAGTATGTGTGATTTGATTTGCAACCATACTTTGGAGTGATAAATTACGTGACAGTAAAGAGGAAACCGGGCTAATTTGCTGGTTTGTAATTTGCCGATAACTTTGCTTGTTTGTACGTAAAAAGGTTACGAGTGACCACTGGATATTAGTACACATACTTTACGATTAGAAACGGGACGTATTAAATTAATGACAGGAATCTCATGCCTTTTTTTGATAAAAATGGAAAAATACGTTGTTTGTTGCTAAAATACAAATCTGGCAAATCGCGACAGTCTCGTAGTGCGACTCTCAATCTTTACCTAGCGAATATAATTTCAATTTGTGAAATTGCTTCCCCTTTTCATGAGCATCTAATTAATTCGATGTTATTATTGTAACTGTAATTTGAAGGCATGCAACTGTTGATTAGGTAATTTGAAAATTGCGCGAGTTTGTTGAAAGTCGTATTTGACACGATAAAATTAATTGAGATAAGTTAAGATTGTAACAGTTTTGGTGGTCAAAACGAAACCAGTCACTTTTATTGTTCATTATTGCAAAAGTGAAGAATTATTTATACATCAGATTAATTAAGGCATTAACGGTTGTATGAATGCTTGCATTTAATTTAAACCAAAGAGATGTATTTTAGATCCAATGAGATCAAATATTCTGTGATATACAACATATAATAAACCAAGGAAACTGTTAAGGCATAAAGTTAAGAATGTTTAAATTGTTCTTGTTCTGTGGGACAAATAGGGTGATTGTGTTGGATTGCTGAGTCACGTAGTATTACAAATTTATAGTTATTTGCATGATCATTTTGGGGCAATTGTAAACAAGGATATACACAATAAAATATACGTTAGTAAAAATGCAACTATGAATATTCTTTGATATTTTTTTGCCTAAACTTTGAAATTGAGTACAACAGTCAAAAAAGGTCTAGCATTTTTGCATGACGTATGTATTCGGTTATGGAGACGTAGAGTAGATTGTTTTAAAAGACTTATTATCATTGTGAGATGCATTTTGGAATTGTGATTCATTCTGAATGTGTATTAGTTGTGAAATAACTATCTTTATAGTAAACATTATTGTGGCGATTTTTGGGCCAGCAGCAGTCAACTTCCAGTGTTATCCAAGGTGTCGCGAAAAACGTGGCAAAAGCCTCCAGCCCAGCAATTTGTACGTTTTACTGCCAAAATGCTTACTTGACTCCTGGCCTCTTTGATTTTATGGTAGCTTATAAATCTCCAGTGAACTAAAGCAAGTGGAACGTCACAATTGTGTAGCTGTCACTCGGAATGTCTATTGCAAAATGATACCAGTTATAAGTTGTGGCATTGTTTTCTGTCTGTGCAGAAATGTCATTTTCATGACAGTTCATGTTTTGTGAGCACCGCACTCACACATATACCAACTGCATAACCATTTTTTGTATGCATATTTTATTTCTGCTTGCACTGAATTCGTGTTGTATCACTGTTTTCTGTTTAGATTCTTCGGTAATTATTCTATTTTACGTAATTCACTCATTACTGCTACTATTTCGGGCTAAATGAACTTTGAAACCTGGTATTCATTACGAATGAACAACAGCATTTCTGAGCATGGTTTTCTGAACTGAGTGAGGAAAAAAGAGAAGACCTGTTTAGAGTGTTTGATTCTCAGGGCTCAGAAGATAATGTTGCTGAAGAGTCATTGAAAAGCGATAATGATAGCAACACGGATCAAATTCCTTATGAAAATGAAATTATTTTTACCTGTTCTTTATCCTCAATATATTGGGCAGGATGAAACTACGAAGTAGTAATATATTATTTAATTTATTACAAATATTATGCAAATTAGTTAACATCAAAAGTAAATTCCAAATAAAATTATTACAATTGTTTTGTTTTCATAATAAGTTGTCTCTCATATTACGTATTCAGTAATATTGCAATACAAGAATATAATTTTGTTACTATGCAATAAATAAAATAAATTTTATCATGCAAGTAATATATGTTAGGCAATATATATTTATAACCTCTTTTTAATGTGATAAATGTAAAACGCTATTTGAAAAAATGGCAAAAACCAATGAATTTCATATGTGAGCACCTGCCTCACCATATACCAACCACGTTACTCTGAAACACGTATACCAACAGAGGGTTAAATAAATAAATTTTCAATTTATGGATGAGAAAACAGTGTTTTCTAAAAACACTCAAGTGTCAACTTCTCTCTCTGCATTGTTGCAGGCTATTTAGACTCTGTCAACTAGATTTATACTACTTTGTGTGGAGTGTGTGTTGCTGTGTGTTTTGTTCTCAATTATGCCGAGTTCTCCTAACCAACTCCAGCCTTTTTTATAAGTAGGAGATTTTAGATCTCAGATATATTTTACTTTCTTCTCAATAAGAAAATGATGACATTGGTTTTCAATCATGATACACAAGATGAATTTTAATCAAAACCCTTTTTGTATGAATTTTTGAGGCCTGTTGATAAAGGACATGTTTGTATGATGTGATGGAAGCAAATAGCATAAGGGTCAATCCATCCAGAAATTTAACTTCATATCAGCCATTCAATTACCATTTTGTTCTCTGTTCCCAAGTGTGGGTACTTTATCAATGTAGTTCTCGCATAAATCTTGTATATTTTATTTACACAATCTTGCATGATCAGTATTCTAATACTAGTGGAACAACAATATATGAAAACATGGTCCACTAAGAAAAATATATTATTTTTGTTATTATTATTACATGTGAAATTATATACAGTTATATTACAAATGATCTTCCCGATTTCAGACTCATATAAATCATGTTTAGAAACTCGGATACAAATGGGTTATATCAATGTAAAGAGTAACTCAAAAAGTTTTATATCATTACCTCATTGTGTCATTACCTCACAAGTGTTCAATATGAGCCCGTTTGGTAACTCGACACAAATCTAGCCTGTAGCCAAGTTCCTGCCAAACATTCTGTAGCTGTGTTCCTTGTGAGCATGTGGATTTTCCATGCCCCAGATTCTCTCATTATGTTTATTTACAGTATCCCACAGGTGAAAGGTGGCTAAACACTAATTTTCACTACAAAGTCAGAAGTAAGCTCAAAAACAGATTTCCATTAGTGTTTGCATTCTGTCACAGCCATTCTCTCTCATAGTTATTATTATGCACCAGTAGTGTTACCAACCAACCATATCTGAAATGATATGAAAGTTACTCTTTACATTGATATAACCTTTTTCAATCTGAGTTTCATTAAACGTGATTTACATGTCTGAAATTGGGAAGATCATTTGTAATAACCCTGTATATTTGTATATCTCAATATACCAATTTAATTTTGACAATTTTATCTTTACAGATACAATGCAGGGCCAGGGTTCGTCATGTTTCTATTAACACTTTTACACCTCAAGTAACAAGCAATCCCTTTTTTGCAGGGATACAAGTGATATCTAGGAGTCCGTTAGTATTAAGGGAAGGCAAGTTATTATGATAATAAGTTTGTCTGGAAATGATATAAAACTTTTTTCTGTTTGTTCTTTAGTTTTGGAAATAGTTAAGAAGTAAATATTAGAAAAAATAAGTAAATATAATAGAACAAATCTCCAGATAACAACATACTAAGTTTTTGCACAAGTAAAACATGAGTAGGGATGTGAGGGGGCAAGAATGTGTGGGAGTGGTCACTTTTATTATACCAAAAAAGAAATGGTTATTTGGGATAATAGTTCATTGCTAAGTCTTTCTTGTTTGTTGAGTAGTGGTTGTAAGGGAAGTAGACTGGTTTACTGGAGAAATATTTACATGACACCAAGCATTGTCATCAATGTCTGAAGTAGTGAAGTTATTTAATGAATTTCGGGAAATTATGGTAACTTCACAGATCATAAAGTTCAAAGCAGCAGAGCATGTATTCATTGCGTAAATCTTATATATTCTTAACAAGAGGGAAGGATAGATGAAGAATATCATAACTGCAAGTGTGTCCTCCCCCATTCATGTATTTTATTCATATCCTTTACACTGTCATTGGGAAAGAAGTGCCCTCATGCAGATCCTGTAGTTTTAGCACAGTTACTTCTGGTCCATACTTCAATAACATATCTCTAAATGGAGTTGGGTCAATGTGAGACTGGGGACAAATATAATTTAAAATATGCCACATGGTCTTCGATTTGAATCTGGAACTGGCAAGATTCAATGTACTTGGCCAATGAGACAGCTACTTGGAAAGTGAAAGTGTAACTTCATGATAATTATGGGAAACATGAAATTGATTATGTTTGTATAATGTATTGTAAGAGTATTAGAAGAAAAATGTTAAAAATTGCAAATTCACTTCCCATCTCTGTGATTAACACAATTCCAATTTAGTGCAATTTTACAACAGATGGAAACAGTGTGATCAATCTTGCCCCTCTACACCCAGGTATGCATAAGAGAATAAGATCTTCTGAGTCTTTTGAAATAGTAAATTCCTAGGGACATATATCACAGATTAGAAGCACACAATTTTGCACATTATCTCAGTGGATGAGCATGTTGAGTACTGAATTCACTATCTTGCTGTGGGTAGTCCCAGGTTCAAGTCCTGGCATGGAGATGGGTGTTTCCTATAGTACCTTCAACAATTTCATTTAATCATCATTCATCCTTGTCATTGAGATTACCCTAATGAGGCAGAAAATAATGTAAAATAATAAAAAAATATAATTTTCCACTTGGATCATTTTAATTAATATTTAATATATTTAAAATATTAGTTTTTACTAAGCTAAAAAGAAATGAAATATTTTTCTTTTGTATAGCCATTGAATATTTATTTCTTAATATGTGTAATTATTGTTATCAAGCATGACTTACATGAATATTTACTTTAGGTCTCCATAAGTGTTATTACTAATGAATTATTGGATGAGACATGCATATATATCATATACATACATATTTGTTATTTAAGTTACTGAGAGGATGCATCCTTAATGCATATATAAGCTAATTAGTTCCAGGTAATATGCTTACAGTAGAGTTCAAGTCACTGGAAATTAAACCTGGGAACCCTTAACTACAAGTTAAAAACATTAATCAATATGCTGCCAGGGAGCCATACACTACTGTCACATATCTCCATTAATGCCTCACTTTCATAATTTTCAGTAGAGGAAGAATGATTAATTAATTTGCAGTTTCAAGAAAATTTACATTATCCTCTTCAATGATTTGAAGTAGCAAGCTATCAATAGCTAGACATTACTGTATATTACAAATATTCATAGAGGAACATTGTTCAAATATTCCTCAATAAAATTCTCTAAGCTTCATGAGGACTTAGAAATCTAAGTCCCAATATAACATTGAACAAATTGTGCATAAATTGCTAACATTCTCTCCATATTTGCGTTATTATTCTTTTTATAATGGCAGCAAATTCCCATGGTTATAACTTGGTGAAGATGTATTTCTAACCATACTTCATATAGCATATTCATTTTTTTTTATTTTATCATGTTCATGAACACAGGATATGCAAATACGCACATGTTGTCATCAATTATGAAAATGTATCACATAAGTTGGAAGAATTTTAGGACTTAAAAGTTAAATTATGTGAGTTCTGTAAACAAAGAATTTAGAAAAATGATTGAACTCTAATTCAAATTTCATTGAAAATGAATGCTTAATATTAACAACATAATTTGTTCTTAAAATATTAATAAATTAGTAAGAGTAAAACACAAACAATTTTATACTTTCAAATATATACTAATACAATGATGATGTCTTTCTTTACACATTAGGAGGTGAAGCAGTTCATCTAGAACTAAGGTCAAACATGCCAGTAAGCTGCTTTGATGATCACTGCTGTATTTCTCTGAAAGTAGCAGTTAATTACCCTGAAAATTCTCACCAGTGTCCATCAGGGGAACCTTTAGATAGAGTAAGTCATTAATCATTATTATTAGGATATGCTAGATCTGATATATTTAATTTACACTTAATTTATGATAAGAGTTATATAAATAATCAATTTAGGTTTATTGGACACAAACTTGCATTTTGTGACACTGCTCTATTCTGTTCTGTTGAATCCATGACTTTACACTTTAGCCTTATGGAATAATGGCTTTTCAACAATTTATTTGTTTGTTTGTTTAACATCCATTATCTATCACTTTAGTTTTATCATGATGATGATGATGCCTGATCATTTCATGAAATAGATAAGAGAATAAATACAATTAAACATGTTCCCCAGCCTGGACTCAATCTCAGAACTTTTACTGGTAACATTGTGGATTCAATGATCTCAGCCACCATGGCAGCTCTTAGTAACTGTTGTGGTGTCAAAGGAATTTCAAATATGCACAAATGGTTATGACATGTAATTTAACATTGTGTTCTTTCATGTCTGTCACACTAATAACATGCCAAAAATTATTAGGATTGAGAAAAATCTGACAGAAAAAAATATGCATAGCAATTGTGTAATTTATAGGCTGAGAGAAAACAAAAGGTAGTACATATAACAGAATCATTTTATAGTTCATTTACAATTACTTTTGTTACACTATTGAAAACAACTCTAAAATTTTCACATACTTATGGAAAAATTATCAGTTGAATGTTGAAACATGAGTACAGATTGAACAAAATTAACTTGAAAATGGAAAAGTTTTTTTATTTATTTTTTAAAATGTGATCCTGTTCTATTAAAATATTTTAACTTAATATTTTCGCTAAAGTTTGCATAAAATATAGTACAATAATGGAATACACTAGCTATTTAATGCATTATTTTAAAAAAGTACATCTTTTGGCAATATGATGTTATAAATTTACATCATTGTAAACTGAATGTGTACTGTATCCAGTTGTGAAGCAGTCAATGAGAGGAAGAGACAAATCATATTTGTATTTTCATAGTCTTAAAATTTGCATTGCCTTTCTGCCTATTTAACCTAATTCTGACAACAAAGATGAATGATGAAATTGATGATGGGACACATAAAAAAACACCCATGCCCAGGTTGAAACTTGAACCTGGAACATTCAGTGGTCAGAGAGATTTAACTGCTCAACATGACCGAATCCTGAGGCATAATGAAAATCATGTTATTTAATCAGATATAGATTGTCTACACTAGCATTTAAATGAAATGCGATGATAAAATATGCAAATGTTGTCCAATAATGTCTCACTGTATAAATGAAATTCTACTTGGGAATTCTGTAAATGAATGTTAACTTGCCTAGCATTGATATTAAATAATGAACTTTCAGTGCTTTATAATGTTGTTTATATTCTGCAATACCATGGTTACAGTGAAACCTCTGTTATAACTTTGGTAAGTGACTACATATCATACCTGAAAAGAATATGTATTTACATTAGAATAGTGTAAAAATGCACTTTCTATTGTGCCAAATGTGCTTAATAGTTAGAACTAGCCACTATGTATTTCTTAAATTGTTTTTATCTCCTCAATAAGAAGATAAGCAAAGTTAAAACGGTTAATTATTAAAATAGTCATTATCAGAGGAAACATGTTGTCATAGCAATATTCATTAAATAGGAATAACGAGTTTGCATTGTTAATCTATTTTTCTGCCCAATGCATTCTTATTATTATCACAATATTGTTCTTATGTAGAATATTGCATTAAGATTGTGGTACAGATTCTTCTTTAATCCTGTAAACAGTTTAATGTTAAATTCTATGTTATATGTAATGCTGCATAAAGGCTGTTTAGCTGTATTTTGCACTTAAAAAATAAACTAAACTAATACTAAGCATTAAATATTACTTCTTATTTTCCTTACTTGGTACACTTTACCTTTGAAAGGAAGTAAAGTACCAATTGATGAACCCTCCCTTCTAAATTCATGCAGAAAGAAAACATGCCGACTTTTGTTCTTGATGTTTCTAGGTGGATATAAGGAAAATCAAAATATGCTTGAAACTGATACATTAAAAACAATTGAGCATGCCTTCACAGTTGGCACTACATAATAATAATAACATAATATCCTGTGGCATGACAGCCCTTGAAGGCCAGGGCCTACCTACCAACTGCTGGCCTCACTCCCACATGCCTCAGCAGAAATGAGTGATTATCCAACCAGTTACAGGATGACATGTGGTCAGCACAATGAACCCCCAATCATTGTTGTAGGTTTCCATGACCAGGTTACGCTACTCATTCGTAGCTCCCCAATTTCACCATGATAATGGGTGGTCACCAGTCCCATACTCAGCCCAATATCTCAAAAGAAAAGATGTGATGCTTCCCCCGAGAGACTGTGTACATCCTGTCCCATAGCTGGAGTTCAAAGCATGACATCTTAGACCCCACAGGCACGGTGCAGGACAGTTTGCACTGCATACATTCTATTAATTTAAAAATATTACTTACGATTTTCTTCTGTGGTCTTAATTGCTGCAACATATAACTGAAAATTTATGGAGTGGAAAAATGTTATGTTAAAAAATGCATATCATGTTATGTGAATTCTATGGGACTACAAGTAAAAAATACATGAGAAATATGTGTCTTATTACACTATAATTCCTTGTCAAGAAAAACTAGAAAACTATATTTTTATAAATATATATTTAAGATGCAACTAAAAATAATCCTAGTTCTACGGATTTTTATGTTAACGTGTTACTAGACATAATACTTAAGTTCTTTCCTTCATCAGTTGCTGTTTTCCAGCCACACGCATCAACTCCTCTTCACCTTACATTTTTTAACCTATTTTTAACCGTTTTTAACTCCTTTCCTGAGGAAGACTCTTAGTGTGTTGGATCAAAACGTTGACGTGTTTTACTTTTGTAATCACCACAGGCATATTTTGCAATTATTAGCATTTTGTAACATAATACTTAGCATGTGTATTTACCATGTTGAAATTTTGTAAGTCAACTTTGAATATCTCCTTGTTTGTTCATATTTTCAGTTAGGATTTCCTGAATGTGCTTTTGCCATCTGTAAATATAACTGGAATATTACCCAAAGAATTCCTCTAAGAGCAAAAGCTGATAATTTTTATGATGGAGATCTTCAACTTACAGTGGATATTGAGACATTTTCTCCACATCATAAGGACTGGAGTAACTACAAACTTCCACAACAACAGGTGAGTTAGAGTTGAAACACAGTAAAGAATTCCTTTAAAAATTCTAAATTTTGTTTTCAAACATATTTGTTTCTTTATGACAATGTATTCCATCTCATGATATAGAATTAAGGGAACAACATGTGATTATTGATAGATACTATTTACGAGACTCACCCAGCTGCAGATTGGAAGCAGTGAAAAATGATGACTATTTACAACCATATACCACATGCTAACGTTTCCATATTATATTACAAAATATAAGAATGCACACCCTGAATACATACAGAAGGTTGTCCCATGGTAATAAGAATAAATACAGCAACATAGCATCAGTGCCATATTCCAGATTCTAGAGGTGGGTGGGTGACTGTTTTTTTAGGGTGGTGTATTAAGTATATTCACTGGCATGTAATAACTCGATTTGTAAACTTTAGGGTGGGCCAACTGCTGCCTCTCTCTAGCTATGACCTGCACATTATGCTATGTGAAGGTATGCTATATCCTACCATTTCCCATTGAAATTTAATACAGCAAACAGTACACTTTTTTATGTCTGTGAGTTAATACAGGAACAAAATGCCTTAGCATGTTCCAATTTAGTTGAAATAATATATTGTGCCCCTTCCCAGTGAAAATATTTCACATACTAGTACCATAAATATGTGCAAATGTAGACTTCCGGTGTTGTGAAGTTAGCAATTAATCAAATTGCCAGGGAAAGTATGAAAAAGAGATCAAGCTTAGAGAGACTAACACTGTATTTTTGTCGATTTGATTATTCCTGAAGATAAATTATTTTGTAAATGATATATTTAAAATTCCTTGTTAATACAATATACTAGAAGTGGAATATCTGACATGATGTTTACATTTTCTAATGCAGTTTTACATGCTGATTTCAAATCTGAAAACCGTTTTGTTCTATCAAGTCAGGTTTTGAAGATATCGACAAAATTTAATTTTTCATGGAACATTGTTCGTCGAAAAATTTTCCGTCGTTTTTTGTTATTTTTCATGTAACACTGAAAATTTTTTTTGTCGTTTGTGAAAACAGTTATACTTAATGTAATACGTCGAAATATTTTCGAGATCACATTACTATACTTTCATTTGTTTCTTTCTTATTTTGAGTGACAGTGGATTATTGCATCCAGAGGTTGCATAAATTCACATGATCTGTCTTGCTACCTGTGTGGCTATCTAACAGACAAATCCCATCAGAAGACATTTACACCATTTCTGAAGAAAGCATATGAACTATATTTTGATTCAAAGGTGGATAGTGGTAAGTCGTGGACACCATAGTTCATCTGTTTGACATGTGCATGCAACTTGCGCGGTTGGATAAGGAAGGTGAAGAAGTAATGCTGCTTCATCTGTGAGTGGGATAGCAGAGATAGGAAGAACCACTACATAAAGAAGAAATGGCCGATCAGAGATAGAATGCAGCCATGAAGTAAAAACATCCTTCGTGTGCCGTTGGTTGAGCGTGAAAAAGTTATCATGCCACCGCTTCATTTGAAGCTGAGGCTCATGAAGAATTTCGTGAAGGCACTAGACAATGACTCAGATGCTTTTCGGTACCTGTGCAACAAATTTCCAAAGTTGAGTTATGCGAAAGTGAAAAAAGGTGTGTTCATAGGTCCACAAATAAGGAAGATCATTGCTGACAGCCACTACCAAGACTTACTGGGTGCTACTGAAAGAGATGCATGGGTGGCACTCAAGTCAGTCATAGCCAATTTCCTTGGAAATTATAAATCTGCTGACTATGTGAATGTTGTGCAGAAGTGCATTAGTGCATACAGACATCTCCTAGACTCATATCTTGACTTCTTCCCTGAGAACCTAGGTTCAGTGAGCGAGGAACATGGTAACCATTTTCATCAGGACATCTCAGCGATCAAGTCACGCTATCAGGGTCCATGGAGTGCAGCAATGTTGGCAGACTACTCTAGGATGCTTCAGCGTGACATGCCAAATGCTCAACACAAACGCAAGTTTACAGCCAAGAAATTCAAACCAAACACATCTTAAATTAAAGATGTATATTCTATATGTATGTATTTTATTTGTGTATTATACCTTCAACTAGATAGTGAAACCTATGTCTGCGAGTTGCTTGCCTTGATACAGTGTTAAACATATAAATATTGATGTCGTATCTCAAGAATGGTGGGTGTTACAGACAAATGGTTTGCATATTTTGAATCAGCATGTTTCAATTGTCTTAGAACGAGTGTTGGATACCAAGATATCAGCCAATTTTTTTTTTTTTTTTTTTTTGTTAATCAGTGTTATTGAAATTTTTTCTTCACTGATTTTCTTGAGAAGAAATAATTTTGGAAGGAATATTTTAATAATAAAAAAGATTGCTTTCTGTGAGCATATGTGTATATCATTGAATTTTAATGCCTACTAGTATACTCCCTAGTACTTTCATTGTCTCTAACATAGTATATTTTTTCAGGTGCTTGTAATGGGTGTTGATGTGAATGAAAAATGTGTATCTGACTCGTACATTCATACATTTGATGGCCTCACATATGCACATGGTCTAGAAGGGTCATTTGTCCTCTATAGACACACAATATTAGGATTTGAAGTTCAGGTAAGGTTAATTTGTTATTTACTCTCATAATTTACAAGGGAATGTATTTTACATAAAGAAACATTAAAGTATGATACATGAATAATTTTGCAAGCAATAGTATAGTTGATTAATAGAAACAAATGAATTTATCAAGAAGAATACATAAATTACCTCATGTTATCCTATTAAAAGACACATTAGCACTGTTATATACTGCAGAGTAAAGAGAACCTCACAGTATTGCAATTTACATCAATTTAAATCATGTTGCATGCTTTCACATAAAAACTTGGGATTGATTTCCACTAGTGTCCAGTTGAACTTGTATTAGATAGCTATTGATAAACACAACTGGGGAATAATATAAATCACAGCTCATACAAGCATGATATAAGGGCTATCCAATAGTGTAGTGTCTAAAAAACAGTGAGTGGTTTGGATAACACAAATGAGCTGAAAATAAAATGGGGTTTCCATTAAAAAAAACAACTAAGTTTGTGTTGAAAATCGTACTTCCTTACGTAGTTGAACGTATTGTGTCCACTAATTTCATGAGCCCCTCTCATACCTATATATCTATGAAAGCAGTTTTTCAATATTTGTTGTTGTTCACGAAATATTTCAGGTCGCAATGTTAGATGAGACACCCTGTATAGTAGACAATTAAAATCAGTATATTCTGACATAATCAATATTTTGAAAGGAGTATACGAAAATATCAGGTCCTGCAAAAAGTGCAGTCATTTTTTTCTTCATAATGAAACTTTTAATGATTATGTATATTTATGGATGTGAACGATAACACTGAAAAGTTGAGGAAAGCAAAAGAAAGTGTTCAAAAACACTAAACTAAAAAACATAAAAAGTGAATTTAAGAAAACAATTTTTGAAAATTTTATTCTGAGAGTGAAAGTGGGACAATTTTATTCTGAGAGTGAAAGTAGAAATATGATTGTGTTCAAAAAGTTGGGCGATATCCTTCAATAAACATTTCATATGTAGTGGCCGATGAGATTACATCAGTGTAAAATATTTTTTTTAAAAAAAATCAAGTTTTGTAATGCACACACAATTTGAGATTGGGATTGAGGAACCACGATGAATATTTTAGGACTTTAAGCTGATTTTAAGACAATGTTGATAAAAGATTTAAAATTTGGAATTTAGAGCTTTCAAAATGGTAATATGAAACTTTTCTTTTTTTTGTTTGTTTGAAGTTGTTGGTGGGGGAATGTTTCCTTGTAAGCAGTAGCAAAATTCCTGTTACAGTTGTTACTGTTCTTTATTTGTGTGTATGTGTGTGTGTATAAAGTTAGTATTAAGATGTAATATGAATATAGCTTTCTTTAACAATAATGGCTCAAATTTCTCAATTTACTGTACACTTAAAACTTCCTTTATTTCTAGGTTACATACAGAAAATGTTCTTATCGAAGTATTTGTAATTGTGGCGTTAAAGTTAAGGCCAAAAAGTCTATAGTGAATGCTGATGTATGTTCCAGAGGATATGTTCAGATTTGGAGCGAATCTAATTCTGAGAGTAAAGATGATCATGAAGAACAAGATATTAATATAATACAACAAAATGAAGGAAGATCATATCAGGTTTGTTTGTTTCTTGTGAATGAAAAATAAATTATAAAAGTAACAAGAAATTATTTTTCAGGAGAAGGGAAGGTTTCGAAAACAAAATACGTTGTTGTCATTTTAATTTCTTGTCCAGTGGAGGGGCTCTGCATTCTCTGCATCTGGTTTATAGTTAAGTTAGCTGTTCTACTCTGGTCTTCCTTGTTATGCTTTAAGGGACTGTTGAAATGTCTCAATCCAATACTGGGGAGACTACCACAAAACCAATGAGAAGAAATTATAAATAATAATGGAGATCAACTACTGGAACTCAGTAATAAATGGTTTAAAAGTACACATGTAATAATGGTTTAGTAATACACATACCAAAGAGGAATAAACAACGAATTAAAATTATATAATAGAGGAATGATGTTTCATGATTGTAGGAGTCAGTTGAGAAATAGATCAGATGCGAGAATCAAAAAAGGGCCACAAAGTAGCAATGACAATATTTTCTTTTGTATTAGGAAAGACCACAGTGATAAGAAAAGATAGCTAAAAATGAGGCAGCTGAAAAAGATGAGATATTAAAAGAAGATTTATGGAACCAGTGAAAAAATAAATGTCTACAGTAGTACAGAAACAAAAGTTTGTTTAGGTCCACTTTATGCTCACTTTATTTAATCACGACTAGACTACACTTTAAACTGGCACACAAATCCTGTGCAATGTGCATAAATCACAGAAATTGAACCTGGAATCCCTTGATTACAAGGCGATAGTAGAGTTCCCACTATGTCATCCAGGATGCCCTGTGTAAAAATATCTGGAACACTGGCATATGCAGGATTTTTTTTCGGGAGGGGGGGGGCTGAACTTGAAAAATTGGATGGTGCATAGCTGCATTCGGTGGTGCAGGAACCTTTTTATTTGGGGGTTACAATATTCTACCTCCATACATATACATACATACATACATACAAATATAATGTGGAGGTATGGGAAATTACATTTTTGAATAGTACACAAGGATTGCTTGTTTTTTAATGTGAGGTTTACATAAATAAATTTTATTTCTTTATTTTTTAGAATTTATGGTTATTTAAAAGTAGGTTTTTAAAACAAATAATTCCAAAACATATAAAGCTCTTGACCTCTTTCTGGGCTTATTTAGAATGTGATTGAAGGGAAAATCAGAACTTTGTAATGTGAAAGTAGCGAACAAACATGCATCTATTCATTTTAATGCAGGGTGAGATTTGATGGTGAGATAATAGGGATTCCCCTCTCTGTTTTGAACCATGGAACCTCTAGTTATGGGCGAATGAAGCAGTGCGGATATGAAAGGTGAATTCAGCAAACATACATTGTGAGGGAAATGCATTTCAAGTTGTCAGGCACAGTCTGAACTCCACAAAAACTTGGTAACAATAGATCGGAAAGTTTTCCTGCATGATTTCAAAAGTTTTTTGTTGAGTTTGCCCTGTGCCTTACAACTTGAAACACATTTTCCTCAAAGTGTACTTTTGCTGAATTTGCCCTTCGTATCTGCAACATCTCATATGAACAACAAACACATCTTAACCAGGGATGATTGTTTCCAACCCACTGGATATGTAAACTATACCTAGGTATTATTAAATATATCACAGTATTTCAGTTCAGTTCTATTAAATTTACAGCCCTATAGCTATACGCAAAAATATGTTACACAATTTATGGCAGCTGTGTGCAATGGCACCAATTTGTATGTGCCCATGGGGTTCTAGCCCACAACATAATTTGTCATATTATTATTATTATTATATTTTTTATCATGATTCGTGGTGCTTATTAACAGCTTTCCTTTAAAAAAGATAATAAGCTGGGATGAATTGTTGGTGGGCATTAATATCTTAATACACAGAAGGAAAGATTTATGAGATTTTTTGTGAACTCATAATTTAAATGTTTGAGCCCACCCAATGTTTTTTAAAAGTTGGCAGGCTGTATACCATGTCTAGTCTCTTTTAAATGCCACATATTCAATATTTTCTCATACATCTGGTGTTTCACAGATCCTTTTCTATCAAATACTAAAACAAAAGCGTGTTTTTGATGTATGTTGGGTCACTTCATCATTTTATTCTGTTCGAGCTTTTGTTTAGATCTATAGCATTTAGTTGTGTCTTTAAAAATATAATTCAATGGTCCCCGATCAACTTGTGAGATGTCCAAGATTGAAGGATTGGTAAAACATTTGACAACGTAGTAATTTATAATGGAACTTGCTATATCT
This sequence comes from Lepisma saccharinum, assembly GCF_977018435.1. Taxonomy (NCBI): domain Eukaryota; kingdom Metazoa; phylum Arthropoda; class Insecta; order Zygentoma; family Lepismatidae; genus Lepisma; species Lepisma saccharinum. The sequence continues at coordinate 84,757,322 of NC_139230.1, forward strand.
TACAATGCTTTCCAAGTACTGAAAGTACTAACTCTCTGTGTGCAAAACAAAATCCTTCAGTTCTTAGAGCAAAGCTTCTTCTGAAACATTGGAAACAATTAATTCACTGTGTAAGAGGATGGTAGTTCAGGAGTTCGCAGAAAACCATACATTTGAAAGGAATTTTTACAACCTTTGGTGGAAAAATATGAACAGTAGGTTTGAAGGCTTAGGTTTCTTCACCTGTAGTACTACTGAATGTTACTGGTCAGAGAAATCATTATAGAATGCACTGGACCTTCAAATTTTCAGATTTATTAAAAGTAATGTTACTTTTGTTATTTTCCTGAGACCTGAGGAGCAAAGAAATGAGCAACTTTTATGATTTCATGAATGTAAGTTTTCTTGACATTATTTTTATGGGATAGAAAAGTTTTCAATTTTAGCTTCATCCAAAAAGTTAGGTCCCAACTTATGCTCATGACCAACACTCAGGCATATCTCCTTCATGTCCCATACACTATGCACTGAAGCAACAAATTTCAGTCCTTTTTTCTCTCATCATCCAAAGAGGAAAAGTATGTACATTCTCCCTTTAGCTGCAAAACTGCTATTGTGTTGTAAGCATTAGCAATGATGCCATCTTCATTTAATGTAAGCAACCCTATTAAACCTTCCTTTTAAAAAGTTATTCAAAGACAAAGATAGTTATCAGAGGTCATTTTAAGTGGGATTGCACTTACCAATTTGGGTTTCTCCCGACTTCTTTACTGTTTTCATTTGTTGTTTATTTATTTTCTAATAATTTCGGGAGAGCTATAGCCCCTTCAGCCCCCTCTGCATACGCCAGTGTCTGGAGTATTAAGCAAGAAGTTGACTAACTTGTGAGCTTCATAAATAGAAAGAGAAATGAAAAGAAAAGAAAATGAAAAAAAATACATTCATACATACATAATATAGCATTCAAAGGATTAAAGTGAAAATAGTTTCAAAAAACAAAGAAAAGAATATGGGAAGAATTTGGAAGATGCATGAAACATATCTGTAGGGAAAAACGAAAAAACTTTTCTATAATGTTTTAAAGAACATAAAAGACAAAATGTATATACAGGGTGACAAGAATTAACCCGTACTAATGTTTGTGATCATAAATTTATTAAACCGAAACAATTGAGCAAAACAACACTGAAGAACAATGACATGGGACCTTAGGAACAAGATGTTCAGCCTGTTTCGAAGTAGCCTCCCTGGGCGGCGATACAGAGGTCCAAACGGGCCTTGAAATTTTGGGCGATGGGCCGCAAGTACTCGGGCGACAATCGGTTCCACTCATAACGCAGCGATTGCTTCAGCGACTCCAAACTGTGGTGGCGTTTAGCACATACCCTGGCCTCCAAAATCGACCAGACACTGTAGTCCATTGGGTTGAGATCCGGCGAGTAGGGTGGCCATTCTGTCGATGTGATGAAGTCCGGAAAATGGGTTCTGCACCACACTTGCGTCATTTTCACTCTGTGGGCCGGAGCGGAGTCTTGCTGGAATGTCCATTGTGTATCGCCGAAGTGCTGCTGGGCCCACGGAAGGACGACGTTCTCGAGAATGTCGCGGCGGTACACTTCTTGGTTGATTTTGACCCCTTGATCCACAAAAACCAGGGGCATCTTGCCGCTTGTGCAAATTCCGCCCCACACCATGACCGATTGCGGATTTTGGCAGTGTTCGACGATGGCTGAGGTAACGAGAGCCTCTGCAGACCAGGTCCTGTCGTTTTGGTGGTTGTGCGCCTGCTCCACGGTGAACAGCTTCTCGTCTGTGAAGAGAATGCGCTTCCATCGCTGACCTGCGGCGGGCGCTTCAGAGGGCGGCATCTTTTGAGTCGCAGGCGCTTGTTTACGTCCATGAGAAGCTGATCTTTTTGGAGCTTGTACGCCTTGAGGTTGAGGTTCTTTTTCGCCATTTGCCGCACCGATTCGCGGTTGATCCCGATCTCACGGGCGACTTTTCTCATGGAGACCCTCGGATTTTGCTGAACTCGCTTTTTGATGTTCTTGCGGTTCTGGGACGTGTTGACGGTAGGCTTTCTGCCTCTTCCAGGATGGTTGCCTTCATGGCTGAGCTCCTTGAATCGCCGAACTGCATCTGAGACTGTCATTTTTGGAACACCCAGCAAACAAACAATTTCACATTGACGCTTTCCTTGATGGTACAGTTCCAAAATTGCACTGCGTTTGGTTGACATTCTGAAACACAAAGAAAGTAATTGTCATGAAGCCGAAACAACAGGTACAGTTACAAAAGACTATGGGGAATCCAATAACACAACAATTATTTGGCTACTGTACACTACATTCTTGGCAGGATATGCCAAACTTTGTACAGGTTATTTCTTGTCACCCTGTATGTGAAAACAAGAAACTATTAGCTAACTTGAGTTAAGTAAGAAAAGCATGGAAAATAACTTCCTGAAACTAAATGGGATAATGAAAAAGTATGTTAACTGAGGAAGAAGACAAAGAGAAAATAATTGAGGAGCAAGAAATTCTCGATGTAGGATAATTAAATAATTATTCTGGAAGAATTATAGGCAGCTCTTTGAAAATAAGATGAAACTGATGGATGTGTGCCACTGGAAATGAATAAATATATGGTAAAGCAAGACCTAATGTGGAGGACAGAACTGCTACACCAGTGGCCCTGACCTAGATTCAAAAATAATTGCACCTTCACATTTATATGAATTTATAACTTTTGACATTTTCCAAGAAAAATATTCTGCCTGTCTAAAATTTAATGTAGTGAAGTAGAAGCAACATCCTATTTGAAGATTATTTTTAAGAATTAGCTATCAATTATTGATATTATATTATCAATTATTTAAGATTAATAAAAATCAGTTAAGAGGAAAATATATTCATCACAATGCAAGTAGTCAATAGATTCTATCCAAATAAAGCATTAGTCTTGCCCTTATAATATTAACTTTAAAAAGAGTGCCGAAACTGAGAGTGGAATGCGAAGGTGACCCTCCAGCTAGAAAAAAATTGTGGAAAGCAACCAACCTCCCCAACAACACACACACACACACACACACTTGTTCCATTGTCACCTTGTTGAACCATAAAAACCAAGCTGAAGGTTCGATTAAACTTTCTCCTAATAACACCTAACATACCTAACAATTTTCACTCTAGGAACTGAGTAGAAATATGGAGCCTAGATAGGAAGTCCCACTTTCATATGACTATGGCACTTGCAGTTCTTGAAATCTCAGCCATATTGTTAAAATACTTCAGTTGTTACTTCTGGGGTAAAATCAAACTTGATGTAAAAAGTATTTTTCTTCCCTAGAATATTCCCTGTTACTTTGCTAGCTACGATGACAAAGAGCTCATTCTATTATGAATATCAGGAATATCATTGTGATGAAAGGAAATTTGCAACTACAAAAGTGATTTGTGAAATTTTAAACTCATGATTGACCACTCACAATTGAGACTAGTGAGTAAGAACTAGTCACACAAGATGACTGTAAAAAACACATGGAGACAACAGTCATTTTAGTCATTTGCCACATAGTTTAAACTCTTTTGACTTCCAGGTTTCTACACTACTATAAAAATATGTGTTTTTTAAGAAAAAATGTAGGGAAAAGACTTAGCAGTGTCTCAATCTTGTCTTGAGTTGCAAATGTCTATTTCATTCTTGGTGTCATCTCGATTTATAAGTATTTGTCTCATTCTCATCTCAGTCTCGAAGGGGAAGTCGTCTCTTGTTTTGAGTTTGCAAATGCATCAGTGGCATATTCTCCCATGTTATCTGGTTTACCACTGGTAAACCAACTCTTTCATATTTATATTTTACCACAAAATTCGAAGTTGTCGAACTTCTGTTTTGGTTTTACTTGCATGCCTGCATTGGTATTTTATTTCTATTATATCTAATTAATATATAATAAATATATAAAACATTAAAATGCTGATCAAGGCAAACTTTTATAGTATAAAAAATATACACAAAAACATAACGTTTCCACCCTCTAACAGGGTCTTCTTCAGACGAATATTCACAATAAATTGATGAAAGATACAACCATCATCTTATATATACACTCCCAGGACAGGGTTGTACATTGTTGATGTTTATATATTGTCCCCTGAGGGCCAGGGAGAATGGGATGGCTTTCTTGGTGTGGAATGGGTTGAACCTGGAGAAGTGTAGGTATGCATGTGGTTGGTGGGTTTGATGTGGTTGGTTGTGTGTGTGTGATGAAGGGGTATTGTGGATCAGGATGTTTTGGAGGTTGGCGGGCAGGAGGGGGGGGGGGTTGAAAAGAACTCTGGGTTTGTCAGGAAAGATGTTTCTGGTTTCGGGATCACTTTGGAGAATGGGAGGAGAAGTGTAGGGTTTGCCTGATTCTGTTGAGGTGGGGTGATATTGTGTGATGAGTACAGGGGAGTTGGTGACAGGTTTCTTGCTGGGGGTGTATGAGGAAACTCGGGATATTTGTTTGGTGACAAGGGTGGCCAGTTGACCAGGGCTTGGTGGTGGTTGTAGTTCTGTCGGGAGGTGTGGGTGAAGTGTTAATGCATTGTCCCCTGAGGGCCAGGGAGAATGGGATGGCATTCTTGGTGTGAAATGGGTGGAACCTGGAGAAGTGTAGGTATGCATGTGGTTGGTGGGTTTGATGTGGATGGCTGTTTTCAAATGACCTTCCTCAATGTGCACATCCACATCCAGGAAAGTGATCTGGTTGGTGGAGTGGGTCCAGGAAAGTGGATAAGGATGATTCTCCAGAGTTTGAACATGTCGTCAATAAAACAGAACCATAGGAGAGGTTTTATGGGTTGGGTCTCCAGGAACTCTTATTCAAGTTTGCCCATGAAGAGGTTTGCTATAGGATGGGGCCATTCCAGTGCCCAAGGCTGTGGATCTGTAGGTAATGCTGGTGTTCGAAGGTGTAGTTGTTAGGACAAGGCAGGCTAGAGGTGGATCAGAAAGTTAGTGCTGGGGTTGTGGGGTTTTGGTCTGCTGTTGAGGTAGAATTCCATGGATTGATTGATTTGTTGTTTTAAGTCCATTTTATGCACAGTAAGGCTAATCGGGACTGGACCTACAGTTTAAAGTGGGATCCGAACCACTTGTGCCTCCACCGAGTATCAAACCCGGGACCCCTTGATTACAAGGTGACGAGAATTCCATGGAGTGGAGGCCGTGGGAGTGAGGTATGTTGGTGTAAAGGGAAGTGATGTTGATGGTAGTGCGATCCGCGCACGAGAGACAAAAGACAGACGATATATTCGGGAGTTGAATGGCTTCGTCTACGCGGCTGGTCCAGGGATACGTGCCTCCAGGTTACGTTGCCGAACAATAGGATAGGTTAACCTAACCTACTCACCCACTCTGGGCTTGATTGAACCTATGAAACTACTCTGCTGTGCAACCTGGACGCACCCATCCCCGTGCAGCTCTACGCTGTCCTCCAGTGACCATTAACATGGAGGATGTCCCCAGTAGACCAGCATCCATTCCGAGGAATGATTGCTGGTTTATCATAGGGACTTTCAGCCTAGTTATTCCGGAGCGAGAGGTACGCTTCCCGGACTTACCCGCCCAAATATTAATTGATAAATCAAGATGCTGGAAAGACACATTTAATATTCGGGGTATTGTTACATTTAACTATATACAAGCACTGCACAAACTTATAGGTTTGATTTTACATATGGAACCAACAAATGGGTAACAAAAACATGGTACTTACATATTCTGCATTCACCTTATCACACCTGGGCCTTGTTGCACACACTTGTCACTCCAACTATAAATGGGGAGATTTTCTGTGAATTTACACTAAAAATATAGCGGTATCTTAAGACATATGGGTATTGTCTTGCAAATGAACTGTTTCAGGGAGCTATATCACAAAGGATGTGCCGATTAATTATGGATGTCTTTGGATACAAAGCATCATGGTTTCCTGAAGGCTCATTGTCCTCACCATGTGGTTTTGAGAATTTCAGAATTTTCATGGATATTGGTTCCATGCACTTTAAGGCACTTCAAGTGCTGTAATTCGTCCATATTATACACTACAGGACTATTCCCAAGCACTTATTAGATATTTCACACAATGGTGACTCCATTGTCCTCTCTCCACTGGCCTACTCTGGCCCAAAACTTGGAGCGATGTTAACTGTACCAACTGTTAGCAAGAAGTGAAATCAAGATGGCTTCCTCTCATGTTAAAAGCTATCTCAGACTCATTGTCTGGTAGCCACGCCCATGAGGCCATCTGATTGGTTCACAGCACCTTGGGTTACTTGCCTTCATCAAGTACCTTGAGAAGCCCAATAGATGGCAGTCTAGTCAGGGCTAGTTCCACTGACTCTCACCAGATGGCTCTGGTGCTGTGAGACCGATTGTCTTTTGTCCAAAAACATCGATTTTTTGATGTTTTTGTGGTTTGTTTGCACATATAATTGTGACTTGGAGTTATTTTCAGGGAAAGCAAGTTAATTTGTGCTTGCACAAATGTTATCCTGAAAATATCTGTATTAATAAAAAATTTGCCTGAAAAGCAACATGTGCTCTCTGAATTCTGTTTATCCACAAAAGGATGTCTTTTTGATAACCAATGAATTTTGGTCTGGGGCTTATTATTTACTTAATATTTTGATGTTTTATCATACTTTTACTAATTAGGCCTAGTTTCTGTTAATCTTAACATATCTGGGAATGTCTATTCCTATTAATTCTACCTGAATTGAATTGGCCTTGTACTTTGGTTGGAGTGGAGTGCTGCCTGTATGTATTGGGGATGTATACCCAACCTTTGGTTGGTTAAACATATCCCGGGCCCTCGGGAAAAGAAAAAGGATACGTGAAGCGGATCATTTTTCTTTACCCTTTACTACACTATACCCAAATACATACACAAAAATATTTATATACACACTGAATCGTTATGACCACGCTGGTCCGAAAAGAACATATACATGAAAGAAAAATAAATTTGCAATTATTCTTGCCCGTCACTTGGATATATGTTTGAGATATTGTTCTGTTCGATATATCGAACGATTTCCTAGACGGTATATACATGGTTAATATAACACACACTTAAAAGTTTTCAATAAATGATTTTAGTTATTCATGTTATGTCTGCTTTTTGTTGCACTAAATACAGTTTTTGTATTCGAACTGAATTGCTTAGTAGTTTTTAGGTACGTATCTAATGTCTCTGCCCCTCATTCACTTGAGGGTGCAGTACCTTCAAAAAATGTTCACCATACACCTTGGTATGTTGTCCACATTTGATCACCTCACAATTTTTCTTCAATATCTCCTTAGGTGGAGATCGCTGTCGCCTGGCTTTGCGCAGCATCCGTTGCCAGCAAATGTTTTTGTTGCTAGCTTGGCGGAACAATGCTTCGACCTGGCTGTCCATTGGGATTGTGTACAATCTGTGGAATGCACTCATTTTGTGAAGTCTGTAGGATTGTCATGGTGGTTCGTTTCTGGATGTCATTGTTCGATTACGAACCCCTGACACACTCCCTGCTTCCCCATATTACTGGAACGCTGAAAAGATTGTCTCTAGTTCCTGGTATAATATGCTTGGGGGTCTGCTGCTGCCTGTGACACCATGCACTTTTGTATGTTTGCTCCGGGGTTTTGTGGTGACACTGAGGGGGAGTTGGAGTGATGTACTCACTGGCCCCACTTCACACGCAGGCTTTGACCTTACCCTTGTTGGTTTTTGGGTTGTTCCTCATAAACAACCCTATATGTTTGGGGGTGCTTGCATATTTCTATTACTGCTAACCCTGGTTTGGTCGAACCTAACCCATCGGTAGTGCAAATACCCAATGATTGCTAAACAATATTTTGCTTGATTGGTAGTGAGTGATCTAGCATAGATTTGCACTCATAGGGAAATAAATCTCTATATGATGGTTGGACTCACTTTTGTGTCCAACAAAGAAATGGCCCTGGTCGACAATAATGAAATTACCCTTTATACCACAATGAAATTGCCTTGGCATATAATACTGAAGTAATACTTTTGTATACAACAATGAAATTGACTCTTACACTCAACAATGAAATAGGCTTTTGTATACAACAATGAAATTGACTTTTGCATACAATGATAAAATAATCCCTTACATGATCTTGACAAAAATTTTCTACCCTATGTACAAATGGGTGAATGTCACAGAACAGACAGAACCTCATCCACAAAACCTCTGACCTTTAACATATATTAATACTAGTGTTCAAAAAAAATGTGTAGCTTTTTCTCCTCATCTTGTACCTGTTGTACACTCCTATCCGTGCGTCTTACCCTGGATGCGCTAGAGGGATACCAATACCTCTTATGCGACTAATACTATAGCGCAGGAGCCATACCGTCGCGTACTTCTCTCCTAGGTCCTACTGATATCGGGTTTAGGAAGAAACGTAGAGCTGACGAGCAGACATCTACAGTTTCCATGGGGAAGTATCACAAGGGTACGAGGGTGGAGCCATTTGTGCGCAGTTACTCGTCTTACCAACAGACAAAGCAAGTCGTAGGGAAACGGCTGCACCCCGTCGGGATTGAGGTTGAGTCCTCGTTGAATTCATAGGCCCCTTGGCTTGAATTAACTTCTTTGAGGTACTCTCGATGCTAACACCGGATGTAGTAGTCTGAGCTTCTCAATGTAATGACTATACACCTTATAGCTACACCTCCACAACTTCATGTTATTGACATGTTGGTTGGGTAGGCTCTTACCGCTAACACAATGAACAAGATTAAATATGTTGTCTGTCACCTGATCACTACAAACTAATGGACCGAAGAAGGTGTGGAACAATTTGTGGGTCTGTCCCTCTAGAGCTTTGCTTTGGAGATGGGATTTAAGAAAAACTAAGTCATACACTTTGATCACAGTTCTGTTTTGCTGTGACTTATTTACCTTACTGTTGGCTTTGTTTCGCCTTTCGGCCGTCCGGGATACAGCCATGAACAATTGCTGATCCCATTCGGTTTGTTCACCTGTAGGAATATGAAAGTGTTCCCTAATTGGGTTCCTGAGTGAATTGCTTGGCCCTAACTGGGGCCCATTGTCTACTATGATTCTTTGAGGAAGTGAAAAATGTACAAAACATATATCAATGAGTTTCCTCACTATTAAATTCCATGCTTACTAACCGAGTAGGAATTGTTACACCCTGGCCACCATCACCCCCAGCGAGAATAGCACAGGCTAGTTTCCCGAGGGTTGCTCATAGGGCAGAATGGCATTCATCTCGCTCTGTTGAGATTCCATTTGTCTACCCTTGGGTGTGTGACCTGGTTTGTTGAACCATTTTACCTCATCGAGTGCATTGAGTATGGCATCCATACCTCGTGGGCTGAAGTGAACCAGGTCGGGTCTCATGTTTTGACCGTAACCCATGGTTTCTTCGAACAGCGACATGTTCATTTCTTGGCCCTTGTGCACAAATTTCGATGAGGAATCCAGAACCCTTACATTGCTATTATCATCAAGGGATAATATTTTTGCAATTAGTGAGTCATACATGGCCCAGAACCTGTGTCGGTTCTCATTGACTAACCTGGGAACTGGCGGAGGAGTCAGAACAATGACCTTCTGAGCACCTTTTCTCTTTAGGGTGTAAATGATATCCTGGAGGTTCTGGAACACCTGGTTGATGTCCTTCCCTCGGAGCATATCATTTGTGGATACAATTAATAACACATTTTTATGAACACACTTTTCCCTTCTCAAAGCACTGAGCAACTGCGCTGAGGTTTGTCCAGATATTCAAAGTCCGATGTGGTAATTACCATCACTGTCTCTTTGGACAGGATACCCGAATTTTCTTTGCGCAAGACGTGACAACATTGAATCACCCACTGCCTGATACTGATTTATCAGTGGAGTGTGCTTGCATGAATCTGAACATTGTGGGATAGGTTTAGGTTTGGCAACGCCCTTCCCCACGTCAGGACGTTGCCTACCTAGTTTCCCTGGTTGTGCACATTTGGATGCACCTCAGCGAGATGCTCGGAAGACCCGTGTGAGCTGGCGGAACTCTTACGCTGGGATGTTCCACCCTTTCTCCGGTCTACCTTGGTTCTGTTTGGGTACTCCTTAGGCCGGGAGCCCCTCACAGATTTGCACATGTGAGCGTCCTCCTTTTTGGACGAACCGCTCGCTTCACCCTGACCACGACTCACATAGGTCCGGTTAATGCGAGTCGTGGTTTTCCCATAATTGGGTCGTGCTGGCCTTGCAACTTCCCTCTCAGGATATTGTGGCACTTGCACACTCTCATACCGAAGTATGGAGTTGGCCACCTCCTGAAGAGAGATGAAGGGAGCCAGGATTAACTGGTCCTTCAAGCTGCGCGGCAGCTGTTGCACAACGTGGGTGAAAACCTGGTTGTTGGCGATTTCTGGCAACGCAAGCCTAATCATTTTGACTTGGCGCCAGAAATATTTGTGCACTGATCTATGCTGGGATGGGTTGTACCTTTCGTTGAGGGCCTTCGCAAGGGAAGAAGCTCTCCACCCATCCCCTTGGAAATATGAGAGGAACTGCCTTTTGAAATCCGAGTAGGACTTGAACTTTCGTTCGTTCCTCTCGTACCACTGCCCTGCCTCATCCCGTAGACAGAACGAGATTATTTGGAGGGCATCCGCCAAATCTACCTCCAGGAGAGAGAGATCTCTCTCAAACTCCTGCACAAAATCGGAGGCCAGCCTGTTCCCCTGCCCGTTAAAGGTTGGGAGCTGTTTGAGATCAGCAAACCTAACCCTAGGTTTGCTCTTGTTCCTCCTCCGGTTCTTCCTCTTCCTCTGGCTGCGGACTTCGGCGTCCGAGCTTTCGGAATTGGATTCCGGGGAGTTACCAAGTGGGTGGTACTTGTTAGGGGAAGACACATAGCCACTACTCTGGTCAGAGCTTTCCTAACCCTTAGGTCGTCGTTTGGCTTGGTACAAGGCCTGGTGGACAGACACATTCCGTGCAGGTGAGACGGGCTTGGTAGCTGACATCAGCGGAAGGGCGGACTGAGTAATTCGTCTCTCCATCCCTTCCAGGCAAGCAAGAATCCTCATCAGGCTTGCATTGTCAGACCCTTGTTCTGCTGGCAGCTGCTCCTCACCAACCCTTTGTTGTGAGGAGGTGCGCTGCTCAGTGACTTGGCCCTCGGAAATGCATTCATGCGATCTGCGGCCTTCCGCCTGACAGTTCGGCATTTCCTTCCTCACTTGCTCGAGAACCCTGTTCTCGATCGTGACCATGTGGTCACTGCAAGTGAGCTCTCTGCATATGTTTTCTAGGGCATCTAACCTCCCTAGAATTTGAGCTGTGGTGGTCTGATTGTCACCGCCTTGCACTTCGCTAACGAGTTCCCTCAGTTGCGAAATCTGGCCTGACACTTGTGTAAAATCCCTTTCTAACCTTGACTCTAAGTCATTACATCGGATCTCTATTTGGTTAATTCTATTGGTGTTGGTCGCTACTTGCTTGGTTAATAATTCTGAGGTCTTCGTGGTGGCATTGTGGATGGAGTCCAGTCTGGCCTGGAATTCCGTCCTTACGGCTTCAAGTTTCCTATTTACTTCCGCCGATGCCTTGGCAAATTCCCTACCCTGAGCATCAAGTGGATGTATACCCAACCTTTGGTTGGTTATAGTAGCAAGGATGGAGTTTGGGGGGTAATGGTGGAAAGGCGTTGGTTTTCTGGAGGAAGTGGTTGGTGTCATGAAGGTAGGAGGACAGAGATTTCACAAGAGGCTGGAGGTGGAAGTCCACAAAGGCTGATATTCTTTCAGTGGGTGAGTTGTAGTTGGACACGATGAGTCTACCAGGGTTGCCAGGTTTGTGAATTTTAGTCAGTAGGTAAAACGAGGGGGTGTGGGAGCTGTCTGGGATGAGCATTGATATAGTGGAGGCTGAAAGAAGTGGTGGTTTAACAACCTTCTCTTGCAAGGAGTGGATGATGTTTTCACAACTGCCACCTGCAAGATTCACTGAAGGTTTAGACGATCCCTTAATTTTAGATATTTAGGCATGGTACTATTTATTCTTGTTAATTGATGATTATAGATTTATTTTTTTTTAGATATCTTGGTGATTTCTTAATTATAGACATCAATGTAGGCCATTGTTCTTTTAGCATTTGTGAAAGTATAAGACCATTTTATGCTCAGAAAGACTACAGGACCTACAGTTTTAAGTTTGGATCTGAACCACTGTGTGATGTGCCTCCACCAGGGATCAAGCCTAGGATCCTTGATTACAATTTGACAGTATTAGTACATGCCATGGGGAATATCCATCTTTTTAGATGTCAGAGGAGAGAGATATATCACCTGTCATGGCATGGGCTATATGCCCTATTTAGATATCTTTTTAGACTTCTTCTGCCTTTTTCCTGGTTATAACCATAAATTTAGTTTTCTCTTCATTAACTTTTGATCCTATTTTGGATGCTTCTCTTGTTGTGTTACTGAACATTTCTTTTACACTTCTTATACTTCTTCCAATTATATCAATGTCATCAGCATATGCTAGAATCTGGAAGCTGTTATTTACAAGAGTCCCTGTTCTGTTGTACCAGCTCTTCAAATTACTGTTTCTATAGCAAAGTTAAACAACACTAGTGAGAGATCATGCCCTTGTCTGACCCCTTTCTCTGTGTTCCTTATTTTTACCCTGCCAATTGAATTTATTGTGCTCAATTTACATACCTCAACTAGTTTTTTTCAGGATTCCGAATTTTTGCATTTCTTTCCATAGTTCTTTCCTTTTAACCATGTTATATGCTGTTCTAAAATCTATAAATAGGCGGTAGGTGATAATGTTTTCTGCCATAGCTTTTCTAGGGTCTGCCTAATTGTAAACAATTGGTCCATTGTTGATCGACCTTTCCTAAATCCACATTGATAGTCCCCAATTCAGTTCTCATAATATGTCCTTAGTCTGTTGCGAATAATTTTACATGGAGTATTCAGTAGAGTTATTGCTATGTAATTCTGGTATCTAAGTTGGTTGCTCTTCTTATGTATTGAATTTATCATACACATTTATTTCCCAGTCTTTAGGTACCTTGTTGCTGTTCTCCAATATTATTTGCATTATTACACGCAATATTTCAACAACTATTTCTCCTCCTACTTTGAGTGGTTCTAATTAAATTGACATTTTGGTTTTAAAATTGTGAATGTAATCCTAAATTTGATTTAAAAACTGCACTTATTACACAAAATAAACATATCCCTTCTAATAGCAAATTGATGTAGTTACCAGAGTATTAGGTTTATACCTGTATGAAGGGATCCATTTTTGCTTCTCAAATATTTACACCAGAATTAATCAATTTTCCATGAATTGCACAACTCACATGATAATTCAAACTTCAAAAAGTGTTGCATCAGTAAATAAACTCCAAATTTTGTGCTTAAGAGTCTATTTCACATTTTGCAGTTCATTTCGCATCATTTCGTGACAAAACAGAGTAGGAAATTGCACCTCACACCTTTTAGAAACATGATAAATCAACATTACAATGTGTTATTTCAGATTTCGTGTTTTCTTCAAAAACGAAATATGCATGCCTCTACTTATAACCTGGTTCGGCTTTTCTGTAAAATAATTTGGTCTGATGACTGTAACTGTGATTCTCTATGTTGTGTAGTTTTGTCTCCATCAAGGCCTTTTTCAACTTCCCTTTTCAACTTCTTAGCTGCTGATCTTGCTGCTTTGTATGCTTGCTGTTTCTCTCTTGTATTGCGATCCAGCATCCTCGCCCTGGCTTCAATCCTGTTTTCCAGTGCTTTCTTACACTCTTTATCAAACCATACATTGTGTTTTATCCTTTCTCTCCTACAATATTTTCCTCTGCATGTAGTATATTCTCCTTTAAGGTTGACAAGGTTTCATCTGTTGCCTCTTTCTTACTCCATTCTGCACTTTGAAGGCAATTATCAGGATAGTTGGTTTTGTTTCTTTCTTCAGCTGTTCAATATCCCATCTTTATACTATTGGTAGATTTGATTTATGTTGTCTGATTTTAATATTCATCTTTATCATGACCAAGCAGTAGTCAGAGTCAATATTTCCTCCTTGTCTGCTTGTGTCTTGTGCATTACAACAATATCTGCTGTCCACTATTTGATCTTTTTTGTCTTCTAGATTTCTATCAGGAGATCTCCAGGTTGCCTTGTGAATTCTCTTAAGAGGGTACCAAGTTCTTGGTATTATCATATTCTTAGAAGCAGCAAAGTCTATCATTCTAGCTCCATTTTCATTTGATTCATCGTGGAGGTTGTATATCCTTATTGTGTCTGCAAAACAGTTGTCCTTTCTTACTTTAGCTTTTCGGTCTGCTATAATAATTTCTGTATCATACTTTTGGAGCTTGGTCATATGCTTGTTCTAATTGCGCATAGAATTCTTCTTTGTCTCTGTCATTTCTTCTTCTGTTGGTGCATACAACATACATAATCGTAATGTTGTATGGGTCTGATTTCAGTCTAAGTTTACATATTCACCACTGACTGCAGTAAAGTCCATAACTTTCTCTTGAACATTTTTGCTGATATAGAACACTGTTCAAAATATTCTTTCTTGTTATTTAAGATGCTGCTATAGTATATTGTATCATGTTGTCTTTGAATTATACCACTACCATTTCACCTAATCTCCTGCAGACAACATACATCCATATTATATTTGTTCTGTTCTGCTGTCAGTTCGTTTAGAGCTCCAGATCTGTTGAGACTTCTCACGTTTCATGTTCCAATTGTCAGTTTCTGGTTCCATTTCTGTTGCCTGGTTCAATTTTCTTTATCCTGTCCATTCTGAGGCTTCTCTTCTGGTTGTCTAATGGCAACATTTTCCAGGACCTGGCTGTCAGTCTGGTGGCTCTAGGAGGACCAGATCTAACCTCCATTTGTCATGTGATTTCCTGCAGGGATTGACTACCTTACCTTCCACCACCCCTAATGGGGCTCAACAAGTTCTCTTGACCAGAGGGTGGAGATTGAAATTGGGAGTGAAAGACGGGAACCTTCAAAAGTAAAGTAAAGTAAAGTGCTCCCCTGTGCATAGCACCATGCCATGAAGGCGTATAGGGGGTGTGGGGGTAACGCCCCACACTTTCTTGATCCGGTCGTGAGTGGGGGGTGATGTGATCAGCATCACGCCCCTGACCGCCTTTGCCTTTACCCCCCCAGGGTTTCCCCCAGGTACCCATGTTATTCGACGCTGGGTGGGCGCCAGGGCCGCTTCCATCATTAGAAAAGTTCCCGGATTTGAACCGGCTGGGAATTGAACCCGGGACCTTTAGCATGGTAGTCAGACGCATTACCGACTGAGCCACCGCGGCCACACGGGAACCTTCATTTCCTAAAATCTACCATTGTGTGTGCATCATTCCGCTCAGAGCTTTGATGACTATTCACTATTGTGTTATTTTGTGATTTATAGTTAGTTTTAGACATTTGTGGGGTGATCACTTAATGCGAATGGGAGATCACTAATTACTCCATATTAATTGGTGATTTATTGTTACTTTTACAAGTCTTAGAAGGGGTTGGGGATATGATCAGGCATCATTCTGCACAAAAATTTATATTTTAAGACAATGGCAAGTCTGTTTGCAATTTTGGCAATGAACTTTAAGAACCAATGTAAAAAAGGAACACAATCAATGCAATGAAGTCTCAACATTCTTATCCCAATCTTAAAGTACCACTATTACTCCTTTGTCTAACGTTCTGTTCGATTACATTCTAACTATGTATAAAATCAAATGAACCAAATATGCATTATTGTAATTTGAAAGAATGCACCACGTGATAAAACACAGTACATAATAATACTAACTTTTGAAAATCCAAATCAAGCCTCTGTAGAGGAGAATAATATCTTTTAAATTTTAGATTTGTACTTTTAGCAACCACGTTTGTTCACTCATGCACTTGTAGCTTCCAGAAAATGGTAACTTAGGAACTTATTACAGTTTATGTTGATCTCTCCTCATTTGCATTTATGACCTCATATTTCTCAGTAGCATAACAGCCCTTTGAGAGCCAGGATCTACCAAGCAGTTTTTCATTGAGTGATGCATGGCCAGCATATCTAGTATCATTCCCACTCTTTTCTGGTTTTCAAGACCAGAATCTGCTACCATCACTTTCAAATAGTTTCCCAGTTGTCCTCATGATGCTGGGCCAACACTGAAACAGCCAGCACAAAATGTGTAAAAAATATACCTGCAGCGTGGCAATTTCCAAACAATGCATTTTAGTGTTTATATTTTGAAAAATGGTTGGAAGTCAATTTCAACTTGTGTATTATTGACTCCATAGTATTCTAAGTCTATAAATGTCTATCACTGTAAGTGACTATGAGGTGTACACATAAAGACATAAAATAAAAATGAATTCAACATGAACAGTAACAAATGCATGCAGAGTGGGGATTCTTTACTAGACACAAATACAAAAATGTCTGCATGTGTTGACAGCTGTAGTTGGTTTGAGGGACACATGAACATGCCTCCTACTACACATTAACATTGTTTAATCTCCTATGCAATTGCTGACTAGCAAAGAGAATTTGATGCCATGATTAGGTATATCCCTTCAATATTGGTACTCCAGCAATAATGCAATTTATTTGAATGATGTTAACTAAATCAAAACATTATAAAAGTAGTACAATTTGAGTATGACATTAGAAATATTTACCTATAAATGCATATAATGTACTTTTCTCATATACAGATGGTGTTTCCAAGTGGATCAATTGTTGTGCTTGGCCCATACCTTTCATATATTATCGTATATGCATTTGCAACAGACATGAAGAACACAGCTGGTCTGTGTGGCTTGTTTGACAGAAATTCTACAAATGATCTTGTTACTACTGATGGTCAGCCAGCTTGCACATACCAAGCACTTTCACCATGCCAGCCTTATTCTGAACTTTGGAGGTAAGGTTATGATTACTAAATTAAGGTAACTGAACCCAATATGGCCTACCTAAGGTTTGCAATTGTTTCTAATGGGGTACAAAGTCAGAAAGGTAGAACTAATTGCAAGGATCAAATGAAGGAACATTTCTGGACGTTTACTGAAAATTTGAGTCAGTTCCAAATAATAACATGGGTGCAGTAAAGATTTTGTTAAAAATTAACGTAAGTAATATATTTTGCTCTTTCACATAAAAAAATGCAACATAATTTGTAAAGAAAGTACCACAATGATAATTTTATAGATAGATAAGTACATTCATACACTTATGTTTTATTTAACAATGGCATAATGAGGTTATACAAAGAAATAGCATTGTTTACAAACCAATAAACAAGGAAGTGAAATGTCATAATTTGTCACCAGAAAACAATGGATTACACATCACAGTCTGGACAAATGAAAGGTCCTTCATCATCCTTAGTGACTCCCACACACTCTATGTGAACATAAAAGTAACAAATGTCACATTTGTGTATGGCCATCACGATATATTCCTATGTAGGCTATATTGAGTCTACTTTACACAGTGTTCTTTTTTCCTTCGGTATAAACAGGACTTTAGATTAAAGTCTAAACTAAGTACATTTTTGTATAGTACAAATTATGAGCTATCATAATATGGACTAGAGATATAAACACCTATCACTTGGAAGAAGCAGTAAGTAATAACTTCCATGTGCAATATTCGATCATGTAGAACACAATCACGAGGTCCAGCTATTTTGCTACTTTGTCCTCAAGTTACTGCACTATAGGTACAGCCAACAGGTTCAATCACGCCATTTGGACAGTCTAAATGACATACAAACGCCATCTGTTGAATTAACCTTGTAACTACTTGGAAACAGCAAATAGACCATATTGGGTACTAGGCCATATTGGATTCAGGTACCTTACAAATTTTGGCATGTATTTCCTTGAATTTACACTCTAATCTATTTTTATCAGACATAATTCTTTCTCACTTTTGAGTTAATGTAAAGAGAAATAGTGACACAAAGTAAATAATAATTTAGAAAAAGGCAGGAAACAATACAATTAGAACTATGTATGTAAAAAATATACAGAAACAAGTATAGAAATTAATATTTTCTTCACACATGTTGCATGTTGCCCTTTTGGCTTGAGCAAATGCATACTGACACTTGTAATATAATTAAGCCTTGTTTCCATATTTAAAAACACTAAGTTGCTGACCAAGGCAGTTTATTAAGATAAAAACACTTAACAGGTAACGTTTCGACCCTGTATCAGGGCCTTCCTCAGACGAAGAACTAAACTGAGGAAACAGGGTCGAAACGTTACCTGTTAAGTGTTTTTATCTTAATAAACTGCCTTGGTCAGCAACTTAGTGTTTTTATACTGACACTTGAGCATATATTCAAATGTCTTTGCCCCCAGCCTGCCCCCTCCAAATTACATGTAATGTTTGTTATAAAGGTATAAATTATTTCCTTGAACTTAGAAATTCTTATTTAGTAATGCACTGTATAAGTATATACAATACATACTTGATTATACAATTAAACCACATTTGAAATAAAATTGTAAATACACTAAGCTCTATGAGAAGTAACTCGGTAAATGAACTCCATGAAACAGCTTTCAGCAGTCACATTAAGAAAACCAAGCAAGTGTTAAACAGTAGTAGCAAGCTAAAGAAGCAAACATCGATTCATTCTTCATATGAATAGAGTTTGAGATTATATGAAGTACATACTCAATCACAATGATCAGATCAACAGATGGAACAAATCTGATCTTCTTCTACATCATACATACTTTCTAAACTGGTGACAATTCTCACTCAATATATCAATTTTTTATTTGATGGAAGTTAAAATATATATGACGTGAATATATTGCCTGCAGTTTTTCGTGCGTGTTTGCAAACTTTTGTAATTTTCTTACATGAGAAACATTCATAAATTGAACAACCATGGCAGAAACAATTTATCTGTATCATTCAATCAATAAACCTATATTCTGAGAAGCTACTCTTTTTATCCATACCAAAATAGCTTGTGCAACATTGGAGTAGGTACCAACCTCATTGACATAAAATATAAGCTTCATTGTAAACAGCTTCTAATTTGAGTGTTTCATCATTTTTGTCCTTTCATTATTTCATTTAATCATCCACCTAAAGTTTTCTAGCTTTACCTATTTAAAAGTTATTGAAATTTCTTACCAGTATGTTGTAATTTTGAAAATGTGCAATAAAATGTGACAATATCATTTTA
Organism: Lepisma saccharinum; assembly: GCF_977018435.1. Classification (NCBI taxonomy): domain Eukaryota; kingdom Metazoa; phylum Arthropoda; class Insecta; order Zygentoma; family Lepismatidae; genus Lepisma; species Lepisma saccharinum. The sequence goes on from NC_139230.1 coordinate 84,776,588, forward strand.
AATAAACTATTTCTAGTGAGATGTGTCCAACTTTACTCAAATATAAAGGGGATGAGGTCAGTTAATATAAGTAAATGTTCAGAGGACTTGGAATTACCCAAATGCTTACATACATGTACAGTAGAACGTCGTTTATCCACACTTCAATTATCTGCAATTTTTGTGCATAAATAATACAGTACAGGTACAGTACTGTAATTTAGGCACATACTGTACGTATATTACGAATGTTTTTTTTCATTTTCTCATGTCTTTTGTTTTCTTGTGCTGTATACGTATGTAGTACTGTGTACTGTATATATAAAATAAACCTGTACTGTATGTGCTTTTCTTTGTTAAATAAACAAATGTTAGATTATCTGCAAAACTCGTTATCCGCATAACCTTCGGTGCCAATTAATGTGGATAAACGACGTTCTACTGTATTTGCATGTATGTGTTCCAGATCAGAATTGTTCCTAGACTATTACACATGTATGTACATATAAATATGTAGGAAGAAGAGCTAGAAGAGTGGATAATTTAAACATTGAAGGGAATACAAAACAGACATATGTGTGTTAGGTTTTTGATTCATTTGATTTATTTTTAAAACTTAACTTTTTTAGGGAAAGGACAGATTAAGCAGTACTATATTGGTATTGGCCAACACAGACATATCAGTTAAAAAAGTTAATAATTTTGCCAATCCAATATTTCTATATAGAACATAGTATAATTTAGTGTAACATTCTGACATTTTGTTATTTTATTTATTTGTCTGTGGTGAAGCTAAGGCTGTGGGAGCCTTCTCTGCCACTTAACCATGGTTACGTCTATAGATTTTTAATTGATATAGGTATATACACAGAATAAAAATGTACTGACAAGGAAATTCCATGTATGATAATGCATAAATCATAATTTCATAAATCGGAAAATAAAAATAAACACAAAAACCTAAACCAAGACAAAGACATTCACACACACACACACACACACACACACCCCACACACACACATACATATTTGTTATTAACATACAGATAATTATCCTGGTTTTGTGAAGTCAATGTCTAAATATGAAGTTCCTTTTTTCTAAGGCAAAATTCATCAGAGCCAATTGATTACATTCATATAGGCTATTCACAATTGATTTATAGTACACTATCTGTGTTGGTAAATTTAATGTCCCTTCGATAGTACAGTTGTCTTAGGAGCTATGGTGGTCATTGCATTCCTTCAAACTGCATTTTATTGAAAAAAAAATAGAGCAATATAATTATTTTCCTCTATATTCCTATTAATAATTGCACAAAAATGTTTTTTTTTGCAGTTTATCCCCCAAAAAATTACCAGTGTGCCTATGGCAGTGGTTCACACTGTCACCTTGTAATCAAGAGGTCTCTGGTTTGATTCACAATGAGAACACATAGTGGTTTAGATTCCACTTTGAACTTTATATCCAGTCCATATTTGTGAAAGCCTTTTTTAAAATTTTGTGCAAGTCTTTTTAAAATATTACATTAAACTCATACTTGTTTTTCAGAGTTGTGGATAAAACTCCAGCAGAAAATACAACTCAAGTTGAAACTTTACCTACAGAAGTAAAAGAGTCTACCTCATACTGTGCTTGTAGAAAACCAAAAGTTGTAACTCGAGGCACATATAAACCAACGGATTATGAGAGCAATGATCTTCATACAACAGGTAAAGAAAGTAAAAAGTTTCCCTTTTTTGTTGTTGTTGTTTATACAGCATGTCCCAAAATGATTATCAGGGTTTATATCATGTACAATAAGAACGGCTGTGGAAGTATGCTGCCCTGAGCACTTATCATTTGTTTACCATCAGTCATAGTGGCTTAGGTGTATTACAAGATGGCAACTCCCATGCAGAAGTCCTTTTGGGTTGTTGAATTTGCAAGGTGTGGTGTGTTTCATTTCAGTGAGCATTTTGACAGTGATTTTGAAGTGGTCCTCCATCCAATAACAACATTCGTCGATTATTTAATAAGTTTCAAACAACTGGATGTGTTTGCAAAGGAAAGAGTTCTGGATGTCCAAGTGTGTTGAACGAACGTGTCAAGAAGCATTGGACTACCGGATGGATGTGTGCCATGTCATGAAAGGTGCTCACATTGAACATTTATAAGGTACAATGATTGATTTGCATGATTTTACTTCACTTCTTGTGGCACTTTTGGCTAATTTGCAAAGATGGGCATGAGTGATGATGTGATGAAATTGATTAATGGACACTCACAAACATCCATGCCCAGGCCAGGATTTGAACCCGGGACCCCTGGCATTATATCACAATGTTTTAACCACTGTGCCATGGGGGCCAGCTATTTATAAGGTACATACACTATGTAAACTTGTTGAGTTGTTATTAACTCCGATACAAGCTTTGTCCTTGTACCCCACATATAAGGGAAATTAAATTACTCTGAAACCCCGATAATCATTTTGGGACATGCTGTATATGCTTTATATAATGAGATGTGACTCGGGTATCACAGGGATCGGAGTCACACGGGGCATAGCTTGGAATAAAATAAGAGGCTTCGATTCACTTGCTTGGCTATTGAGGATAATTGAGAGGTTACAGAGTTGATGGAGGATGGTCACTCACCTATGTGGTACCTGGACAGTCACCCTGGTGGTCGGCCAGCAATTAGGCGATGGCCGTGGCAGTTGCTTGGATCATCGCGGTCACCCTGGTTGTAGCAGAGGGTGACTAAAAGACGGTGTCAGAAAAAGGCTGGCAGCAACCATCAAACCCCGATCGGCGTCCAGGAGAGACGGAGAGAGAGAGAGAGGGGGAAGCGATGGTAATGTCTGAAGTTCGTCAATGATCGTGGACACGTAGAGCAGGCTGGTCCCAAGGGGCTGGCCGGATTCTTGAATGCTCCGAAGGGCTCTTCTTCAGCTTACTGGCGACTGTGGCATCTACTGAATGGCACCTTAGTCAGCTCAGGTGGGAACCTTCTGCTCGGTGTGTTGTATCGGGTGGTGATCTCTCAGTTCTCTCTCATTTGGTTCCTGAATTGGGGTTTTATCGATCTTGATTTGGTGCTGGAAGTTGCTGACATTGTCCTGCATCAATCTCTGTTCGCTGCTGCTTCCCAATGATTGCAACCGAGTGTTGTGGCGTTATTCAGCTGAAATAGCGTAATTTGTTGCTATTCCTCTTCCTGGTCTGGGGTGACTGTTCGGGGGTAATGTCTTGAAGAGTAAGCGACTCTCGATGTTAGAGGCTCAGATCTTTCTTGGAGCCTGGCCCTTCATCAATATATATATACTATATATATATATATATATATACTATATATATGATGAAGCAGACAGTAAAAAATTACCACACAAAGAGAAAGATATTTTGCAGGATATACCACATTTTCACGGGCGATAGAATATGCTTTCAAGGGAGAAAAAAAAGAGGTAGCACAGTGTCTCCCTGTTTTTTCTCTCGTGAAAATGCAGTATATCCTACAAAATATATACTGTATACAGCATATGGAGGAGGGAGTTTTACGTGCAAGAGATGAAGGATAAGATCATGCAAGTAAATATAGGAAAAATTACTAATTTAACCTCCTAACATTGTTTTTTTTCTTTTTTGCTTCCTAACTTTTTCAGATTCAGATTCTGACCCTTTGGAATGTCGTGCATCACAATGTGGTTACCCAGAAGGAATAGAGATATCAGAGGAATACCTAAAGTTCACAGCCGTTGAGGTAATTTATGTAATATTAACACTGAAAGAAATAGAAATATATTAGTAGAACAATTTCATATTTTTTTTATAAAGAAAACTTAGTTAGTGGTGTTGGGTAATAGGTGAAGTTTACCAAAGTCACACTATCAATTAATTTTTCTTCCATAGTATTCTTAATGTTAAAGTTGAAAGTGAATGTTCATTGTCAAAGGGTTTGTTTGCTATATGCCTAAGAATTCCAAATATCAGAATCAATTCCGATAAATGCTGCAAAAAGATTAATCAACCTTAGTAAAGAGGGTTAGAAATTATGCTCTTTTTAAAAAGTGCACCAACGAGGGCACATTTCATTCCCAAATTCAGATCCCCAAACATTAATTTATTATGAAGTAAGAACTAAAACAAATATGCATTCTGAAATAGAATAAGTTACTTAAACACAGGTATGTTTGAGAACTTGGAAATATTTCAGATAATTCTTAATACATTTAATAAGAAGATAGGTAAAAGGTAAAGAAGTTCCACGTGCATCATGCCATGAAGGCACATTTAGGGGATGTTGATGGCGGGGAGGGCCCCACACATTCTTGATCTCGGCCATTTTGGAGGTAATATGACCAGCATCATGCTCTGATCACCTTTACCCCTCAGGGTTGTCCAGATGTACCCACAGATTTGAGGTTGGGTGAGCCCCAGAGCCACTTTATGTGGGGATAAGGCTGGAAAAATTCCGACCTTAGATTGATGTGGGATGTGCCAACCACTCCGCCACAGGAGCCGGCGTTTTTTTTTTCTTTTTAATATACAGGGTGGCTCAATAAGTCACTTAACACCCTCAGTACAAGGCCACTGCAGCGTGCAACATGGAAATGGTAATGACCAATCGTTATCAGGCCAAGGGGGAACCACATTGACAAGGCTAATGTTTATGTTCATAAGGAAGTTTATAAACAGAATATGTGACCCTTGTCATCTGATAACTAACTTTGGACAAAAACTGGTTCATAACGTTCCCATAAGTGTTCTGGTGTTCTTCCCTATTGAAAAAACTCTGTAAAAAGTACCTTCTTCCATAAGCAAGGATGAAAAAAAACTGTTTATTTAACAAATCCAAGTAGCCCTAAGCATTTAAGGTTCCGTTGATGGAAAATTGACTAACCAATCGTGTAACACACAGCACGCCACACCATTAACTTACCAACACTAACCATTCAGCTTTGATCTGTCGAAAATGGGTTATCAGATAAAAATCATTGAATATTCTGTTTATGAACTTCCTTATGAACATAAACATTAGCCTTGTCACTGTGAAGGACTTTTAATTCAATGGAAGCGTCACACTGTAAATTGTTCGCGACAACCATTCATAATGCACAGCTCTTCATGGATGTATCCGATTAAAATAATGTTCAATGGCATGCGAACGTCTCTCCATAGACGTCACTTTTATCTCAATGCATTACCGATGTGCTAAACAAATTTTAAGTCATTTTTCTAACACCTCGAAAAGGAGCAAATTGGTACAAGAATTCAGTCATAACTTTTTACTGGTTAAAGATATGTCGAAAAAACCTTCACCATTGCATTTCTCGTGAAATTCTAGCCCATTTTGATATGTCGCACGACCCCCTTCCCATTTAAAATTCTGAAGTTGAATTCAAGATGGCGGACATCAAGATGGCCGCCGACCGTGTGGGTGGTGTCAATGTGGTTCCCCCTTGGCCTGATAACGATTGGTCATCACCATTTCCATGTTGCGCGCTGCAGTGGCCTTGTACTGAGGGTGTTAAGTGACTTATTGAGCCACCCTGTATATTAAAAAGAAAAAAAATGCCGGCTCCTGTGGCGGAGTGGTTGGCCAGATAACGATTGGTCATCGCCAATTTCAAATTCCATGCCGCAGTGGCCTTGTACTGAGGGTGTTAAGTGACTTATTGAGCCACCCTGTATAAATCATGTCATTAAGTATTTCTCTACTCATTGGAAACAGTTTAACAACCACATACTATGTTAACCATACCCTGTTTCTACATATCAGTAGTGGCCTCCCCGATGGCGCAGTGGTAGTGTCGTCACCTTCTAATTCAGGGGTCCCAGGTTCGATTCCCAGTGGAGGCACATAGTGGTTTGGATCCCACTTTAAACTGTAGGTCCAGTCCCGATTAGCCCTACTGTGCATAAAGTGGACTTAAAACAACAACTCAATCCAATCCAACATATCAGTAGTGAGAAACTAGCTCAGTAGTGAAATTATGAGAGCACAGAGGAATGTTAAAAGAATTTCAGTAATCACAAAAGTGGAAAATTGCAACTATTTAATAGTGATTTTACAAGTTCATGAAGTCAGTCTGAAATAGTTATGCCACTGAATGCTAGTCTGCAGAGTTATCTTGCTACAATAAACCAGACCAGCATAGAGGGTGAGGGTCCTATTTTGGTGAACTTCCTGTACTAAAGACAACAGTTGTCCATTTTTTTACTGTAACAAAGAAGTAGTTTTGAATTGATAGGCTAAGTCGAGGATAGTTGGCCGTAGATTTTATACTGCCCTACTGGACGAAAAAATTGTCAAGAAATTATTCATGAAAGAGGTTAAATTAGGTCCTTGAGGTTAAATCTTTACAGTGACATGGTTTATTGTGAAAAAAAATATGTTAAGCTCGAGAAAAACTGGAATTTTTAAGGATTATACATTTATCATCTCTCACTAGGAACCCAGGGGAGATGGCTATAAGATATTGGGATAGTTGACCATATAGTTTTTGAAGTTAACAAGCATAGCTAAAAGTGTATTTATGTGTATTACACATAAACAATTACAAACTAAACTTCTGGAAAAAATGTCTGGCACTTATAATCAAGTTCCTGCCGTAAAAACAAAACTGAACCATTTAGACAGAGTTTAGGAGACAAACATTTCGATACACTACTTTATTTTTATTTTTTATCACTTTTCCACAAGGCAGCAGTAGATATTTCATGCAGCCACTGTTGACAACAGACAAATTGAACACAATCCACGCTATTCTTTGTGTTGCCATAGTCTTCACCACAACCAAAACATTTGTTAGTGAGATCCACAAACTCATCACTACAAGACTTTCGAATTCCTGGGTTTGGTTTTTCCTTTCATGATAGAAACTGGAGGGAGAAACATACCTTCACATTGCAACATGCCAAAACTGTAATAATGTAATAGTTTCTCTGAGGAAGTCACTACTGGGACTGCCTTCAACTTCTTTGCAGAGATCACCTTCCACAGACAATTGTTCAGCTGTACACCTGTTTCATCCATATTATGAGGGTCATTCGGAAAGTAACTTCCATTTGGGTATAAAAGAAACACCAGGACAGCGTGAGAGTTTTTATTATATACAACTGAAAGAGACAATTATAAGCTATTTTTCAATATAAGCACTGTTTCTGTTGAGACACTTATCATATCGGTGAACAAGGTTTACAATACCCATGTCAAAGAAATCTGCCACCTGTGCATTCAGCCATGCAGTAACACTGTCTTTGAGCTCCTGGTCATTGTTGAAGCGCTGTGCCCCTAGCCACTTCTTCATTTGTGGAAAGAGGTGATAATCGCTAGGGGCCAAATCTGGGCTGTAAGGAGGTTGGTCAAACAATTCCCACTGAAAATGTTGGAGAAGGTCCTTGGTTTGAGCAGCAGTATTCGGGCAAGCGTTATCATGCACGAGAACAATGCCAGAACTCAACATACCACATCACCTGTTTTGAATTGCTCATCGCAATTTCTTCAAGGTTTCACAATACACTTGGGCATTGATTGTTGTGCCCCGTTCTAGGAATTCCACCAACAGTATCCCTTTTCTGTCCCAAAACACAGTTGCAATGAGTTGTTTCATGGCTGAATGCACAGACAGCAGATTTTTTTGACATGGGTATTGTAAACCTTGTTCGCAGACATGATAAGTGTCTCAACAGAAATGGTGCTTATGTAGAAAAATAGCTTAGAGTTGTCTCTTTCAGTTGTATATAATAAAAACTCTTATAATGTCCTGGTGTTTCTTTTATAACCAAACGGAAGTCACTTTCCGAATGACCCTTGTAAATATATGCCTGACAGTCTGTTAACAAATTATTCTCCTCCAGGACCTTTTTCACTAAATCAAAGTAATCCTTGACTTCCTTGCAATTCATCTCCTTAGACCATCCTATGCAGACACCTTCAGATTTATACACTGAAATATTTGAATGTCTACCAAGAAAAAGCTGAAGCAAGCCATATCCATTCTTTTCTGCTGCATTGTTAAATATATGTGTCAGGTTAAGCTCTTAAGTGAAGTTTTAGGCAAGACTACAAATGTCATTCCTAGTTAAAGGAAAGCCGTTCTGCTGTATTTTATTGATGTGTCAGTCTAACCTCTGTTCAATTTCCTTGCTGAAAACATCACTTAGTCTCATTGGTCCTTTCATTGCATTACCACTCTTCATTTCAGAGTCTATCTGAGTATAGCCCACCCAGAGTCATATAAAGTGGGTACCTGGAGGAAATTCTGAGGGTAAAGGTGACCAGGGGCGTGGTACTGATCACATCAACCCCACCTTCGGCCGTGATCAAGAAAGTGTGGAGTCCTAACTCCACACCCCCTATACGCCTTCATGGCATGGTGCACAGAGGAGTACTTTATATTACTATCTGAGAATACCAGAAGTTATAAATGCTTGGCACCATAAAGTTCCATTAATGAGCCCTCTTCAAATCATCTTCCTTCAACATTCCATGGGTGCTACAAGGATTTGTCTTGTATTGTGTCTGTATCTGAAAAGAATGAGAAAAGGCCATAAAGCTGACTGACTTTAATTCTATAGATTTTTATTAAAAACAAATACCAAAGAGCAATAAAAGTAACAAAATTAATCAAGAATCAAATTCGAGGACTTTCAAATTGATAAACAAAATGCTCAATATAATAAATAGGGTGGTACTACATGTAAAAGTTACATGAACTACCACACTCTATTCCTATAAAAACTTTTGACATTTTGATATGAAAATGTCAACAGTTCATGAAAATATGCCTTTTCAGTGGAAGACCATACTGTAAAGTCACATTTGAGTGGGCCAACGTTCCTGGAAAATAATGGACCATCAATCCCATTTGTAAGGGCGATATGGCCATAGTGTCTGATTAAAAAAACAGGAAAGAATTCCAACAATAAAATTAATCTAAATAAAACGTACAAGGTTCACATCATAACATACAAAACTTTCACAATATGTAAAGGAATTCAAGACTACCACCTATTTTAACTACTTTTCTCTGTAGAGTCTTGTTTTGATGCTACAAGTCCTAAAAATCAGTATTTCTAAAACCTGTATACATGCTATTTGCACCTTATAGCACATATTCACACTTATTTTATTTTATTTTCTGGGAAACATATTAAAACAATTGTACTCAAAGGAAAGATCAAAATACATCTTGAAGTTTTCCTGGAAGTGAATGATGAATAAACTCATTTGGGACATTAGCCAGTTCAGTTCTGGATGAGCTTCCAACCTTTTGGGAGCTAACGTCATGTCATACTTATCTTGAAGGATCCCCATCCTTGTTGAGTGATATTACCTCTCATAAACTTGGAAGCCTATCCAGAACTGAACTGATCAATCTTGAGAGAATCCCTTACTCAGAATGAAAGAGTATCGTGCCATCAGAGATGAAGGTAGATGGAAGTTGTAGGAAAATCACCTATCCAGTAATCATACTTACTCTATTTAATGCTTTTGTATTAATGATAGGATCCATGATTGTGATATTCACACAATCCACAAGGCATCCAGTATCTTGACTATATACAATCTGTCAGTAGCATACCAAATATTTTAGTAGAATGTTTTATAGGGGAAAGAAAAAAAAACAAATGTTAGTGACAACCACAAATCTGTGCAGAGTGGTTGAATAGATTAGAACCGTTAGAATGTTTGCAGATTTTACATTTACCTGCACTATACATCTAAACTTTATAGCCATGTGCTATAAAATTTTCCTGGACTTTACACTTCCCTGCATTTTTTTAAATTTTAGTTTCATCTTGGACCTCTCAAAAATGCAAAATCCAAGTCCACTGTTCTTACAGTATAGGGAATGACTCTTTTTGATGGCTAATAGTGTTGCAAAGGAAACTTCATTTTCATGTCCTCTAATGTGAAATGTTGTTGGTGTTATATGGCAACATCTTGTATATAGTCATGCTTCATGTCTTCCAGATGAGTGCCTGAGGTGAAAAATAACTAGCTGGGGATGCTTGGTCTAGTTTGGGGATGAGGGATGTTTGTATTGATCAACATGGAGACAATGCAGTAGGTGTGAGGATGCTTATGGAAATTATCCTAGCTGGGAAGTGCTTCATGAAAATCTTCTTAATTGGGGCATAATATTCCCCTGCTTGAAGCACTGTTCCAGATATGCCCTAGATTTTATATAATATAATATTGAAATATAAACATTGTTGAAAGAAGAAGAAAAATGTTTTTATAAACCTAAATTTGAGAGTCCTTGGGTAAGTCAAGTATGGAAAAATTGCCCCCACATAAGTAAGATTTATGTGGGGACAATACGAATCCACGTAAAAATTTACAAACTATTCACATAAACTAATGAATAAATTGCCAATCAGAAATGCCTTTTTGGAGATACAAGTGTATTGTTGCATTGTACAATGCATAGAAATGCTAAAGGAATAGAGAAAAACACTTACTTATAAGAAAAATATTTCAAACTATGTTTATGAATGATACACATCACGCAATATGAAATATATGGCACTCACACTACAATTTCTTAGTTTTTTGCAGATAAAAAGTCTGGTACAAGTGAAATTCCACAGATTTTCTCCTATGAAAAAGTTGATGCCACATATCCAAGTGGTGGTTGGAATGAACAGAATGCTGGAGAATTTTGCAGGAATTACATATCTGGGAATGACGCATCTACTCAGTGTGCCAGTCTTTCTCAAGTAGCAGCAGCAGATAGAGTGAGGGAATGCACTTCAGAGATAACAGTAAGTTTAGTATTTAACAAAGAAGAATGCAACATTAAGCCTCCATTAGGTGTGTGGGGTACCAGTGTTCCGAATCGATAATCATGGTGAGACTGCAACACTGTGAACCATACTGCACATGGATGCTTTTGTGTAGCTAAACATTGTTTCTTTGTCATTGTTCTAAGTTCAGATGTGTTGTTCTGTTGCAATTCTAAGTCACTTACATAGGCGTGTACACAGGGGGGGCAGGGGGGGGGAATTGCCCACCCTAATCAAGGACGTTCGCAGATTTTTTCCATGTAGGGACAAACAATATATTTTTCCAAGGGGCATATTACCCAGATAATTGTGCTGCCCCCTCAAAAAACACCACTTGAATCTGAAATTATCACATACTTGCGTCCTCCATTACATAATAATTAATGTAAATTACTAAGACTGAAATCAAATTATATGTGTGAAATATATACTTTTAGTTTGATTTGATTTAGTTTATTTTACTTCGCGTTTTGTGCCTCTTGGCTAATTTGCAAAGATGGGGATGAGTGATGAAATGATGAAATTGATGAATGGACATTCACAAACAACCAAGCCCGACCGGGATTCGAACCCGGGACCCTCGGCATCGCAGCGCGATGTGCTAACCATTCGGCCACAGGGTCGGGCAGTATATATAGATATATATGTACTTTTAGGTTGATATTCGTTTTCAAAGAGGGAGGACATTCCATCCCCCCACATTGTTATAATTTCACCTATAAATTTAGTATAGAGGAATCTTATGACTGTTATTAAACAATATTATTGGAGAAAATGAAGTATTTCAAGCCAATTAAAATTCAAAGCAACTACGTGGGAAGGGGTGCAGTGGCGCAAGCACAAGGGTGCAGAGGGGCATTGCTTTATCCCAACCTTGGATTCAATTCTAGGGGGGCAAACATTGAAGTAAGAGAAAGCAAGACTAGCAGAAAATAAAAGTAGCAGGACAAAAGGATACTCAAAATGGAATTAGTTTTCATGTCTTTCTTGCATCATTTCTTTCCGATGGCCAAGAGCACCTGCAGGGGGACACAGAGGGGCAATTATCCCCTCGACTTCAAATTTTATGCAAACAAAAATACATTTCGTAAAATTTTCTTGCTCGCTTTGCTTGCAATTTCTTTTCTGTAATCCATTGTAAATTGCCAGAGAGAAGTAAGAACAATTTATATCATTTTTGCTTTTGGTTTGTTATGGGGCGGAGGAATTGTTTATGTAATGTATTTAAATATATATATATATATATATACCGTGCGTTCATTTCGATCTGCAGCTGAGAGATCGGGAGAAGCGTGGCGGGCGGCGCTGACGGAGATGCCGACATTTGCGGCCTGTAATGCCCGCTTATTTTTATAGACATATGCAGACATTTATATAAATATTGCAAAACGATCACTAACCTGTGTTATAACACGCAAAAGTTCTTCTGTAATTCATCCAAGTTCTGCTCTTATATACACAAAAAAATACGCTTTAGAAACGATGTTAAGAGCCACAGATAATAAAGCATTTTAATCATAGTTTTGACCAGTAACGTCCTGCTTAAGTTTATATCCTTGAAAGAGTTTTGTGCCGATGGGGATCGTTTGGAGGTTTTGAATGTGCAACACTGTATCAAGATTACGCTGTAGAAGAAACCGTTAAAAGTCAATAGTGTTCGTGAGCTTCCTTGCAATCCGAAATGATATTGGTGCAGCGTTAGAACGTTCTCCAAACAAACCTCTACGCCGTGTTTCACAAGAGGTGGGCGTGTCAAAATCATCGGCACATACAGTCACTAAGCTACTAAAATTAAAACCATACTCTTATAACACAGGTTAGTGCTCGTTTTGCAATATTTATATAAATGTCTGCATATGTCTATAAAAATAAGCGGGCATTACAGGCCGCAAATGTCGGCATCTCCGTCAGTGCCGCCCGCCACGCTTCTCCCGATCTCTCAGCTGCAGATCGAAATGGACGCACGGTATGTGTGTGTGTGTGTGTGTGTGTGTGTATATATATATATATATATATATATATATATATATATATATATATATACACACACACACATACACGCACACACACTCATACACACACACATATACCCACCAATGCAATAGAACTAAAACAGTGAGATGAAATGAGGTTTTTCTTTCCCAACTTAACTTTCAAGGCTTTTGCCCCCTAATCAGAGGGTCTGCACATGCCTATGGTCACATAATATTGTAAAGTTAACATCAGTTGCATGCTTGGGGTACAGTTGTCCCCCATGTGCCTAAATATGTAACAAGAAAAATATCAAAGCATACAAAGATAGAGCACACAGCAGATTCAGATGTTATACAGAAGTGGGTTAGTGAGGAAGGGGAGGACACATAGGTATGAATTAGTGATGAAAGTGAAAATGAAAGTGACCATGTGACCATAATTTTAATCCATATTAAGTTGTGAAAAAAGGCCAATTGAGTCATTTACAGCATTTTTAGCTTGTGTCCACGTCCACAAAGGCTGAAGAAAGTATGTTTTGCAGTTTGTGTTACATTTTCTTGTGTAATTATATGTACAGCATGTAACAAAAGTCCAGGAACACTTTAAAAAAATATTGTAGCCAAACGAGTAGCATTACAAAGTAACAAAGTACATCATTTCAAAGAGTAAAGTTGTAAGTTTTTTTCAACAACACCCACTTTACAAACACTCTATGTGGGAACCATCTGTGACCTGAAAAATGTCGACGCGATAATCAAACTCTTGCCACACATGACCCAACATGTCTTCCGAGACTGTGGCTGTTACATGTTCAATTCTCCTTTTGAGTTCCAAAACATCACGTGGAAGAGGAGGGACATATACATGGTCCTTTACATAACCCCATTAAAGAAAATCACAAGGGATGATATCCGGGGACCTAGGAGGCAATTTTAGCACACATTGGTTGGTTCCTCCACCATGACCAATCCAACGATTGGGTAGCTCTGCGTTCAGATATGCCCTAACATCACAGTGAAAAAAATGTGTGGGGGGGGGGGCCATCTTCAGTTTGCAACAATAGCATTAACCAGTTCTGCAACATCTGAAGGAAGGACTCTCCAGTTACAGTTTGTTCTTCAAAGAAGAATGGCCCATAAATTTTCTTGTGAGACATGGCACAAAAAACATTGACCTTTGGAGAATCTCGCTCATGTTCAACAATGTTATGTGAGTTTTTTGTTCTCCAAATTCTACAATTGTGCCTGTTTACTTTCCCATTTGTATGAAATGTTGCCTTGTCCGAAAAAAATATCAAATTCACAAAAGCATCATCTTTGACCTTCAATGCACAGCAAAACTGGAATCACTGGTCTTTGTCTTTAGGATATAACTTTTGCACTAACTGTAGTCTGTATGGTTTCATGTTTATTTTTTTACGCAAAACCTGCCACACAGTCATTGTTGACATTTCCAACTCATGTGAAGCTCTGCGTATAGATTTTCTTGGACTCATTGTGAAAGCTTCTCTCACTCGCTCAATGTCATTTTCACTCACACCTGGCCGACCACTTCTCTTCTTGACACACAAACATCCAATTTCAACAAACTTTACATGCCAATTGTAGATTGCCTTCCTGGTTGGTCTTGCTTTCCCATACTTCATCATAAATTTTCGTTGGACATCCGTTGCACTCTTTGTTTTGTCAAATTCTAGCATGCAGAAAGCCTTCTCAGCTCAAGAAAGCGCCATCTTGATTATGACACCATCTAGCGACGATATATGGAACTACATGTAACACCTGCAATGAGAAAAAAACTTACAACTTTACTCTTTGAAATGATGTACTTTGTCACTTTGTAATGCTACTTGTTTGGCAACAATATTTTTTTAAAATTGTTCCTGGACTTTTGTTACATGCTGTATTAAAGCCAAGATAACTTTTTCTGTTTTATTGTTTGGAAGTGACTCTTGCTTTAAGGAAAAAATCATTGTCTCCAGCAGTAAAAAGAGCATATTCCCCGTACTTTGGTTCTCATGTAGGAGACCAAGACAAACCCTGGGCTCCACAAAATGTGTTACATGTCATGCTTGCCTATTCACAATGTGATGGTCGAATGGAAAGAAAGTGTTTATGCATTATGCTGCATCTGTTCTTTTTCATGGACAGACTAATAATTCAACAGAAGAAAGGACTTGCCAAAGAAGATGAAATTTACTATTAAATATCTGACTAGGTGGGTCATGTGATACATGACCATAGGCTAGAATTTCGTCAGGATGTCAAATCTGAAATCAGATTCCATGTAACTTCATTTGGTGAAAAGTTATTGGCAACTGAAAGTGATGTTTACCTGTTACAGAATGTGCTCCACATGTTGTCCGTGCTGGGCAATGCACGTGTGCAGATGCTTCTCCCAATGTCTGTGGACACCGAGCAAGGTATCTGGTGAAATTTGCTCAAAGGTGCCATGCCATGTTGTTCCAGATGACGATCACGAATTTTCATACCATACACCATAGCCTTAACGTGTCCCCAAAGGTCAAAGTCCATTGAAGTTAGGTCTGGTGATCGGGCAGGCCATTCTACTGGCCACATCGACCAATCCATGCCCCAGGAAATTGTTCATCCAGGTACTGATGCACCTGGATGCCATAATGGGGAGGTGCACAATCTTGTTGAAAAAACCTGGGAAATGTACCATCTTCCGACATCAGAGCTGGCAGTATCTGTTCCTGTAGCATCCCCAGCTATCGTTCCGCATTTAAATGTCCTTGAATGAAAAAAGGACCGATTATTCGTGTTCCCCATATGCCTGCCCACACCATAATTTTGCCTGCACCGGTCATTTTGGAGGGATCTGTCCATGCGGGGTTGTCATGCGACCAATAGCGCATGTTTTGCCTATTCACCTCCCCATTTACGTAGAAGTTTGCTTCATCGGAATGGAGTATCTGCATAGCGACGTTTGGATTTAGCCATAATTGCACAATAGCCCACTCGCAAAACTGCAAGCAGCTATCTGCATCGTCCTCGGAGAGGTGTTGCTGCATTTGCACCTTATACGAATGTCACTTGTGCCTCTGTACACTGCACCCTGTACACTGAACTGTGACTCATAGAACATTGCATTGCTATAAGACGTGTGCTTCGCTGTGGTGATGTCGAGAAGGAGGCCAGCATTGCCGTAGCTGTTGCTTCATCTGTGACTGTCCACGGTCGTCCACTACGCGGTATGTCAAAGACCATGCCCATCTCCTCGAATATGGTTAATAACTGTGCCACTGCAACATGTGACACAGGGTGACGTTCTGGATGACGCAGGTTGAAATCGGCAGCCACTGCATGGGCACTTCTCCCACCCCACAGTTTGACAATCTGGATATGTTCCTCAGTTGTTAACAGCATGGTTCAGCACCTGCAACAAACAGGTAAACATCACTTTCAGTTGCCAATAACTTTTCACCAAATGAAGTTACATGAAATCTGATTTCAGATTTGACATCCTGACGAAATTCTAGCCTATGGTCGTGTATCACATGACCCACCTATCATTTTAAATAAAAAAGTTGAATTCAAGATGGCGGAACCAAGATGGTGGCCGTCCCCGTGACATACTCTGAAAGGTGTCCCCCTAGGCCTCTTTTGTATGGCCTATATCAAATTCCATGAAAATACATCACTGTCGATTTTACAAGGGGTGGTAAGGGACTTCTGATACACACTGTATATTTCAATACATATTTTACAACATTTGGAAGAGAAGGACACTCTGAACTTCTCATTTATCCTACACATTTAATAATCTATTGTATACTAGTGAATTCTATAAAACATAACGAATTGGGGATATACACTGACATAGATATTATCTATATTTCCAGTTAACAAACAGCACATCTTGGGCTGCAGTAAGTTTGAACCACCTAAAAGATGAATGTCGCACGGAACTACATAGAAATCTTTCACTTTGGGAGAAAACTAGCGATGGCCATGTAGCTCCTCCAGTCAGGATATTAAATTTGCTTTGCATCAACAACTGTAGTCAAAATGGTATATGTAAAGAAGGTAAGACCAAGCTAATTGTTTAACTACACAGATTATGTAATTTAATATGATTTAAATTTTAAGCCGTGGTAGCTCAGTCATTAGGGCGTCTGACTACCATGTGAGAGACCTGGGTTCGATCCCCGGCGGGGGAAAACCGGGAATTTTCAACCTGTTCAATCGGCTCAGGTGCCAACCAGCATCGTATAAAGTGGGCACCTGGAGGAAACTGGGGGGTAAAGGCGACCAGGGGCATGGTGCTGATCACATCACCCCCAGATCGGCAGAGATCAAGAAAGTGTGGGACCCTAACCTCACACTCCCTTCATGCCTTCATGACATGGTGCAAAGCACAGAGGAGCACTTTACTTTTTTTTTTTACTTTTATGATTTAAATGAATTTATTGACACAATATGTATCAGGTCTTGTATAGATAGGTTATCATATGCACAAAAATATTTGCATAATTAATAGTATCCTTTAAAATTGTCCACATCTGCTAGCACACGTGGTTCTTGGAACCTTTTTTTCCAAATGTGTACACTAAAATTCCCTGCATTGGATTGACCTAAACATGTTAAACCTATCTTTCTAAGTTTTCATAGTATAAATTGCACAGCTAGTGGCAAAGATCATAGTAAAAAAGTTGTCTATTACCATGTTCTTACATTTTGTTGCATGTAATGTGAGGTTGAAGAACAGACGCGAAAACATCAATGAAGCTGAGGACAACCTTTCCTCCATCATCAGAATAATTTCTTCTTTAAAAATACACATGTAAAATAGAAGATTGATTGAGTTGATGTTTAAATCCACTGTATGCACAGTAAGGCTAATCGGGACTGGAGCTATAGTTTAAAGTGGAACCCGAACTACTATGTGCCTTCACCGGGCATCGAACTCAGGACCCCTTGATTACAAGGTGACAATGTTACCACTGCGCATCGGGGAGGCCCTGTAAAATAGAAGAGAATGAAAATAGCAATGTACAATTTACCTATTATTACCTTTGCTCTCAGATCTATTAATTTATAGTTTCCATTTAAAACTTAGGTATTTGTTATGAGCCTTGTGATTGGACTAAGAATAAGGCAGTGATCATACTGGCAATTTTTCAGTGGATAATATTCTATGTTATGCATTTGATGAAGATATTCTGGGTTTTGATTTCTGATCCAGTATCATGAGTACAACTTGGGAACTACTTTAATGAGAGTATATAGTGTGCTCTGATTTTAAAAAGGTAGACAGCATACAAGAAAAAGCCTTTCAACCTGTTGAATGTGCACCACAGCTAAGACTACAGGAGACAATCACGTGAAAGTATTTTCTTCAAGACCACCATCAGCAGAAACTAGACCCCCACATCACTGTTCCACCTGGATGCTCACTCCAACTGACAACATTTTGGATTGAGAAGGGCAAATGAGCAGAGCTGTGCAATATTGCTAGTGAATGACACAGAAATCTACTGTGCAATACTACCAGTCATCAGTCCAATCTGTGTGCCCTAAAAATTATATTTCTGGACCATATATGAGCACACCTCATGCATTGTTTCTGATAACAATTGCTGAATAATGCAGTCTACCCTTGCATCAATATTGCCTTCCACACCTAGAGAGTTCTAAGAGATATAGAATGTGTAGAGACATCTACCATGCATGCTGTTTCAGATTCAAATTAGATCAAGCTGGCACACACAGCTATTTCTATACTTCATAGAAATTTCAGTGAAAATGCAGGCTCAGCCAGGACTCCAACTTGGATCTCCATGTGTGCCATATCATAAAGTGATATATAGCTTCATGCTGGGATATTCTAGGGACTGTTAACATCATCAATGTTTTGGTTGTGGTAACACTGACTGAGACAATTCTACACTTGTAAAACAGTGGAAGTGAGAAATCAGATGAAACCAGGTTTGGTTCAGTAGCTCAGTTGGTAGAGAAATGGCATGGCATTCCAGAGACCAAAGTTTGAGTCCTAGGCAAGCCTGCATTTTTTGCATAGATTTCTTAATAAATCAAGCTAGTCACCAAGCATAAGATATTATATTTCCAGGTATTCAATGATTATGACAGCCCGATAAGGTTCTGCAATGGCAATTGTAAAGAGAAAGTCAGGTTCCATTGCATTTCTAATTGCTGAGTATGTTGTTACAGCCTGCTACAATTTTCATTCGAAAATATGGAGAAGTGTCCATTAATCAAACATGATGTTGGTGCACAGCATAATAATGCCTACATTAAAAGATCCCATTAAAGGATGTTGGAGGGTGTGTACCAAGTACAATGAGCTATCCAGATAAAGACACACAGTGAATCACTAAGGGCATTGAACACTGACTCTTCTGCTAATGAAACAGTCTGAGTATATCGTTCTCCGCAGCAGGCTACGTGGGCTCTATTTTGGGCCAGAGTTAACAGAATACATCTCTCTCAGGCCTGCTCCTGGCAAAGTCTCCATGCTGTTCTGAAATTAAATACTTGAGTGTTCTGTACTGAACCATTGACTGATATTTCCATACATTTTAAACTTCTGTACATGCAGCTTCTGGAAAACTGCTATCTGAGTTTGACTAGCATCAAGTCACCCTATGATTCTGCATGAATAGCATTCATCAACAGGGAATGAATTTATATGTACTAATAAAGTGTTAATATGTGAATCTCCTCCTGTTGTTCAATAAAACTGGGGTCATTATCACATGATGTAATGAGAGTATATATTTTTAAAGAATCAATGGATTTCACCTCAAATGCTTGAGTTTGCATTCTCCATTGTTGAAAAGAATGTTAGAATAACAGTTGCATTGTCTATTGTCAAGGTTTAAAATAAACAAAGAGCAGAAACGAACAGAATACAGGTAAAAGGAAAACTTTTGGTATTTAACACAAGAAGGTAAAATGTACTAATAGCATGAACAGGGCCACCCAGCCTTTTTTTTCTTATTGGAATAAAGCGGAAAGTAGGTGGACCAGAGGAGAAAGTTGAGGAGAGGGGTGGCAGGGTGGAAAGTAGGGGAGGCACCAAAAATCCTCCTTGCCCAGGTGAAAATTTTATCATGAGCCACCCTGGACATTAATATGGAATATATGTCGGAAAATGCTTGAAAATATGAAAGTTATATGTAAAAATATGGAACATTGATTTTAGCATCAATTGAAGATATATATCAATATAGGTTCATTTGCCCATATTAACTCTCCGTCATCCGAGTCCTCATAGTAACATAAATGTCCTGTGCGAGGGCACTCAGTGCCGCCCTATCAAAAACAACTTTATTTACATGAATTATTGATGCATATCGATGTTGGATTACACTAGCACTTACTGAAAATCAAACGAAATATATATGAATGCAAACATGTCCATTTCGGACATATTTTATTAGCAATTAAAGGAAATAAACTAAATAATAAGGGAAAGTATCTCATGGATATCTCAAGCTTAGACTCTTGAAGCAAATGCATCCAAATATTATTCTAAAAATAATTAAAACTTTGTCACATATTGAAGGGACCAAAAAGTGAACTCACCATGTACAAAATTTTCAACTTATACTTAAAAATTTTTCAACGTATTTTTTTAAAAAAAAAATCAAGGTATTTTTCAAAACGAATTGAAGTCATACAACTTATATGGGATTAGAAAGGAAATATTTGTTACAAATTTCTCAGTCAAAATCTTACTGACATGGAAAAAGCAATAAAATGTAAAAAACACAACTCTAAGAAACTTACAAAATGTTTTTCAATCTCAATATGTTTATCCTACTTTTACAAGATATATGTAAAAAAGAAATGCTGATTGAAATAAAAGGAACTGAATGTTGTGACTTTTCAATATCATTATTTTGACAACTCTGACATTTCATATGGCTACTGCAATGGCTTCTGCACACAAATAACTTGTATTTCAAACAACATACCATCGTTTTATTCTTCTTATTTTCGCCAAATTCATGGCACGCATCTATGATTTAAGATAGGAAACATTCTCGCGCATCGTACTGAGTGCTGCCTAAGGGGAACCGGTCACTTCAGAGGCATATCAGCAACTGAAGGAACACCAGAGGATAAGTGCAAATGCCTCTAAGTTTTCGTGGGAATAGTGTAGATAGGTTACCTATTGCTTTCCCGACCATTATTGCACTGGTAAGGAAAATAATTCAAAATTTAAAAAAAAGGAAGCACTCAGTGCTGTAGCAGTGTAATTAAGAGGACACTATTAGATCAAATATACTGATTTGGGTGACCAGACGTCCTCTTTTATCCAGACATGTCCTCCTTTTTAGGAGTCTGTCCGGTGTTCAGGCGGATTTTTTTAAAAATCGGTAAATGTCCTCTTATTTGAAAAAAGTATAGCATCGACCATTGCAAGTGTGCAGCAAATGTGCTGCATAGACAATGCTTTCATTTAAGACACATTACTTAGAGTGCATTAAGTATTCAAGCAATTCCACCTAGCATCTGGGTAATAAACATGACCACTTTCCCGACTGAGGCATTAGTATTATTGATTTAACTCATTGCTTCACCTTCTGAGACTGCTGAAACGCATGCAGTCTGTGTAGTTCCATTTCAATTCATTGATTTGGTTTATTTTACTTCACTTTTCTGCCACTTTTGGCTAATCGTGAAGATGAGGATGAGCGACGATATGATGATTTTGATGAATGGACACCAAGAACACCCATACCCAGGCCGGTATTCGAACCCGGTACCCTGGCATTGTGCTAACCACTCCGGCATGTTCCTTTTAGAGTCATACATATGCAATGCAGAAACACATAGTGAGAATTTTGATTATTAAGTATATTTACTTTTATGAAATAACTAAGCAAAAGTGTATATTCAACAATGATCTTGCAAGAAAATATCCAGCTTTTAAAGGATGGAAGAAACGAATATGAAGTAAAGTATAAAGTGGCTGTCTCTTTTTCCTGCCGTTGAATTGAAAGAGTGCTAGAAATGTTCGTGGCATTAAAAATGATATTTCTTGTTCCAATCTAACTTACCTAAAATCGATATTTGGCTTTTTTGGAAATAAATTTTGGAAAGCTCACTTGTTAACCCTGGCCTCCAGGACCATTGCGAGGCTGAGGCCGAGGCTGAGTTGGAGTTCAGAGGCTGAGGCCATGTGAGGCCGAAGACTGAGGCCATGTGAGGTTGGAGGCCAAGATGGAGTTCGGAGGCTGAGGCCATGTGAGGCTGGAGGCCGAGATGAAGCTTGGAGGCTGAGACCATGTGAGGCCGGAGACCGAGTTGAAGTTAGGAGGCTGAGGCCATGTGAGGCCATAGGCAGAGATGGAGTTCGGTGGCTGAGGCCGTGTGAGGATGGAGGCTGGGCCTCGCAAGCATATCAAATGAACAGCTCTCCATACATGAATGCAGAATCCGATCTCACTTTCAATGGACTTTGTGAAAATGTCTTTTTCCTTCAGAAAGGAAGCCCGCCTTCTACCAGTTGTTGATATGAGCCATGCCATAGGTGATTTTTGTCCTCGATGGTAGATTGCATTAATTTATTTGGCATCTTGCTTGGCTCTCTGTTGCGTAGGTGCAGTCTGTTCCTATTTCTCTATTTTACTTTTGTCAGATGTTGTCGAGGGTATTCTGCATAGAAAGTCCCTAACTTCTGGACTATCTTTTAACCACATCCAGAAATTGTACAGTCATTGTCGTGAGTCTCCTGGAAAAGAAAGTATATGCTCCTGTTCACCACCCCGGTTAGGAAACGCGAGGACAGCAGACCATACCTGAGGTGATTTTGTTCTGAAAAAAGTGAAAATATAGAAATGTTCCATACCTAGTAAAATCCTATGTTACATCAAATATGATTATTATATTGTGTAATCATTAGCCCCTTTCATTAACACACACACACACACACACACACAGGATTTCCCATGAACTGTTGAATAAATTTGACAAATTTTTGCCAGTTCAGACCAGAGATGTCCAACCTCCGGAAGCCAGGACTCATGAGGCCTGGTCTCAGTCTCAGCCTCTGCCTCCAGGAGCCTAGCAAGGCTGAGGCCATGTGAGGCCGGAGGCTGAGTTGGAGTTCGGAGGCTGAGGCTCTGTGAGGCCGGAGGCCAAGATGGAGTTCGAAGGCTGAGGCTGTTTGAGACCGGAGTCCGACCTCGCTTGGAGGTTGAGGCTATGTGAGGCCAAGGTCGAGTTGTAGTACAGAGGTTGAGGCCGTGTGAGGCCAGAGGCCCAGATGGAGTTCGGAGGCTGAGGTCGTGTGAGGCTGGATGCCGACATTGATCTCGGAGGCTGAGGCCGTGCAAAACCAATTTGGAGGTCAGAGACTGAGGCCATACGAGGTCGGAGGCCGAGTTGGAGTTCGGAGGCTGAGGCCGTGTGAGGCCGTAGGTCAACCTTGAGCTTTGAGGCTGAGAATCTGTGAGGCAGGAGGCCGAGTTGGAGGTCGGAGGCTGAGGCTGTGTGAGGTCGGAGGCCGAGATGGATTTTGGAGGCTCAGGCCGACCTTCAACTCGGAGGCTGGGCCTCACGAACCCGAAGTCGAATGGCCATCTCTGCTTGTTACATTTGGATTCACTTGTGAGCATATTTCAATCTATTATCCAAGAATTGAAAAAGAAGCAAAATTTTGTGCTTCAAATTATAGATTTTCTTAGTTATGATTGTCAAGTGTTAAATAATAGATTAGGAGTTTGCTTTCTTTGCTTAAAAGTAAGAGAAACTGAAAAAGGCCATCCCAGTAGTGTCTGTGAGCAAGGTGTTGGTAATATAGTTTATATTCATTAAATTATGAGTAATGGCAAATGTGTTGCCAGTTTTGCGATCCTCTTTTTGATGATTTTGTCCTCCTTTTTTGCCATGCTCTGTCCTCTTTTTTGAATATATGTATCTGGTCACCCTAGCACTGATTATGATGCAGCCATATGATATTTGTGGAACTTCCAGCACCAATATGTACATATTGGGGAGGAGAGAATACTTTTGGACATTCCAGAGAAAGTATACAGGGCAATTCAGTAAAAGCATGCAAAGAATCACACAAAATAGGTGATTCACCACTGAACAAATTGAGATAGGGACCTAGGGTGGGAGAAGCCTGTGTAGCAAGATACAGAGCACTGTGCCACTTCAGTGTTAATCTGCAACTATCTGGATGTTACCTTTCCTGCTCGCTGGATTGTATGGGGAGGCTCCATTCCCTGGCCTGAATCTACGAGGCGCATCCAGAAAGTAAGTTTCCCTATTTTTTTCCCGTGAAAGTAAACATAATGAGCCGTGTAAATTGCACATGCGCAGCAGAGCTAAGACATATCAATCATATGCCAGGTGGACAGATCCCGCCCGGCGCCAGTAGCAAGGCAGCAGTGGTCCGAAGTGGAAGCTCATATTCCTTCTCCCGCCGCATGCGAGGCTCGGTCGGTGATAAAGTTCCTGCATGCACAAAGCATTGCGCCAATTGACATTCATCGTCAGCTCTGTGAGGTCTATGGGCCGAACATTATGAGTAAGCAGATGGTGCGTCGCTGGTGTCGGCAGTTTTCGGAAGGTCGTCGAAGTGTCCATGATGAAGAGCGCAGTGGGTGTCCTTCCCTCATCACTGATGATCTGGTTGAGCTGGTGCGGCAGCGCATCGTAGAGAACCGTCGCTTCACGATTATGGAGTTGAGTAGCTTTTTTCCACAGATATCGCGATCCGTGTTGCATGAGATTGTCACGCAGCGCCTGCTGTTCAAAAAATTGTGTGCCAGGTGGGTGCCGAAAAACCTGACACCCAAACACAAAATGAAATGTTTAGGAGCAGCACTGACATTCCTGCAATGGTACCATGATGACGGCGATGATTTCCTCGACAGGATCGTCACGGGCGATGAGACGTGGATTTCGCACTTCACCCCGGAAACCAAGCAGCAGTCAATGCATTGGCGCATAGTGGATCTCCGGTCAAGAAGAAATTCAAACAGACACTGTCGGTACAGAAAGTGATGTGCACCGTGTTTTGGGACAGGAAGGGCATTTTGCTCATTGACTTCCTCCCCAGAGGTGAAACGGTGAACGCTGACTATTACTGTGAAACACTAAGGAAATTGCGACGTGCCATTCAAAGCAAGAGGCGTGGCATGCTTACTGCAGGTGTTGTGCTCCTCCATGACAATGCTCGTCCACAGGCGGCAGAGTTCTACGACAGTGGGATCCAAAAGTTGATACCACGATACGACAAGTGTCTCAATTCTGGTGGTTGCTATGTTGAAAAATAGCTGAACCTTTGCTGTACCTGTTGCCAATAAATGGTTTCCTGAAACTGTGTTGGTTTTTTTTTTTAAAAAAATATGGAAACTTACTTTCTGGATGCGCCTCATACTTGATTTTTCATCTGGGGATACATCAAATCAGAGACTCCAGTGGATACGGATATGGAGTTAGTTGCCAGGATTGTCACCACTTTTGATGTGATTCATAACACAGGGTGCAGCCCAATCTTGTGCACTGCTGCCATGCTTGAATTCTGGTTAGTTGCAGTCATTTTGAACAACTGTTGTTAACTCTACGTTGTTAACATCCATTTGCCAATGCTATGGCACTAGTTTAAAAATGTCAAGTATGTAACTCATATGGGTAAATCAATGTGAGTAATGTTTCTACTCATTGTACATCAGCAGTGCCACTAACTGTTGATACACATCACTTATTTGTCATTCCTCTGGATGATGGTACATGCTAGAGTTCAACATGTTTGAGCCCATATCTCATTGCACATGCTTATCCGACCCTAGGTTTCCTATCTCAAATTGTTCAGTGGTGAATCACCTATTTTGTGTGTTTCCTTTTTGCATGCTTTTACTGAATCACCCTGTATGTTTCTTTTAATGATGATTCCTTTTGAGTAGAAAAACATTTCCCCATGGTTCACAATTTTCCTAAAATCTTAAAAACGTTACAATGTGTGTGGTTCCTTGTGTGTATCTTGCAATCTGAAATTTCTGCAGACATTTCTGTTAAGGAAACTTATGGAAATTTATTAAAAATTAGTATGAGAGTTAAACTGTTAGCATAAGATTTAAAATGTTAGAATAAACTAAAACTGCATATTTTCTCTAAACCTGAATAAAGTGCAAATAATTTATGTAACTCCAACTTCTCTTTGGCAATTACAATTTTTCTCATTGACACAGGAGTGTGCTACTGCTCTTCAGGCTTTGCAGGAAGTGATTGTTCAGTTAATATCTACACACCACCTGTTTTAAGAGGCCTTGAAATATCCCCATGTGATGTCCGAAAGGCATCTTGTAGATATACAGCTGTTTCAGGAGATAATTTTGCTGAGCATCCACATTTACAGTGTCAGATTGAAGTATTTCAGGTAATATCCTTACACCATACTGTATTTTTTAAAAGTTCAGTCATTATTACTGATAGGAATATACATAATTATTATATCCAAAAGCATTGAAGAAATTAAATAACTACAGAACTTCTTAGTAAAGTACAATGTAATATGTACCTACACAATGAATGTGAAAAGCATTAAAGTTGAGTAAGTTTTACAAAAATATAACAATTTGATCTATTTTCTTGCATTATATAAAAAAAAATATTCCCATGTCCATACATCTGTTAGATTATCATAATTCTGAAATTTTCAATATTCATACAAAGCAAAGAATATTTTAGTTGTGAATACACTGTTAGATACAGTATTAAGATTTATCTAACATCAACAGGATGATGTACTAGTATGTTCATATCCTCATGCAACCATTTTCTTCACCTGGCAATTAAACCTTGTTGCCATTGCATATGACTAGTGAAAAATTATGTTGGTTTTGATACAACTTCACTATTTTTATGGTTTAATAACTAGTAGTCTAGAGACAGCATATCATCAGTGTACATCCAAAACCCAATTAAGACACAAAATGTGAGTTTTGATACATAGTTTTGAAGTTCGAGGTTTTCTATAAAATTATCAATGATTATGTTTAAAGTATGTGTCTGATAATAATAAACCCCACTGTCTTTTAAATTGAAATGATGTAACAAATGCTATGAATTTTGTTCATTATGCAAGTAGCCCATGCAGCTTTAAAACAAAGTAGTGTGGACAATAAGTTACCGAAATTTTTATTAATGTGCATGTTGCCCACTTTCTATTCTCCTGCACTTTCTCTTCCCTCCCAGCACACATGTTAGCTTCAATGTCAGTATTTTCCACGTGTCAAAACTGGAATTACTTTATAAAATGTAAATATGAAGTCTAAGAATTCATGTCAAGCTGTTTACAGTTGAAATAGCAAAAACACTAAAGAAAGTAGCTAAGATGACTGAAGGTTCTCTCAACAAACATGCCACCAGCCATACATAAAGACTCCAAGGAAATGGACTTAGTGGATTTCAGCTGACTACAATATAATTTTAAAAGTGTGAAAAAAGAACAGGCTAAGTCCATCACTTGGACTTAGGGGATTTTAACACAAAAGAAAGTTGTAAACTTGACTTTGGTTGTTCCCATAAACATTAATAACTTTGAATAAAAATCAGATAGGAGAAATTGGATTTTATGTGGCATGCTGTTGCACATAGATCATGTGTTGCCTTTCTTCCTACAAAATATCTCTATTTTAATAAAGACAATTATTATTATTATTTTTAATTTGATAAATTGTGGTGGACTTATTGGGTTTTGTAAGCTGACGATATATTCTAAAGCTTTTAATTATTACTTTCCATTAATTAATGGGTCATTTCTATTATTTTCAACAGGTTAAGGATAAGGATAATACCCAAACTTCACAGGGAAATGTACGAACTGTGGCCGAATTTCTAAGCTTTCAAGTTGTTATTTGTTCACTACCACAATTAGATGTGCATTCTATAGGAAAACAATTCAATAAGGACAGTACAAGGTAATTTTAATCACACATTTATAAGCTCAATAGTAAAACAAAAGCAAAGTTGAAGAATTCAGTATGGTAATGTACAGTATGAAGTATAATAATATATGGTATTTTTTAATTTATAAGTAATTCTTATGTTACAGGAACTCATGAGAATGTTTGAGTGTGAACTGTGTAAATTCTCAGGACTTGAAGTGAGGAGGATGCAGGGGGATGCTTCCCCCCAGCTAGCAAAATTTTCGCAAAGCATTCCCCCACCTGTCTCATTGTTACCATGTTAAACCATAGGAGCATCCCCCAGCTAACTGCAAGGCTCGTCCAAATATATCCCCCCAGTTAACATTTTCCACTTCAAGTGCTGGTAATTCCTACTTAAAATACAGATTCAGAATATGCATAATATTTTTGTTGTTATTTGAATAATTGCTTTTGACTACAATTCTACCACTAGGCAAGGAGCAATGGGCATCAAATAATATGAACTTGCTTTCGATTCAAAGTTGTCTGCATTCCCTAGTGGAATAAGCTAGTGGATTCTTACATAAATATTTTTTTAAAAATTTTTTTTTTTTATTCAAAAGTATCTTGAGTGGCTACAGAAAACTTTGTGTAAATATGAACACAGTAATAGTCTCTTCCTACTAGAACACTTGCATATCACTGGCACTATCAGCCAGGAATAGAGAAGAGAGAATTCTGTTATCTGCTCAAGTTTATATTTTCCTTCAATGGCTTTCTTTTTTTAACACGTTAGCTGCCACATGAGTTGTATTTAACTCATGCTAGTTTTAGGGTCGGGGCTTCATGAAGCATATTTAACTTACACGTCTCTTTACCTTGGGAGCCTCATAGTGCACTGGCAACTCATGCTACCATGCTATAACGTACATGTTACATGAAGAGTGGCCCTGTGGACAATATTTTATAGATGGTTTGTGAAAATCTTACTGTTACAATTAATAAAAACAATTTTAAAAGTGTGGATGAATAGATGTATATTAACTTATTTTATATTTATTTTTGCCTATAAATTTCACCTAAATCTGACAAGTACACAAAAAAACATTTTCACTCATGAACAGTTTTCAAGTTTTTCAGATTGTGCATTTGGCCTTCAATTATTGCTGGCCTACTCCTCGAATGATATTGATACATTAGTATATGCAGAGTCATGTTACAAATAACAAAAGACTCAATACTCAGGAAAAAAACAATAACAATGCTCAGAAAAACCAATAACAATACTCAGAAAAGAAACAATAATGCTTGAAAAAAAATATGCTGCAAGTCAAATATAATTCACATGGCATGCAGCGTAATAATTGATACTACTGCCACATGAGTTTTGTATGACTCACACACACATAAAATAACTAAAAATAACAATTGTTTACATATTCATCAAGAAACATATTGCTTTCAATGTTTTTATTATATTCTTGTAATAACACATTGAGGCCACAGGTTTTTTTTCTTCTATCCTGGCAGTCAACATGTTAAGCTGACACCCATTAATTTAATTAAACATTTATTGGATTGTGTTATATATGCCTCAGCCATTTTAACATCTCAGGAAGGGTAATTCTCCCTCCACTTCCTTGATCCACCCATGATACACCCCACACACCCCACACTTTTCTTACACACATACTTAGGGATGGGACAAATTATACAGTAATTATTATAGACCAAAATAGATCAGTTTATCAACAAAACTGCCAATTATATAACTGATCCAATGTATCTCCAAATACAGCCTGTAATTTAGTGCAAAATTATCTCATAAAAATATATAAATGTGTGCATCATACAGTTTAGTTTTGTTAAGTAAATACCTAAATACTAGGAATGGCAACAGGGGTGAGCAACCACCCTCCCAAAGATTACTCTGTCCACCTGAACGAATTAAGCATATATCGCCAATATACCCTTTAGGAAAATATAAATAATTCAATAAATATTTTTATGGTGTTCAGATCATGAATATTTTGCTTATGAATTCTGTCAATAATAGAAATGTTCACAAGTTATATCTCATAACAAGCTTTGCTGTCCTTTGGTGAAACATTTGTTTAGTGAGTAAGTTTATGAAAACTGGAGCACATACACAGTTAGATTAAATTAATTTAAGCTTTATATTTCAACTTCCTTAACTTTGTTATTGGAAAGCAAGAGGAATTACCAGAGTTCTTGAAACAAAAATTGTGACCTACGAACACTTTGTTTATTAGATTGATTGATTGAGTTGGTGTTTTAAGTCCACTTTATGCACAGTAAGGCTAATTAATCGGGACTGGACCTACAGTTTAAAGTGGGATCCGAACCACTATGTGCCTCCCACCGGGTATCGAACTCGAGACCCCTTGATTACATGGCAACAATGCTACAACTGCACCATGGGGAAGCCCTCCTTGCTTATTAGAAGCAACTAATAGGTATGGTAGGCTCTAGCCACAATGGCAGTTTTATGGGAGGTGCAGAATTATACAAGATATGATCAGGCCTGGATTTACAAGAGATGCAGTCCTGGGCCTCCACTGGAGGGAAATTACTTTGAAAAGAGTCACATAATGAACAAATGAGATATCTGAAATGTGATAAAAATATAAAAGAATAAACTAACCATCTGAGATAACTTGACTTAAAAGTTGTAACTTAAACTGTGTATAGATGGTTGGGGGATCTTGATGTCAGCCTTTACCTCCACATTCATAAATCCTGGCCAGGGTAAGATTACAGTAATTCATAAACAAGTAAAAACCTCTTGTTCATGTTCTTCCTGCAGCTACACATGAAATTAATTTGACATTTTAAATTAGGTCTTGATTGATATATCAGGAAAGACATGGCATGTCCCCCTTTCTTTATTTCATCACAATTTTCACATAAATGTCATCTTCAAATAACAATATGGTATGTAAAATAACAATTCTTATATTTGTTCTAAATTGATATAACAGTTCTCTAGGTTTGGAAAAACTATAGAATTATTGAGTTGATACCGAGTGGCTAACTGTGTTTAGAAGTAAAGAAAAGTTTGAACCTTACTATTAACAACTACAGCCGTGATCCACTGATCTGAAGCATTACTTAAATTTGGGCAATGTGATATCTTGGCATTTGAACTGGAATGCCTGGTAGTTTACCAGTCTCTCAAACGAGACAGAGTCTTGACAGGCTGGATGGCACAAAGTGAATTAGTTTTTGTTGTTGGAGGGGTTGAAATAGGTGTGTCCCAAAGATAAGCTGAAAACTTACATTGTAGATAACTACAAAACAATTATGATGAAAATACATTGTAGTGTTTTGTTGCAGCTGTTTGGAATGAGGTCTTACTAAATGTAATTTTTAATGTTCATGAATAAATTCATGAATAATACATGTTAAAATCCAAAGACCAATAATTTCCACATAATTTTCAGAATTCATGATTAGTAAATGCCCTGAAAAAGCTTGAAGGTATGATTCATAACATACTCCAACTACCTTTAAATTCCTTAAAGAAACTCTTCTGTTTGAATACTCAGCTGGAAAAATATCATAATTTGATAAGTACAAGAAAAATATCCATGTACCTGAATAATGGGCCATAACAAGTTCAAAAGTTTTTCCTTCTGTTTTAAGCTAAGCTATTATTTGTTTTTCTTCTGCCAGGGCACTTATAAAGGTTGGTGTATGCTACAATGATCACTGCAGTTCCACGTTAGATATGTGGGTTATAGATTCAAAATGCTGGAATTGTACTGCAGATGCCAAATGTAAACCTATTTTAGAAGGACCTTGTTTCTATTATAATCCTTACTACACTGAAGATAACTATCAAGAAAGTCATGCAGAATCACCAAAAGGAGGTATGTCTGTGTAGATTTCATATTTTATTTAGAAAATTATAATTATATATTTTACATAGTTAGTATTACAGAAATCAGCTTAATTCATTCAATCATTCTCTCTTTCTCTCCCCTCTCTCTTTTTCATTTACATACTAGTTCCTCACACTGCTAGTTTTTATGCTTTTCATTTACAAAGAGGTTTTGGCTCTGCTATTCCCTTGACATTGACTTTGACTCTAAACTCACATGTCTCTTACTTTATTAAATATCTTGAAATCACAAAACAAAAGGAATCTTGCATATGTGTTGTTTGCTATCATTCTACAACTCTCAAAGATATAAATTACTTCTTCACATTTGAAGAAATAAAATACCAATTTCACGTTGCTCTTTGAAAAATTCTTTCTGATCTTGGTGAGCTGCTATCATTCACAGCAGTGTAATGTGTGTACCTTTGAAAAATTAAATTCTAGCTTTCAGATTATTTATAGAGTATCTGATCATGCTGGCACATGGCATTAATCAGTAAAGGATTATTGAAAGGTTTTACAAAGTAAAAATATATAAAAGAGGAAACAACATGTAAAAACATTATCAAGAAGGAAATCTAGTGTAAATACATGGAATGTTGCAATAGTTCCATGCAGCAAAATTACAGCAATTTTCAGAGCTTAGTTAAGATTGGTGATGATTTCTGTTAAATTTGTATACCAAGCAAAGTTAAAGGTTCAAGTCCTGACAAGTGCATGGGAGTTCCTTAGCATATGTTCTTTTAATAATTTCACTCAATTATCATTCATCACAATAATTAACCTAAGCATTGTTAATGATCATTGTCTCCATCAGTAAAAAATAGCAGATTTCCTGCACTTCGGTTGTCTTGTAGAGGAGCAAGACAAGCTTTGGGCTCCACATGAGTGTTGCTTGGCATGTTCCCCTTACTCTCAATACATGGTTGAATGAAAAGGAAGTTTCTGTGTGATTTGCTATGCCTGATATTTGCCATGAACAGATTCCACATTGTTCTTGAGAAACTTGAGGTCTGACAATTATAAGGGACTTGTGGAAGACCTTACATATGTACTTATAAAAAACTCCGGTGCAACATGTTAATGAAGATGCATGTTCTGAACTTGCATCTTAATTTCTTCCCTGAAGACAGTTGTGCCCTAAGTGATGAACATGGGGTATGGTTCCATCAGGACATTTCCCCCATAGAACAGTGATACAAAGGCAGGTAGAATGTTTCTATATTAGTAGATTTCTGCTGGACTTTGCAGACGGAGCCACCAGTGATTTCATACAAGTAGCAGGTGAGACATTGAGAGTGTAAACAAAGATGTCCATTTCCTTGACTTCCATAAGACACATTATCAAACATGTATAACAGAAATCTCAATTTTTATTTCTAAAGTACAGCTAATGGAGAATTTTGACTGTCAGTTTTGGATTCAGCAGTCAAAAATCGATAAAGTAAACGGACTTTGTATTTGTAAAGAGCAAAAAGTTAAAATTTGTGTAATGGTCATATCAGATAAACCTCCCAACAGAAATTTCCTATAATAGATCTTGGAAGAATAACACCTGGAACGTGACTGACAGAACAAAATCACATTGTGGGGCCACAAGCATAAACACAAAAACATGGGACTTGTCACAAATAATTGATGCAAAACACTCCAAGAGAACAAAATATGTGGCACAGGCAAGATCATTATAGATGCCTGCAAAAAATGCTTTGTACATCTTAGTATAAGAATATAACACCACCATCTAATTAACTAGTCCCCTTACCCTCCTCCTCACCTGTATAATATTTTACTAGCAGTAATCACCACTCACCTTTACTTATACATATCCCCTTTCTTGGACCACATGGAAACCAACTAAACTAGGAACATAGAAGTAAGAAGCTGGTTGCTACACAGAACAGGATGATCAGGAAGAAAAATATAACTTTATGTTAGTTATGTGACTTTGCTACCTGTAAATTAATTCTGATAATGAACTGATATAATAGATGAGAGAACAACCATAAGGAAACATCTGTGTCTTAATTAGGATTTGAACCCAAGGCCTCTGAGGTCTGCATTGCAGCTTACCAGTAAAAATTTAGACTGGCAAGTGTCCATTTTCAACAAAGGAGGATGGTGGAAATACTATACACTGAATTCCTTCAAATCCTGACATTTTCATTTTAAAATGCAGCTGCCAACACACTTTGCCAAAAATGAGTCATAAAATCATATTTCATTAGATTGAGTTTATCATACATATCATAACACCTTGACATATATTTAGAATGAAATTCTTTATTGCTATCCCCTAATGTATGCATCTATATGTATCATATAGCTAAATAGATATACAGGGTGTTGCAAAAGAACTTCAACAATGCTTGAGTGCTGGTAGATATCATAAAAACAAGTAACTTTTCTGTATAAACTTTACCTCGGAAGCGCTTAGTTTCTGCGCTATAAGCACTTAAAATCTAACCTCTACGTATGCAACCCAACACAGTAAACGATCGCACTAACATAACTTCCAGGGACACGTGGCAGGGTTGCCACTAGTTCCCATTGTTAAGAGAGATGACTTGAAAACAGCAACTTGGGAGTCTTACGTGAGAAAAAAAACAATATAATAATGGTACTTGCGATGTTGTAAGAGTTATTTACAGTATTTACAAACAGGCCAAGAAACAGAATTTCCAATAAATGCAGACAGAAATTCAAGAGTGTTTATTCTAAAATGCCTCCATCATGTTTCGAGTGCCATACAATGTCAATAATCTGATGGTTGATTGATTGGTTTGTTTATTTTACTTCACTTTTCTGCCACTTTTGGTTTATCGCGAAAATGAGGATGAGTGAAGAGTGATGATTTGATGAAATTGATATGATATTATGAATGATGTGATAATATGATATGATATAATGAAATGATGAATGGACACTCACAAAGAACACCCATGCCCAGGCTGGGATTCCAAACCGGGACTGAAATAATCGCAAGAGACACGCGTGACAGGTCTTCATTAAATCGACGAATGAACAAATGCAAACATAATGTGTTTCCCGCCTCATTTTGAACATGCACACTGTAATATTATAACAATTTATTTATATGGAAATTATACCTAGATATGTTAGCGCAATTTCTAATAGAGTCTGTCAAATAATACGAGGCCAAGTCCATTACTGAAAATAAAATAACATTAAGGATTCTTGCAATTGAATGAAAAATGCCACTTAAGCATTAATTAATTCAGAATAAAGGGATCAACCAACTCCTTATTAAGAGCCATAACCAAATTATCCATACTTACGTCAAGCACTGAACTGTATAGGGTGCTCAGAATGAACAATGACAAAACACAAGACAACACGAAATCCTGAAAAGGAATACTCTCAAATCTCAAGCCACCTCAGTGACCGATTGCAGTGAGTGATCGACATACAATCTCACCACTGAAGGTTCCGGATTCAAGTTTCTGCCTGTACAAAGGTGCCACTGGATCATTTGTCCTTGCCAATGTGATTTTCCCAAAAACAGAAAGATTAAGTAAAATGAGAAAAACGAGGACTATCCAGGAAACTGATCATGTCAGAATCTTGCTTGTCTTCTGCAACAGAGTGAATTAAAGGTTGACATTTGGGTGCCTTTCAAAAATGTCACCCTTACACTCCAGTGTATCATAAAAAAATGTGGACAATTTTTGACGTGCTTTCAATGGTTCTCTTTTGCTTAACAATATTTCTTGTTTGATGATAAAAATCAGTTACAAAAAAAAGAAACTAATTCCCAAGTAAATACAGAATGTATTATGAGTATCTCTGTTTGTGAACCAAAGTCATTCGATATTGTGAAGTGTTGAATAAACTTGCACAGGCACCAAACTAGTTTCGATGAAAATTAAACTTGATATAACTTCATTAATAGAGCATTTATATGACCCAGTTAGTGTGTGTGTGTGTATATATATATATATATATATATATATATATATATATATATATATAGAGAGAGAGAGAGAGAGAGAGAGATATTGTAGTAACATGCTTTTTAATTCACATCTCCCTAGTATTGCAAATAATCTGAACAAATTTCTTGAAACCAGCTTTTGTAACAGCAAATAATTTTCCTCACATGCGTATTAGTTGACACTGAACTTGTCAATGAAGTTCGTAGGCAGTACATGTTTAGTGAATCCTTGTTGCCACGGTTTTCTAGAATACCTTCTGTATGTTGATTATTCATTTACCTTGGCCTCATAACACTTTTCTCTGTGATTCTTACATGTGCGCTGTAGACACCAACCCCGAGGTTTCTTCGTACCATATGTTTTACTCACATTTTGCTGAATGTCTTGCATGTGAATAAGATATTTCGTTAAACAGAATGATATGCTATTATTTTAGGACAAAGGCTCAGTTATTGACATAAGTATGGATTATTTGGTTATACAGTAAAACCTCATTAATCCAGACCCTGATAAGCCGGACTTAGCTTAATTCGGACAGGCAAGAGACCAAAAAAAAAAAAAAAACCCAGAATGAAAGGTTTTAAATGTGGCTAGAATTCAACAGAACTTCCCAAAGAACTGATAAAATTCTGTTTCCCGCAGACTTTGTACTGTACTGTATAGTGTATTTAGTCCTATGCCCTTTAAATACACCATAATAAACGTGTTGTGTTGCTATAAATGGAGTTTTAACACACTTTCTACTGTTCTTTTAGGTTATTTCAGTTAATCCGGACTTTCGTTAAACTGGTCAACTTATCCCCCCCACCATTAGTCCAGATTAACAAGGTTTTACTGTAGTTCTTAACAAGAAGTAGATCCTTTAGTTTTGTTCTGAATTATTTATATTAAACTGCATTTTTAATTTTATTGCAAGAGCCCTTTACATTATTTTCTTTTAAGAAAGGAACTTGCCCTTGTGTTATGTGATGAGTCTGATGACTTTATTAGAAATTGGCTGACATATCTCGATGTAATTTCCAAATAAATAAATTGTTATAACATTACAGTCTGCATGTTTGAAATGAGGCAGTCAACAGATTGTGTTTGCATTTGTTCATTCGTAGATTTCATAATGGAAACATTTTGGAATGAACACACTTGAATTTGTCTGCATTTAATGGAAGACCCAGGTTCAATTCCCAGGATATAAGGTCAGCCAGCCTCAAATCAATGTGTAGCTGGGGGCAACCCTGGGGGAGTAAAGGTGGCCAGAGCATGATGCTAATCACATTCTCCTCCAAAAATGGCCGAGATCGAGAATGTGTGGGGCCCTACCCTTACATCACTAAATGTGTCTTCATGGCATGGTGCTCTATGCATGGGGAACTTTATCTTTATCTTAATATATTGGAAATTCTTTGTCTTGGTCTGTTTGTAAATATTAAAAATACTTCCTACAACATCGCAATTACCATTATTCTTTTGTATTTTAATCAGGTAAGACTCCCAAGTTGTTGTTCCCTTAATGAGGAACGCTAGTGACAGCCCTGCCACGTGTCCCTGGAAGTTATGTCAGAGCGATCATTTGCTGTGTTGGATTGCATACATACATGATAGATTTTAAGCACTTATAGCACAGAAACTAAGCACTTTCGAGGTAAAGTTTATAAGGAAAATTACTTGTTTTTATGATACCTACCAGCACCCAAGCATTGTTGAAGTTGTTTTGCAACACCCTGTATATAATTATTTTGTGTTTTTACTGCCATTGGTAATAGTAACATTAGTTTTTCTCCTGTTTCACGTAATCTTACTTTTGCAGATGACTTTGACAATTGAAATGCCAGAAAACCAACAACTGAAATCAGTTCCATTGCAATGAAGATCTCATGTCACACAATCAGGAGCCATCATATTTGCATTTCACAATGCAATTCAATGTTCACAAAAGTTTCTGTCTGCCATGCTGTTAAAATGAACCACTGAAATTCATTAACAATAAACCTACATGTACTAGAATATTTTATCTAATAAAATGTATTATATGTTTTAACAGAGTTTTTCTTAGTATGTAAAAATACTTACTACCAAGAAACAACTACCAATCAAAGGATGGAAGAAAGTGATTACATTCCAACAGCAGTGAACATTGTGCTCCAAAGAGAGGTAGCAGAAGCTAGCAGAAACTCACCCACCCAGCCCCTAATTTTACCCATATAAGGAAGGAGGGTCCAATTGATTGAGTTAAAATTGTTGGGTGTATGGGTGTATTGGCACATACGGCCATTTTGCAGCCTTCAGTATGTATAGGGAAATATCCCCTTATTTGTACTTAAAATGTTAAAACAAGGGATCTAAGAAGGCCCTTGAGAAAATTTAAAAATGCAAGGTTATAAACATAGGCATAGTTTTGCCCGTCCACTTGGGGAGGGGGGAGGGGGACTAACTCTATTCAAGCTTTTGTCCATTACAAAAATCATTACGGGCATTCTCCTTGGGAGACAGGTGATCCCCACATTATCTTATCCAAAAGAAATGGAATTGTTAAAAGGAATAAGTATGCAAATTTTTTAAAGAACACATTTCTTCTTTAGAATAAAGAAGGTATAATTTTACAGTGATAAAATTAATGGGTAATACTGTGTTCAAGGTACTGAGCAAATTATAATGCTGCAAAGCATTTAAAAGCACAATCTACATGGCTAATGGAAAAGTAAAAATTTAAATTTCCTTAATTTCTATACAATGAAATCCTATTCTTACTACAACTGAGAACCACTTGCCACTAAATTCGTGAAGAAAACTTTAAGATATTACTCCAATTACGTATTTGTCTTATCCAGAGTACTGCAAAGTCTAGCTTTTGCCTACTCGTGCTTCTTGCCCCGTGAGAACAGGTTTACCTGCTCGCCTGCCCACGGCAACGAGTCTACTTGCATCTTTACCCGTCAACAAGACCCGGGCACCTGCAAAACCTGCTGGAAGGAAAAAGCCCTCCGGCAGCGTGTCGCTCCAGTCGTTTCTTCATCACGTGGACAGCTGCAGCCAGTGTTGCCTACTTACGTAGCTCCAAGATCCTATGAAGTCCTAGGAGGAGCTCTCTGCTTTAAGGAGAATTTACAGTAAGTTATATACTTAGCGATTTCAGTTCATTGTAAGCAGTTTTTATCTTATTGCCAGGAAATGCACGTAATATTACAGCTTCATTTATTTAAATGAATGATCGGGCAAACAAAAAACTCCTCATCGAAAACTAATTGTTTTTCATTACATGGTGTCTTAACCAGGCATGCAGTGGCGCAACCACAGGGGGCAGGGGACATTGCTCATTAACTTTCGACGAAAATTAAATCTAGCGGGGTTGGGCAAGGGGGCAAACATTAAAGTACAAGAAAAACTAGGCTAAAGGATACTCAAGATGGAATTAGTTTTCATATATTTCTTGTAATATTCCTTCCAGATGGCAAAGGGCACCTGCAGAAGGGAACGGAGGGGCAATTGCAACCCCTTGATTTCAAATTTTATGAAAGAAATATATTAAAGTATATTATACAGTCTCATCAAGTTCAATGCCGTAGCTAGGGGGTAGCTGAGGTCGGCCCTGGGAGCTGAACGATCTAAATGAAAAACATTTTAAAACACAGAATGCCATGGCAGCCCAATGCCAACATTGCTATCAATGTTGGTTTGTTATGAGATTGATTAATTGATTATGTAATGTAATTAAATATGCATTAAAAAAACTTTGAATACGTACACAATTTAGTGTTAACATATGTATTTTCTTATTTTACGTCGCTCCATGTTTCATATGTCTTCCACGTAGTACACCCTGGACTGCAGACTAATGAGGCTCTGGCGACTGGCCCCATGGCCAGTATAATTTTGTTTGTGTTTTGACATTATTTGTGCTGAGTGCTCTTTTACAGCCTCATCTTTTAACGAAAGTCAGAAGATTTTAATATTTTATGATTTTAGTTCTGCAACGTTAGAGTTGTTATGTGTAACGATAAGGGGCTGGACCCCGTATAATGGGACGGGTGCAAAATAGCCTTAGTGCTGACGCACCCAAAATTTTAAATTCAAATTCAAATTCATGTTTCATATGTGAAAATAAAATATTTTACATGAAAATTTTACATGCCATATGAACATTTGGAATGCATTTATCATGCACTTTCTTTCTTTCAAAAACAGTTTGTGTGCTTGTTTTCCATTATTAGCTAATGCGAAATTAAGGTGTTGAAAAAAAAAATGTGGAATCCTTTGTTTCAACACAAATGCGTTAGAACTGACTTCTACCCATCCCCTTTTTGCATGATTTATGAGAATAATAATGCCTTTGATGTTACTTTATTACTATTATTGTTATTGTTGTTGTTGTTGGCATGTTTATCCAGGTACTTGCCCTTCCAAAAGAAAATTCGTGGTTGCGCCTCTGCAGGCCCATAGCCAGAATTGATTGGCAGGATGGGGGGGGCTCATGGGTTGGCTTCATAAACCAAGTCCATTTTCAAAGGTTTAATAGTATTATATGAAAGTAAATTATATGTGTGTGTTGTGTGTGTAGCCTAGTCATTAAGTTAATATAGGACACAGAAAATCTAGAAATATTGTTCAAATACTTACAACATATTTTCAATATCTTCCCATTCATAGCTGAAGCCAAGAGAAAATATTCTAATTACTACCTGCTACTTTGACTTCAGCTCGTAAATCAAATGAAATCATTTTACGCCTATCTGTTCTTTGTATTCTGTGAATTAAACCTTTATCAAGTTTTGAGTGAAATAATATCTGCAGTCTACATTTTCACTCGTCACTGCAAACAAATTTTACAAAGTAGTTTACCAAACTTCAGAAGGGCGGAGGGGGGGGGGGGGATGATAACGGCAATGCCACTGGACCCTGTCTGGCTACGGCTCTGGTGTTCGCAGTAGAACAGTGTGTTGCTCTACTCGCGACCTTGGCGTTGAACATGACATGTTCCAGTAGTACCCTGGATTATTGGTTGTTTACGACATATTCTTATGGAGCCTTTACCACGGAAAACCTATTTCAATGTGTGTGGGTGCAAAAGTAGCAAGCAACATTCTTAAATCTCATTTCATTGGCGATGTGACTTTGAGTTCCCTTTCTAAGTAGTGGAAATCTATTGCAGTTGGCAACACTGCAGACAGGTGTGCGACCGGTGGAGTTCCTACTCGAAGCAACTACGTCATGCAGAGGGAGGGGCCTGCAGTTGATGGAAAGAACGAACTGAGACCTACTAGGTATCGTAAGACTGTGGGTACCCAGCGGGTCTACAATGCCTGCCAGGAACGATCTGGGCAGGTGGGCATACAAGCTGCTCAAGCGAGCAGTGACGTGCGGTGACGTCGACACTTGGGGTAGCAGTCAGTGGCGTTTCCAAGGGGTGGGGTTGGTGTGAGTTACACCCCTCCTCTCTTTAGGGCCAGTATTCCTTCAAAAAAGAAGAATGTCAATAACAGGAAAAGATTGCAAAATTATGAATGAGTACTAGAAAAAAGTACACGTAAACCCCACCCACATTCGAAAATAAAAAAACTATTTGATTTGACTCTAAGCCAGAGATCCTGGGTTCGAATCTCGGATTGGCCATTTGTGTTCTTTGTGTGTGTTCCTTCATCTATTTTGTTGTACCAAAGGTGGCGGAAAAGCGAAGTAAAATAAACCAATTTGAGCAATCAATCAATGATTTGATTTCATTTTTGTTACTTAGCGTCGCTTTTTTGTCACATTTGGTTAATTGTGAAGATGATACGATGAAACTGATGAAGGGACGAGCATAGGGA
>NC_139230.1:84817949-84994930 GCF_977018435.1 Lepisma saccharinum
CATATGAACATTTGGAATGCATTTATCATGCACTTTCTTTCTTTCAAAAACAGTTTGTGTGCTTGTTTTCCATTATTAGCTAATGCGAAATTAAGGTGTTGAAAAAAAAAAATGTGGAATCCTTTGTTTCAACACAAATGCGTTAGAACTGACTTCTACCCATCCCCTTTTTGCATGATTTATGAGAATAATAATGCCTTTGATGTTACTTTATTACTATTATTGTTATTGTTGTTGTTGTTGGCATGTTTATCCAGGTACTTGCCCTTCCAAAAGAAAATTCGTGGTTGCGCCTCTGCAGGCCCATAGCCAGAATTGATTGGCAGGATGGGGGGGGCTCATGGGTTGGCTTCATAAACCAAGTCCATTTTCAAAGGTTTAATAGTATTATATGAAAGTAAATTATATGTGTGTGTTGTGTGTGTAGCCTAGTCATTAAGTTAATATAGGACACAGAAAATCTAGAAATATTGTTCAAATACTTACAACATATTTTCAATATCTTCCCATTCATAGCTGAAGCCAAGAGAAAATATTCTAATTACTACCTGCTACTTTGACTTCAGCTCGTAAATCAAATGAAATCATTTTACGCCTATCTGTTCTTTGTATTCTGTGAATTAAACCTTTATCAAGTTTTGAGTGAAATAATATCTGCAGTCTACATTTTCACTCGTCACTGCA
This sequence comes from Lepisma saccharinum, assembly GCF_977018435.1. Taxonomy (NCBI): domain Eukaryota; kingdom Metazoa; phylum Arthropoda; class Insecta; order Zygentoma; family Lepismatidae; genus Lepisma; species Lepisma saccharinum. Next base: position 84,818,634 of record NC_139230.1, read on the forward strand.
AACAAATTTTACAAAGTAGTTTACCAAACTTCAGAAGGGCGGAGGGGGGGGGGGGGATGATAACGGCAATGCCACTGGACCCTGTCTGGCTACGGCTCTGGTGTTCGCAGTAGAACAGTGTGTTGCTCTACTCGCGACCTTGGCGTTGAACATGACATGTTCCAGTAGTACCCTGGATTATTGGTTGTTTACGACATATTCTTATGGAGCCTTTACCACGGAAAACCTATTTCAATGTGTGTGGGTGCAAAAGTAGCAAGCAACATTCTTAAATCTCATTTCATTGGCGATGTGACTTTGAGTTCCCTTTCTAAGTAGTGGAAATCTATTGCAGTTGGCAACACTGCAGACAGGTGTGCGACCGGTGGAGTTCCTACTCGAAGCAACTACGTCATGCAGAGGGAGGGGCCTGCAGTTGATGGAAAGAACGAACTGAGACCTACTAGGTATCGTAAGACTGTGGGTACCCAGCGGGTCTACAATGCCTGCCAGGAACGATCTGGGCAGGTGGGCATACAAGCTGCTCAAGCGAGCAGTGACGTGCGGTGACGTCGACACTTGGGGTAGCAGTCAGTGGCGTTTCCAAGGGGTGGGGTTGGTGTGAGTTACACCCTCCTCTCTTTAGGGCCAGTATTCCTTCAAAAAAGAAGAATGTCAATAACAGGAAAAGATTGCAAAATTATGAATGAGTACTAGAAAAAAGTACACGTAAACCCCACCCACATTCGAAAATAAAAAAACTATTTGATTTGACTCTAAGCCAGAGATCCTGGGTTCGAATCTCGGATTGGCCATTTGTGTTCTTTGTGTGTGTTCCTTCATCTATTTTGTTGTACCAAAGGTGGCGGAAAAGCGAAGTAAAATAAACCAATTTGAGCAATCAATCAATGATTTGATTTCATTTTTGTTACTTAGCGTCGCTTTTTTGTCACATTTGGTTAATTGTGAAGATGATACGATGAAACTGATGAAGGGACGAGCATAGGGAACGCCCACATGCTCGTCCCTTCATCAGTTTCATCGTATCATCTTCACAATTAACCAAATGTGACAAAAAAGCGACGCTAAGTAACAAAAATGAAATCAAATCATTGATTGATTGCTCAAATTGGTTTATTTTACTTCGCTTTTCCGCCACCTTTGGTACAACAAAATAGATGAAGGAACACACACAAAGAACACAAATGGCCAATCCGAGATTCGAACCCAGGATCTCTGGCTTAGAGTCAAATCAAATAGTTTTTTTATTTTCGAATGTGGGTGGGGTTTACGTGTACTTTTTTCTAGTACTCATTCATAATTTTGCAATCTTTTCCTGTTATTGACATTCTTCTTTTTTGAAGGAATACTGGCCCTAAAGAGAGGAGGGGTGTAACTCACACCAACCCCACCCCTTGGAAACGCCACTGACTGCTACCCCAAGTGTCGACGTCACCGCACGTCACTGCTCGCTTGAGCAGCTTGTATGCCCACCTGCCCAGATCGTTCCTGGCAGGCATTGTAGACCCGCTGGGTACCCACAGTCTTACGATACCTAGTAGGTCTCAGTTCGTTCTTTCCATCAACTGCAGGCCCCTCCCTCTGCATGACGTAGTTGCTTCGAGTAGGAACTCCACCGGTCGCACACCTGTCTGCAGTGTTGCCAACTGCAATAGATTTCCACTACTTAGAAAGGGAACTCAAAGTCACATCGCCAATGAAATGAGATTTAAGAATGTTGCTTGCTACTTTTGCACCCACACACATTGAAATAGGTTTTCCGTGGTAAAGGCTCCATAAGAATATGTCGTAAACAACCAATAATCCAGGGTACTACTGGAACATGTCATGTTCAACGCCAAGGTCGCGAGTAGAGCAACACACTGTTCTACTGCGAACACCAGAGCCGTAGCCAGACAGGGTCCAGTGGCATTGCCGTTATCATCCCCCCCCCCCCTCCGCCCTTCTGAAGTTTGGTAAACTACTTTGTAAAATTTGTTTGCAGTGACGAGTGAAAATGTAGACTGCAGATATTATTTCACTCAAAACTTGATAAAGGTTTAATTCACAGAATACAAAGAACAGATAGGCGTAAAATGATTTCATTTGATTTACGAGCTGAAGTCAAAGTAGCAGGTAGTAATTAGAATATTTTCTCTTGGCTTCAGCTATGAATGGGAAGATATTGAAAATATGTTGTAAGTATTTGAACAATATTTCTAGATTTTCTGTGTCCTATATTAACTTAATGACTAGGCTACACACACAACACACACATATAATTTACTTTCATATAATACTATTAAACCTTTGAAAATGGACTTGGTTTATGAAGCCAACCCATGAGCCCCCCCCATCCTGCCAATCAATTCTGGCTATGGGCCTGCAGAGGCGCAACCACGAATTTTCTTTTGGAAGGGCAAGTACCTGGATAAACATGCCAACAACAACAACAATAACAATAATAGTAATAAAGTAACATCAAAGGCATTATTATTCTCATAAATCATGCAAAAAGGGGATGGGTAGAAGTCAGTTCTAACGCATTTGTGTTGAAACAAAGGATTCCACATTTTTTTTTTCAACACCTTAATTTCGCATTAGCTAATAATGGAAAACAAGCACACAAACTGTTTTTGAAAGAAAGAAAGTGCATGATAAATGCATTCCAAATGTTCATATGGCATGTAAAATTTTCATGTAAAATATTTTATTTTCACATATGAAACATGAATTTGAATTTGAATTTAAAATTTTGGGTGCGTCAGCACTAAGGCTATTTTGCACCCGTCCCATTATACGGGGTCCAGCCCCTTATCGTTACACATAACAACTCTAACGTTGCAGAACTAAAATCATAAAATATTAAAATCTTCTGACTTTCGTTAAAAGATGAGGCTGTAAAAGAGCACTCAGCACAAATAATGTCAAAACACAAACAAAATTATACTGGCCATGGGGCCAGTCGCCAGAGCCTCATTAGTCTGCAGTCCAGGGTGTACTACGTGGAAGACATATGAAACATGGAGCGACGTAAAATAAGAAAATACATATGTTAACACTAAATTGTGTACGTATTCAAAGTTTTTTTAATGCATATTTAATTACATTACATAATCAATTAATCAATCTCATAACAAACCAACATTGATAGCAATGTTGGCATTGGGCTGCCATGGCATTCTGTGTTTTAAAATGTTTTTCATTTAGATCGTTCAGCTCCCAGGGCCGACCTCAGCTACCCCCTAGCTACGGCATTGAACTTGATGAGACTGTATAATATACTTTAATATATTTCTTTCATAAAATTTGAAATCAAGGGGTTGCAATTGCCCCTCCGTTCCCTTCTGCAGGTGCCCTTTGCCATCTGGAAGGAATATTACAAGAAATATATGAAAACTAATTCCATCTTGAGTATCCTTTAGCCTAGTTTTTCTTGTACTTTAATGTTTGCCCCCTTGCCCAACCCCGCTAGATTTAATTTTCGTCGAAAGTTAATGAGCAATGTCCCCTGCCCCCTGTGGTTGCGCCACTGCATGCCTGGTTAAGACACCATGTAATGAAAAACAATTAGTTTTCGATGAGGAGTTTTTTGTTTGCCCGATCATTCATTTAAATAAATGAAGCTGTAATATTACGTGCATTTCCTGGCAATAAGATAAAAACTGCTTACAATGAACTGAAATCGCTAAGTATATAACTTACTGTAAATTCTCCTTAAAGCAGAGAGCTCCTCCTAGGACTTCATAGGATCTTGGAGCTACGTAAGTAGGCAACACTGGCTGCAGCTGTCCACGTGATGAAGAAACGACTGGAGCGACACGCTGCCGGAGGGCTTTTTCCTTCCAGCAGGTTTTGCAGGTGCCCGGGTCTTGTTGACGGGTAAAGATGCAAGTAGACTCGTTGCCGTGGGCAGGCGAGCAGGTAAACCTGTTCTCACGGGGCAAGAAGCACGAGTAGGCAAAAGCTAGACTTTGCAGTACTCTGGATAAGACAAATACGTAATTGGAGTAATATCTTAAAGTTTTCTTCACGAATTTAGTGGCAAGTGGTTCTCAGTTGTAGTAAGAATTTCCTCAGTTTTCAATATTCCAAAAGAATATAGTTTTATGGGAGAGGTCACAACATAAACCCTATGAGTAAAATTTTGTCCTAACTTTTACAGCCTTTTCGCAAATAATGTATGCAAAAGTTAATAACAACTACAATAACTGTGAATTTCAATACACTAACTGAGTGAAATGTGAACCAAAAATATATGAAATAACCTTTGTAATTGATATTCACTCATATGTTCATTTTTATTAGTATATGATATTTATCATTGTAAAATAACAATTTTATTTCTATCAATTTTTATTATTATTTCTACTCTTCAAGTTTTATCATTTCCTGAGCTCCAGCAAAAAAAACCTGGCAACACTCCTGTTGGAATAATATCTAACAAATTTATTTCTGTTCTTATTATTTACAATAAAAATAATATGCTTTCTGCATTTTGTAACTTGAAATTAACGATGCCAACTTCTAGGAGCTGATCAACGGACCAGCTCGAAGCCCTTACCCCTCCCGACACTAATTTGCATTACATAAATTTATTTTCAGCTACGAAAGAAAAAAGGAAAGAAACGCTGGTTTATACTGTCGTTCAAAAATACACTGTCATATTTTTCTCCAGGTAAACTTATTGCACTGCAGAAATACCAGCAATACTAATAATAATTGAAAATTAGGAATGATTGCTACTGAGAAAAATCTTTCAACAGAATAATATTAAATGATCTTCAATAAACTGTCAAGAAAAGAAAACACCATGTTAAATTTTCCTTGCAAAACTTAACTAGATGCTTTCGCTCTTTATATCTCTGCTCCAATATCAGTTTTGCAAACCATGGAGCTACTGTGAATGTATCTGCACATGTTAGATTGCCGGAATTGGCTTTCGTACATCCCTCATATGTCATAATCGAAACTTTAATTATGAAAATAACAGAGAATCCTCTTCAGTGTTCAGCCTTACAAGCACAAGAATCAATAAACGCCTTCTTGCATGGATTTCAAGAAGGCAAAGCAGACAAGCAATATCACTGCTGAACAAGAACGTCATAACTAGAATATCCACTCCGAGACTGTTTCGGTTTTTGTGATGTGTATCATCAATTTGGCACAAATTCTAGGGTCAATTTTTCGCAAACTATGTCCAATTAACACAAACTATTTTGCACAATGTTAATATAAAATGAATGGCATGCAGTGATATACAGTTAAAATCATATTTTAGTTTAAAGTGGATATGTCCATTGGACCACATACTGACTCACAAAATCATATATTTACGTAAAATCTGAAATTTTCCTTCATTTTCTTCTAACTACACTTGTTGGGAGGGAGGATGAAAATATTTTGCTTCCTACAAGAGTGTGGTCTTTCTCTGAAGAAATAAAAACTTCAACTCTCTATAATAATAATAATAATATAAAATCATCTTTATTAGAGCACTTTTTTTTTCCAATTTATTTCAGCCTCGAGGGCTGCTATTACAATGGACCCTTGTCTGATCATTACAATGCAAAAATGTAATATTAGATTATATGGATTGATTGATTGAGTTGATGTTTTAAGTCCACTTTATGCACAGTAAGGCTAATTAGGACTGGACCTACAGTTTAAAGTGGGATCCGAACCACTATGTGCCTCCACTGGGAATCGAACCTGGGACCCCTTGGTTACAAAGCAGCAATGATACCACTCTGCTATTGGGGAGGCCTATAAGAATATATGTTGAAAACATGCAAGCTATGGATATGCAAGATATGGATTGAATATAAAAATATAAATTGAATAAAAACTAAGAAAGATAGGATTACATGTATAAACTAATGGGAACATACAGTATGTAACATTGTTATTCGTACACATAGAATTTCCAAGAAAATATTTCATATCTACTAGCAAATATAATCATTGTCGTATGTACCTGGAAATTAATGTTAATGAAGGTTTCAGCAACAAATGTCAATAAAAATGTATGTTCAAAGTGTATAAACAGAGCATATAATTTGTGTGTAAAGAGAAAAACACGATGTTTCATGCAACATTGTTATTCGTACAGGCAAGAGTTTCAATCTTCCTCGCATACAGTGCTACCGCTATTCGGACAATTTTGTGCAGTTTGCAACTTCGTAACAAGTTTGAACATGCAGGCGTGCTCCCCGTCAAGCAGAATGCTGGCGTAGGTATTGTTGTAGGCCTATCGTCTATCTATCAGCATGTTTGAAATGGGCAAGGTGAAGGAACTTAGGTCCGATCTGAAGGATATTATTATAAACTTGGCCCTTAGAGGTTATTTGTTAAGAAAAATTGGACAAACAGTCAATAAATCACACTCCACAGTTCAATACATCGTAAAGAAATTTAGAGAGGAAGGTTCAACACAGAATGTGCTGAGAAAACCAAAAGAGAAATGGTTGAATAAACGTGATGAATGCTTTATTTTAAAAAGAATGCAAGAAAACCCCCGACTAAGTGTTCCTCAGTTACGACCGTTAGTAGAAAATGTTGCTGGCAAGATGATGTCCGATCAAACTGTCCGACGTGCCTTGTGGAAGCATGGATATCATGACAGAATACCACGAAAGAGGCCGTATGTAAATCAGTTGAATCGCAGGAATAGAGTATCATTTGCGAAAGAGCTCATCCACAAGGACCAGGAATTTTGGGATAGTGTCATATGGTCAGACGAGTCCAAGATTAATATATAGGCTATGGGTCAAATGGGATAAATAGGGTCTGGAGAAAATCAAATAAAGACAATGATCACATTAACACAGTTCCAACAGTTAAACACGGTGGTGGGTTATTAATGATTTGGAAACTGGTTAATTCTATGAAGAACAGGTGTCAAGCAGTAATTAAAGCCAAAGGATATGCATCAAAGTATTAAAACTGTCAGTCAATTTGCTCTGAATATACTTTTTTCTTTTATATTATTAAGTGTACGAATAGAAAAGTTGTACAAAAAATGGCATGTTTCTCTTTCAGTTTCATTTAATTTATTATTGTCATTGGTTATACAGAATTTGGGCAAGATTTTATGTTCCTAATAATATTAATTATTGAATTGTAAAGAAACAATTTCGAAAGAGTGTATTTCCTTTCAGATATTAAAGCATTTTCTTTGAAAATCCGTGTGTACAAATAAGAATGTTACATACTGTATCTAATGTTCATCGCTTTCATCTTTATCACATGTATGGCAGAGTCAGCTGGAACAGTGAATGAAACAAAAAAAGCAATAATAATAGTAATAAATAGAAAAATATAAAATAATGAAGGTTAGAATGTTAATAGCTATAAGAGGTTATATGCACACAGTTGCTAGTTGTTACAATGGATATACATATTTATAACTGAAAAGTGGCTTGTGATTAAGTGCTTTGCTGCCTTGCTAGTAGATTATTTTTAAGTTTATTTTTAAATTGCTTATGGCACTGGATGAATATTTGAGGTTGGAAGGGATTTCCATTCTTTGGTGGCAGTTACGATATACAATTTTCCATAGGTGGTTGCATTATGTACCAGGGCTGACAATGAGGTTGCGCTGCATGTTGATGCCTGCTCAAACTTGTGTTCAGTTTCTCAAAGATATATCCAGGGTGCTAGGTGCTTAGTACTTAATGTGTTATAGTTAACAATTGGCAATGTTCTTTGCATTAAGCCAATTCAAACTGTGTAAGTATTTTAAATGTGGTCCCTTCTTTGGAGCATTTAAATAAATCTCATGCATGCATTCTGTAGTTTTTGTAGCTTGTTATTTTGGTAAGTGATTTTCCTTCTACAATTTATTTTTGTCCATCACTCACCATTGGAAACAACTTCCCATCTGCTAAAGGTTAAGACTCTCTTGTATGCTTTGTAATATAGCCCTCAAGAAAGTCATACGAGATCAAGAGATACTAAGTCAGTACAACTTCTTGCCTATGCCAATGATATATTAATAATAGCAAGAACTAAAAATGGTAAATGTCTTTTGGTTGCATAGAAATGTTTTGATGGTAGAAACCACATTTAATGTTGAAGTGTACTGCAGGTCTATAAAACAGAGAAGAGAATAAAACAATCTGCTAGCTTATGATGTCATTCTCACCACATCTAGGACTACCCATATATTTGGGCAGTTTTAGTGGAATGTTTCATAACTCACCATATAGTTGAACCTTCTACCAAGTGACCATCATTGACTCATTGGTGCTATGTTCACGCTAGTATTTAAAGTAATATGGAACAATTAATACGTTGAACAGCATGTGATATATCTAGAGACTTAAAGTTTTCATTTTAACGATAACACCGAAAAGTTGAGGAAAGTAAAATAAAGTGTTTAAAATGTTTGGGTAGGTAAACGAGGCAAGTTTTCAGTGTTTCGTAATCGCAAAATAACGTGAATTTTGCCATTTTTCAGGATAACACAGAATTTTACATTTTAACATGAAATATACAATATAAACTGGGGATAACACTTCTGAACTATCTGAAGCGCTATTCTGTCTTTTGTAGTGTAGCTGGCGATAGTTCGATTCAAAGGATATTATCACGCTTCATTTATTGCAGTTTGGCATGGACATCACTAGCAGTGTTTAACCTCGTCCTGAAATAGAATTTGCTCAGGGGGGATCTTCCCAGAAGGGAAATTCCGTAGGAATGGGAAAATTTTCAGAGAGAAGCACCTGTTATGTTTCGGAGGGCCTGGGGGAGCATGTATGTGTGTGTACACAAAAGGGTCACAGAGGGATTTTTGGCATTGTTAGGGAAATGTGATGTGTATGATTGTGTGTTGTGATTTGGGTGTTATCATTCAATGAACATTTCATATTTAGTGGCTGATGAGATGGATTAGTTTTCCAAATGGATGAAATATGGTCATTTCTCACAAAGGTAAGCCATATTTTTTTTGTCATTAAAACTACAATTTGTCTCAATTTTCCAGAACTAAAGCAATGTGGAAATCTGAAGCATAGAAGGAACAGTAAAAATGCATGTAAAAATAACACTGATTTTAAATTAATAACACTGAATTTTGCCCTAAACCACGATAAATAACACCAAATTGCAGTAAGAAATAACATCAAAATTAAGGGGAAAATAAAACGAAAACTTCACGTCCCTAGATATATCTAAATACCTCTTGATTGAAGTAAATAAAAAAGAAATTTAATTCTATTTTTTATTAATACCTAACTCTCACTCATTTTTTAAAAAAATGCCTCACAATTAAGCAGTCACTTTGGTTAACATTCAAAACTTAAATTAAAACTAAAATTCTTCACAATTGACCACGTAAACACATTGTGGTACATCAACATTTGATAAAAAAATATACTGCTGGACAAAAAAAAACCGGACACTTGCATTTTTTGTGATAACGCATAAATTCTGATTCGAAGGCTAACTAAATGTTGCAGAAATTATTGGAAATAAAAAAACCTGAATATATTCAACAGAAAGCAAATTAAAATTTATTGTTAATAAGTTAAATTAGAACATAAACGAAAGTTACAGAAAACTACCAAAAAAAATTAGAAAAAAAAATCTTAGCAATATTTTGTTTTAATATTGTTAAGTGCTACTGGTGGGGTATATAAGCTGTCTAGTAGCGGGTGTTACCTCCCCTGCCATCAATTACAACTTGTAACCTCCGTGGCATACTTCGAATAAGGTTGGCAATCACTTATTGGTCCAATTGCTCCCATTCTTCTTGAATAGCAAGTCTTAGCTCTTCAATTGTTCCTGGAACTATTGCACGGTTTCTGATATGTCGTTTCAGTTGATCCCAGACATGCTCTATCAGATTTAGGTCCAGACTTTGTGGTGGCCATTCTCATCGCGTAATCCCAACTTTGTCCAGGTACTCCGTGACAATATTTGCAATGTGAGGACGCGCATTGTCATGCATAAAAACAAAATCTGGGCCTATGAATGGTGCATATGGTACTACATGATCTGCAAAACATTCTGTAATATACCTGCGAGCTGTCATTGCCCCATTCTCTACAAGAACCAACTCTGTACGTCCTTGTAAAAAAATACCTCCCCAGACCATTACACCACCGCCTCGAAAGGGTGTTATTTCAACGAAACAACATTGTGCATAACGCTCACTAGGTCTTCTGTACACTTGTTCACACCCGTCTGATGAACGTAGGTTGAATTTTGACTCATCGGAGAATAAAACCTTTTCTCACTGCTCCACATTCCAATGTAAGTGTTGTGTAGCAAATTCCAGTCTTCGCTTCCGGTGACGTGCTAACAACCTGGGACGTGTAGCCGGCCTCCGAGATGATAAACCACTTTCATTTAGTCTTCTACGAACTGTTCGTGAAGAAACCACAGCTCTATGAACATTTCTCAAACGCCGTGCCACAATATTTGAAGTCGTACGATGGTTCCGTTAAGACTATGATACACATGAAACGATCTTCCCGTGCTGTTGTGCATTGTTTCCGACCAGAACCCGGTCTTCTACCGTAGGAACAAGTTGCATCATACCGTCTGAGAGCTTCATTGATAGTACTTTGTGCTATATTTAGCACCCTAGCAATATACGACCATCATCACGAAGAGCTACTGCTTTTACTACCTCTTCACGTCTCATTTTCAAGCTAGCAAACTTACAATACACTTGCAAGAAAAACACCAGAAATGACAATATCAATAATATCTGTTACTATGGTTACTATGAACCAAAATTCATGCCTCTCTAGACATTAAACAAAATAACATCAACAGGAATTGAAAATCAATAAATTAAAACAAAATTGCATGAAATTAATTTTGAGCCTACTAGGTGTCCCAAATAAGTAAATACGAGTAAATAAATAAATAAATAGTAAATGGAAAACTATGCAAAATGTTCAATGATGAATGTTCAATTGTTCAATACTTAACTGAGAGTGTAATTCATAAGTAATTGCAATTCAGATGTCAAATATTAAGGTGTCCGGTTTTTTTTGTCCAGCAGTATATTAGCCTTCATCAGGAGTATGTTAAAACTGTTGTACGACTATGGCTACATAGTTCAAGATGATGGCAAGATGTTGCAAAGTTAAAAATGTTTAAAAAGGAAAGTGATAAAAACTAAAACAAAACATATCATTGTCATCTGGAAGGTACACATGAGAATGCAGAATCTATGCATCTGTTGTATCATATAAAGAAAAATCAATTTATCAGATCGTCTGGGTGATAATGATACTTTGTTTTAGTTTTGATCCCATTATTTTCTTAAACTTCTTTAATATTTTTTTCTGTTCATCTTCCTAAATTGTGTGGTCATAATTGGTGTAGAACTGGCAATGCCAGAAAGACTGTTGTTGTGTATACAAATTTGGGCCAATCCTATACAAATTCACCATATAGATAAAGAAACATTTACCAATTTTTCTATTTCAGCCATAATCTGTTCATGAACAGTTGCTATGTGTTGTTAATGCTGTGGGATACATTACTACATATCTGAAAATATTAACAATTAACCAAAATTAACATCATCTTTGCTGGAATTGGATTAATGATAGGCATACACAACCTAACATTGAGTTAGGTTCTATTGTTTCTGAATGCTATATTCAATTTCATTTTAATTGTAATGAATATTAAATATTGTATGACTTACAGCAGAGTTGTATAAACCAAAAATTTGGTTACCGAGAACTGTAACTGACAACTAAAAAAAATGCCTTTAAAAATATTATCTGTAGGGGCATGCATATTTCATTTTGGACGAAAACACGAAATGTGAAATAACACATTCTAATGTTAGTTTTTAATGTTTCTGAAAGGTGTGAGGTGCATTTTCGTACCCTGTTTTGTCACGAAATGATGCAAAATGTGAAATATACTCTTAAACATGAAATTTAGAGTTTATTTACCGACTCAACACTTTGTGAAGTTTGAATTATCCAGTGAGTTATGCAATTCGCAGAAAATTGATTAATTCTGCTGTAAATATTTGAGGGAATAAACTTAATACTCTAGTAATTACATAAATGTGCTATTAGAAGGATTATGTTTATTTTGTAATAAGTGCAGTTTTTAAATAAAATTTTGTATTATGTTCACAATTTTAAAACCAAAATGTCATTTCATATACTACTTTTGATCCATTTTTTCACCGCTATAACACCAAAATTTTATTTTATTTACCGCTTTTGAACCTGAAATTGCCTGTTTTTGTAACGAAATTTTGCTTTTTTTATTTACCAAAAATATGTGCCTTTAGTTATCTGCCATTGAATTTGCAACAGATACACCTACATGAGTTATCTTTTTACAATGAAATTACGATTATAGAGTGGCTATAATATGGAGGGATTCAGGACAGCAACTGTTTATAATTGCAACTAATAAAAAAGAGGGGAGGGTAAATTTGAATCAAGAATGAAGTCTACCTTTGTAATATTCTTATCTGGGCAGACTCAATCACATTGCCAGAACAAAATTTTACTCTAAGTCATAGTTATATGGCAATTTAAAATCCTCCTGATGAAGGCTAATGATTATGAGCTGAAATTTTTAGATATTACAAAAACACTACAATAAGTTATGTTGTAAATTAACTTTATTGTAATTTTCATTAAAACACCAACCACAAAGAACACTTTACAATTGCCTCAGCCACAGATTTGTTAAAAATTGACTGTTAATTTGTAATTTCATAATTTCAGTAATCTTATTAGTCTTAACAAATTTTCCATTGTCATCATGAGAGAGCTTTAGTTAAAAAATATTAAAATCATTTGCTCTATAGATTTGAAATACCTCATACTAATGTATATTAAACAACATACTCATGTTTAATATGGTAAAAACCTATTGTATGGTGAGAAGTAGTGTAATACAGCAAAGAAATGTAGCAACCTGTAAACTTATATGCAAGCCCTGAAATCTGAACTACCAAACATTGAAGGAAATTGAGGAACAGACTCAATAATTTAAAAAAAATCATTATTTATCTTATAACAAACTATCACCATGTTATTGTTTCTAACAGTGTATTGCAATATACATTGCTAATTACACATCTACAAAATATTTACAAGAAAAGTTATGCAATGCTATTTCTCTTACTCATAATATACCGGGTGGCCAGAATTAAAGTTACTCAACTCAGAGCCCTCTGTAGCCTGTTTGAGGCATCGTAGAACTCTGAAATTTGGTAAATCCACTATGCAGACCATGGGGAAGAGGATGGCAATGATAAGATAAGATAATATATACAGGGTTCCCACGCAAACTCCAAATCCATTTTCCCTGAGATTTCCAGAATCCTCATATTTTTTCCAGAGTATTGAATGCACAGTAAATGACTACTATAATTTTACAATGGCCTCCTCCATTTCCCCTCATAGTTATACCATCTTCACCTTCTTTATTACTGTTGTTTTCTGATGCAAATAACAAAACTAGTTCAATAATAAAATAAAATTACACTTCTTCGCATGTAATTAAGAACAAAGATGACCAGTTTTCTAGAACTTTAAACAACTCTGAAACAATTTCTAAAATATCTGATATAGAACAATGAAATATTTTCACACTTTTCATAGATGTTTATAAATGGATACAATATCAATTAATCTGTAATGTGTACAATAATAGTTAAGACAAACAAATTATTGGAATTTTTAAAACACATAAAAATGAAGTGACAAATATTAGTACCAATTTAAAAACGAATAATAAGTTACTGAGACTGAAATATAAAACAAGAAATGTACTTAATGTCGGATACAGCAAATTAAGAAACTTTACTTCTCAGAAGCTTCAAGTTTTTTTAATTGTTCTGCAATAGCCTTTCACTTGCTTCACATTTCATTTCTTTCCTTTTGTTTTCTTTGTGATCACATTTCTTTCTCATCTTCTGCAATGCTTCTTCGTATCTAATACGTGCACCTGTAACACTCTGGGTCATATCTTTGCTTACTTCTACATTTGACACTCCTCCTACCACTTTCACTGCATCATAAACTTGCCGAATAGCCACAACAGACTCTTCTTTCAAGTTTTCTATTAAAACCTGCTTATTTACAAAACAACCCACTTTCCACATATGCATTGTCATGTCATAAAATCAAAACCAACTTGACAGTGCTCCATAACTCAGAGAAGTCATCCTTGCCCTTCATGACACCTGCAAAAAAAAAAAGAATCTAGTGCATCAGTTTTGATTGAAAAGTTACAAAACTTCTCTTTCAATTCCTTTTCACTACTGACATTGTGCAACAATGTCTTAAACTGGCGAATTACTTTATCACCAGTTACAGCCTTCATTCTCTTTCTCCTGAGATGTTCCTGTACCAGGTCTTCCATGTGCTGAGCACATCGCTTTGGAAACTGAGTCATTTGCTTCGGAACTAAACAACTAGCGGCTCTCACCAATCTGAACTTAAGGGGACTACGTTCCAAAATCTTCTCTGTTGTTGGTTGCAAAAAAATTCTGCAGCTAGTGAAAAACATAAGCTTCTTTTCATTCACCTCTTTAGCTTCCAAAGCAGCTTTGGCACCAATTCCAATATCAATCTTTGTCAAAGGAATCAAGTTGTCAGAATTCCTGACATCAATTTGCAATAATTTAAAACTATTTTTTGCATTGTTCACGGTGTCACTTTTTATGAATCTCTCCATTACATCTCTAACAACACTTTCTAGGGAGTCATGAAGAAATGGGAACACAGGTTTGGGGGTTTGGAACATTGTCAAATATGTCATTCTGGCATATCTGTTGAGAAAACTATTGCACTACATGATTTTAATGTAGATCTGCTGGTCCTACAAGTAATTCCATTTTACACATATGTGAGCTATTGAGGCATGTAAAACTTCACGTGTCATGTCATGACTATAACAATAGTTGAACATGACCAAAAACTTAAAATATGAACAGTACATAAGTCATATATGGCACTAATAAGTAAATATTTAAAATTCTGTTCTAAATGCAGTAAATACACAATCAACAATATTGTACACAAAAGATGGCAGAAAATAAATATTTCCCTAAACAGGACACTCCATTTTTTTTATTATTTTGTAAAAAAAGAAGGAAGAAAAAACTTAAAACTACTCCCTAATAAGGGAAATCAGATGAACACCGGTTAACTTTAGGTTATCTTTATTATGCGTTTTCCACATCTTGAAATATATTTTACGTCATGTAAAAGATCAAAATCGGTTAATTAAATTTTAAAAAGCGCAAAATTTATGAGGGTATACACTTGGTCACCAGCCCTGGAATCACATTTAAAAACAAGAAACAGACAAACAAATAGATATGAGTTCCTTGCTGAAAGAGAAATGCTACAACAGACAGGAGCATATTATAATCTCTCAGTTTTGCAACCCTCCATCGGCAATACTGGCAGTCAATACAGTGTTGGCCCACCCTTAGCCTTGATGACAGCGTTCACTTTCACAGGCCTACTTTAAAATCAGGTGACGGAAGGTTTCCTGAGGAATGGCAGCCCATTCCTCGCAGAGCGCTTAAATGATAAGAGGTATTGATGTGGATCAGTGTAGTCTAGCACGAAGTCGACATTCCAAAACATCCCAGAGATGTTCTATGGGATTCAAATCAGGACTCTGCACAGGCCAGTTCAATAGTGGGACGTTGTTGTCGTCAAATCACTCCCCCACAAGCCCTGCAGTATGGACGGGTGCTCGGTCGTGTTGAAAGACACAATGGTCATCCCCGAACTGGCCTTCGATGGTAGGCAGCATACAAGCTGTTAAAATGCCAATGTAAGCTTGTGCTCTGACATTGCCATGTAAAGCAACAAGGGGGCCAAGCCCCCTCCAGGAGAAACATGACCACACTGTAACCCCGCCATCTCCAAATTTCACTGTCGGCACTATACAGGCTGGTAGATGTCGTTCACCAGGCTTCCTCCACACACATACCCTACCATCGGATAGCCACATTGTGTACTGTGATTCATCACTCCACACAACTGTTTTCCACTGTTCTATGGTCCAGTTTCGATGCTCCTTGCACCATACGAGGCAGTGTTTGGCATTTGTCTGTGTGAAGTTTGACTTATGGGCAGCTGCTCGGCCATGGAAACCAGTTGCCGCACCTTGCGCCAACAGTAATGGTGCTTGGAGTAGATCCTGATGCAGTTCGGAATTCCTGTGTGATGGTGGCGATGGATGATTGACGATAATGCTCTATGACCCTCTTCAACACTCGAAGGTCTCTGGAGGTCACCATGGGAGGTTAGCCTGCACGTTTTTGGGTTGTACATGTCCCTTCACTATAACATTGGAAACAGTGAACAGAGGGATGTTTAGGAGGGTGGAAATCTCACACACAGACATCCTACACAAGTAGCACCCAACCAACTGACCAAGTTGAAAGTCTGTGTTCCTCAGACCATCCCATACTGCTGTCTCACACTGTCTGCAGACTACTGAGTTCACTGCCTATGTGTTCCACGAGGTAGATGGCAGTACGGTGTCGCCCTCTATGATAAACACACGTTTCGCGGTGTGTCCGGATACTTTTGATCACATAGAGTATATATATATAAGTTCAATTTTCCACCACCAGGTTGAATTGTGGCGCTGTAATAATGAATATTGAAAAACATAAGTCAGGTGTACAAATCTTTATTTTTGGAACCACGTGCTGTGCAAGGAGTTGAGCATAACGTGCATTTGTAATGGAACATCGGACTGGGCCTTGCGGTGTTTGCTCCTCGAAGAAAAATGGACCCAGAACGAAATCAGCAGTGAAACCACACCAGACCACTCCAGTGACAACTTCTTCGTTCGGCTGCCCCTTCCTGCTGCAACACCCAGATCTCCAGTCTCTTCAAATTTCTTCATCGTCTTTCTTAACCCATGCGTCGTCATGGGCCCCTTTCAAAGTCCTTTTGCATGATGATATCCTTGCAGTGCAGCTGCACTATTACTACCAATCTAATAAAACAACTTCACCAGCAATGCACGTTCTTTCTTATTTAATGGCATGGTGATCACTTCCGAACTTTTGTTCAGTACTCACATTAAGTGAGTTAGCTGAGTTATTAATTACAAAGACATTTGTTAGTGGCTGGAAGTTGCGAGAAAATAATCTCTTGTTTATTACAAGATTGCAAGGTAAAGGCAAATCCATAACCAATTGGAGCAGTTTACGTCATAATTACAACCCATCATGGAAGTACAACGACACATTTCAACCTGGTGGTGGAAAATTGAACTTTTTTATTGCCATCCTCTTCCCCATGGTCTGCATAGTGCATTCACCAAATTTCAGAGTTTACGATGCCTCAAACAGGCTACAGAGGGCTCTGAGTTGAGTAACTTTAATTCTGGCCACCCGGTATTTATAATAGTATAATTTCACTTTTATATTTTACACAATTTCATAAAAGAATAAATATAACATCAGACAAAATAATTTCATAAAATTTCAGAAAAAATCTACAAAATTGAGCCCAAAATGATTCTTGGGTTGAATTACTTAATCAGTGTTCCAGGAATGAGCATTTCTTTGTGTTTGCTTCTTCAATTATATCTAATCATCATTCATCCTCATCATCACAATTAACTTAAATGGGTATAAAAGATATGAACAATAAGCAAAATACAGTTCTAGTTACAGAAACAAGTACAGGAATATAACTATGTAACACTTGCTTGAATATTCACATACCCACTACTTCACAATAAAAAATAATAATAATAATTGCTTACAATTTGTTCTGTTTCCAACAAACAATATTTCAGCCCCATTTCCTAGCCTTCATTAGGCTTTCCAAAAAGTACAAAACATTAATATATTTACAAAATTGATTAAAAGGTAAAATGCCAACTAGGATAAAATAGGGAGTGGAAGGCTGGCAGCAAACTACTTGGAAAGCCTGAAGAAGGAATAGAAAATGGCTGAAATGTTGTGCATTGAAAAAAGTACTCTTTTATATTTTTTGTTATTACGAATATACTGTAACTATTTCATATTACAATTTTTTTTTTCAGACATACATACACAATGCAAAAACATAATCAACCTATGCCAAGAAAGTTCTCAGACCTGAGATATAGAAATGAGGCTGTAAGTGCACTTAGAAAATGGGTATTAAGGTTCTTTAAAATTAATTTCCTTGAACATCACTATGCCATTTAGAGCATGTTATGAAATTCCCCTGGGTCTACCTGTTAACACGGTGGCTAAGGGTATGATCACATTGGATCCAGTTTCAGCTGAACTTTGACATGGGCATACATAGCAGTAAATGGTAAACAAAAAGCATAATATAAATAAGTGTGTCGAGCTACTATGGCATGCACCAACCACCAATATGAACCAAACCATTTTTTTTTCTGTACAACTTTTCCAGAAGTTCAGTGCTGTAATGTCTTTATACTTGATTTCTTGAGTTGTATCAGTGACAATAGTGGAAAATAAAAGGTTTATTGACTTGGTTTATGAACCAAAACCATTAGATGATCAGTGGTGGATTAATGACTTTTTCCTGGAAGTGGTGGCAGATGCATTTACAGTGCCCCCTTCCCAACCTAAGAAAAAATATATTTCTCCTGTTCTCAATAATTCCTGTCCACCATTGATTCTTTTCGGTGTCTCAATCTTTTGCTCCTTCTCTCAGACCTTTCGGTGGGCATGACATGAGCCTATGCTCCCAAAGATACAATCTTACCATATGTGTCATAAAATGTCACAACGTTTGCTCTCTTCCATTCCAACTGTGCAAATTATTTATCAGTATCTGAGAAAAAAATAAGCTCTTGGCTCCCTGTCTGCAAGATCCTCAGGTGAAAATGGTTACCCCCACACTCACTGCAGCAAGCTAGTGAGACTGGTCCTTTGTCTACAGTTATTTTCATCACCCAATCTTTTGGTGCCTGGGGACATGAGCATAGTCATATATGGGCTCACCCAACCTGGGTCTCTCCCATAATTTGCCAAATTACTACAAATATTGATCGATGCATATTTGCACAAGTGTCTATGACATATATTGTGCAGATCATGACAATTGTCATTTGAAAGAAACCACTAACTGCAAAATCATCACAATGGGAGTAACCAACTGACATGATGCAAAATCAAAGTGATGACATTACCTCTACGCCATCGGAGAGGCCAAAAGTCTGGGGCTGAGAAATCTAAATTTAATAAAATTACTTTATATTTGTAAGAAAAGTTCTTGTGTCAATTATGTTATATTCTAGCACATATTGTTGTGGAAGAATAAAGAGATATGATGTATCCAAACTCAAAACATTGATGACAAATGTTCTGGTATAAATTTTACAGTCTTCACTTGTCAATAATGTAGACATCATGTTTCATCTGAGAAAATTAATGAACAAGCCTACTGCACCATCATTGCCTGCATCATAGTAAGGTCATCTTCCAAATGTTTAATTCTTCTAAAAGTATTAAGAAGTGAATTTCAATAATCTCTGTGTAAAACTATTCAGCATTTGGTATAGGTACTATTAGTGAAAAACAACCAGAACTTGTATTGTCTTCATGAAAATGGTAATAGTGCTGAAGAATTCATTTGAAAAATACTTACAGAAACAAGTCACATGGTGAAACTAGGAAACATAATTGAAGTAAGGACAAGGATCTGAAGTTGTTTGCTTGTTACGTCATGTGAACTGAAATTTACAAACTTCCACTATGGTGCATGAGGAAGTTCCATCAAAGGAAATTATGCTCATTTCTATATCACAAATCTTCAAACATACCAAAGATAGGTTTTAATATTTTTAATAATTAAGATGTGATTTTATTTAAGGAAGGAAGAAAAAGCTTAATTCAAAAGTAAAGTATGTATAATTTTAGTATTCCTTATAGTATCCTATCATCCATTTTGTATTTTCTAGAAAGTGCTTTACCTTCATCAACTTGGTAATCTAGGAATATATCAAGAAAACGTCTATTTTCAGAACTCTGTGAAATTCGTATGGAGCCCTTAATACTTGTATCCTGATGCACATACACTGGCGTTACACACAAAATACACTGTCCCCAATGAGTGTCATACATTTCATATGGGGATGTACTCAACTTAACACCATTGGGGAATTCTACATCAAACCACAGAACAAATCCATGAACTTTTTCATGTCCAAAACATTTGAAATCAAATTTTTGATGCACTGCTTCAATTTCTTCACAGGAAACTTTTCTGAGATCTAAATCACATATCCTGATACCATGACTCTGAATTTCTTCAGGTAATACAGCAGTAACATGAGGTCTTTCTATAATGAAGAAAAATAATAACTACATCAAAGTGAAGTCTATTTTTGTCTTGTTGACAATTTCTGAAAATATTAGCTAAAACATCTCCATCATAGAGTTGTAAACTTCAAGTAAATACACAATGAAAGAAAAAAAAGAAGGAAACAGAAAAATGGAAAAAGAGATAAAGAAAAAGAAGAAAGAACAAAATACATAGTCCAAGAGTTAAGTTCACAAACTTGTCACCATGCATGTACAGTGGCAGCATTGTACAAACAGCTAGGAAAGTTTCATAACTTTGGTATGTCAGTGTTTCACAGCTGTGTTCATGTCAACATGTGGTGGTGTCTTCCCAAGTGGCATTTATTATTATTGTTGTGTGTTTTGTGTGCCATCTCAAGAATGGTTTGAATTAGAGCAACTTTCTAATTAATATAAAACAGTTAATTAAAAAAAAACTGCAACTCTCTTTTTAATTTTTGTTAAACTTTTATTCTGGCTTATATTGCTTTAATTACACTTTACATATTATGTATTTAATACAGAGAGAAAAGTTTCAGTAAGAGTTTTGTGGTGATTGAGATTTGCAGTGTACAGGTTTGTGTGAAATATTAATGCAATTTAGATAGCAGGGCTTTCTAAGGCGGTCAGGGGCGTGATGCTGATCACATCACCCCCACTCACGAACGGATCAAGAAAGTGTGGGGCGTTACCCCCACACCCCCTATACGCCTTCATGGCATGGTGCTATGCACAGGGGAACACTTTACTTTTTTTTTTTTTTTACTTTAGGGCTTTCTGATTAACTTTTAGGAGCCAGATCGTCTCGATCGAGATGCTCTCATGTAACCCTCGGGGGCCCGATTGTCTCGATCAAGATGCTCTGTCAAGGTTGTAGTTTTTATGTTATAACTTTGCTATTTTTGGCTAGAATTTTGATATTCTTTTATCATATTGTTGTTAACACATGTATTTAACAGAAATGATTGTTGCACTTTTTTTCTTTTCATAAAAATGGCGGGAAAAAGGAGACTTCTTTTTTGCATCTTTTTTCAAGGGAAAAATTTTGCCAACAAAGGAAGGCCGGCTTTGTTGTTCTAAAGCAATGCCTTTCCCTCACCCCTGGAAACTGCATTCGAAGGAAGTTTGTATATCGGTACTCGAGATCAAAAGGAATGTTTTCCATGCGAGAGCAAGCAGGGGTTGGAAGTTGGGGGAGGGGGAAGAGGGGTTGTTGAAACTGCATCGTAATAATGTAAGTTCGAGGCACGCTGAAGAAAAGCCTTTGTTCTTGAGCACAGTGTTTCAGAAATGGTTACAAAGGTTACCCTGCATTGTCTAAAAATAGAATTTGGAAGTAGCTGCAAGAATTGGCGTGCTTTTGTCACTCCGTTGTAGCTTTTCCTCCTGGAACATTGTGCGCACGTGAGACTCGTTTTGTGCCCAAGTGCCAAAGATTTTTTGAGTAAAATGCGACTCTTCTCAAGAGTTTATCATCTTTGCTTCATTCGTGTGACATGTGATAGTGTCGTCTGTGCCTGCTGTGTCCCCAAAAGGCTTATAGTCGACCATGGCTGCCCCGAGGGATCTCCGTTCTGATGAAATCCGAGATGAACTGGAGGATATGGATACAGACTCCGATTGGGATGAAGAAGAGCTTGACATTCCCTCTGATATATCATCAGAATGTGATTCTGATGATATATCACAAAGACGTTCCCCTTCCCCTCCTCCTGCTCCTGCACCTTCCGACTGGCAACAGCCTCCCCGAACTGGTAGGATTGCTCCCTTCGCTGAAAATTGAAGCTTGAGACAGTGGCGCGCAAGCTTTTCTTTTCAGGGGTACAACTCGTGTTACATTGGTCATATGATAATGATGAAAATATTTTTCTGTTTCTTATATGCCAGCGATAATTTCTATGTGCATGATGACCTTTTCATGTCCTCTTTTTCGGAGGGATGGGAGGAACACTATTTAAAAAAGGGGGGATTCCCCCTTCCCCCCTCCATATATATGGCGAATGTGCATACATTTTATATCATCTGAATCTGTGATCCATTCCTTGTACAACGATATATCATTCATCTCTCTAGGGCAATTAGCCTCTGAGCTAAAGTCATTTCAAGGTACCGCTGCATTTTGAAGCTTGAATCAATGGCGTACTTTGGGGGTACAACTCGCGTTACATTGGTCATATGATAATAATGCAAATATTTTTGTTCCTTACATGTCAGCAATAATTTCCATGTGCATGTCGACACTGTCATGTACTTTTTTCTTGGGGGGTGGGGAGGGGGGAAATCCCCATTTTCCCGACATTTTGAAATTTTGAGTGTTCTCCCCCTCCCCCTGTTACATATACACCGAATTTGCATAAATTTTATATAGTCTGAATCTATGGTTCATTCCGCGTACAACGGTATATCACTCATCTCTCTAGGGCAATTAGCCTCCGATCTACACTCATTTAATTGAAACTCTGCATTTTGCTCGAAATTGGCTCAGGCTCAAGTGGGTTACATGTGAAAATTGCCTTGGGCTCCAAAAGGTTAATATATGTCTGGGTAAAGTCATGGCAGCTGGTGTGATTAGTAATACGGTCCCTGGCCATTAAGTCCAGTGTATGACATTTGTATGAAGGATGACTTCATATTGAGGCATGCAATCATAAGTAGGTGTTTGGTTGGAGAATGTGTCAAGAGAAGGTACATGGCATCGGGAATCCAAGATGGCCACCATGGAGGTTCTACACATAAAATACTGTCCATATTCTGATTTAGAGTACGTTTATCAGACTTTTTCAGAGGCATTTTCTACTAATAAATAGCAAGTGAAAAAATATTATTATAATTTTTGTAACTACAGTAGTGTTCAAAAGCTAAGCATGATGAAGATTTGAGAAATTGTTATATTAATAAAGTGTCAGAACTGCACAAAACATAGTGAAAAGCAATCAAAATGTTACATGAATTAACAATTGTTTTTAGTGTGAAGACAAAAAGTGCGAGAAATAAGAAAATTGAAATCGCTTCCTTAACGAAAAAAATAGGTTTGTATGAAGTGTGGTCATCCCTAACAGCTACACAGCTTTGCAATGACGTAGCATGCTCTTTACAAGGTGGTTCAAGAGCTCTACAGTCAGTGGGTTCCATTCCCCATGAGGAGCAGTGCCAAACTCTGGAAATATCCTTGGTGGAGGCTCGTGGGCTGCAACTCGTCTCCTTAATGCTCTACAGTATTTATGCCTGGAGACCTCAGTGGCCAGTCCATGCTGTTATTTTGTCATCTTCAAGAAAGTCATCCAACAATTTAGCTTGATGTGCACATATACATGGGTTGTAAATAAAGTAGTGTCAACACTGTCAGGAAAAGATAACAACACCTTGCATGTGCTATCAGGCAGTGAGCAATGTCAGTTTGGAGCCATGCTGATGTGTGGAGCGTCAAAAGTGGTCGGTGCAGCGAGTGCTGTTGTGTATGTAGGAGATTGAAATGAACACCATTTTCTGTACTGCTCTAAAACATGTTTACAAAGGTAGAACAGCGATTGTGGATCAAAATCTAGGTTTGATCATGGCAAAAATGAACAAGAATGTGATCAAAACTTGCATGAAGCCTGAAGGAACAGTAACTAGCCTTACCTGATGGTTGCACATTGGTGACAATATGGGGAACCCAGCATGATGCAATTTTCCTCATGTTGAGGTTATTCTCACGGATGCATTGCAACCTCCTAAAGAAATGCACTTACCCATTATGCAACCCTCAGATACAGCTAGGTATTGTTGCTACAGGCTTCATTCAAGTCTTGCTGACATTGGTGTGCATTTTTTCCACAACCTGGATTTTGATCCACAATCAATGTTCTACCTTTGCAAACATGTTATAGAGCAGTACAGAAAATGGTGTTCATTTCAACGTCGTATATACACCACAGCACTCACTGTACCGATCACTCCACACATCAACATGGGCACAAACAGACATTGCTCACTGCCTGATAGCACATGCACGGTGTTATAACCTCTTCCTGACAGTGTTGCCACTACTTTATTTACAACACACGTATTATCATCCTTGAAGATTAAATCTAGGTCGACTGTGCCTGTGAAAAGTCCTCGTCTCTGTACTTCTGAGCAGTAATTGTACCTCCAGCAAAGAGGTGCAGCTCTGTACGTCTCCATTTAACGTGATGTCTGCCCACACTAGTATTCCATCACCACCAAACTGATCCCTTTCCATGATATTCCTGGGATTAAATAATGCTGGAGGTTCTCTTCAGGTGAATGTGCAACCGAAATCAGTTTGCACACTGAATGTGGACTGATCTGTAAAGAGCATGTTCCCCTATTCGTTCACGGCAGTGGCAAAGCTAAGGCGTAAATACTGGGTAGGCTGAAAAATCTGCTTACCTTATATTTTTTTATACAGCAAGTCCATGTGTCGATTCTTGTTGGTCGCAAGAGTATAAATTACTCTGTCCTTGAAGCCTTGATCAATAGAAAGTTCTTTAACCAGTTTCTTTCTCAATGGCTATTGTACTGAGATAACTTAATCTTTCATTTTTCATTGAATATCCAACATTAAATTATATCATTTGTGAACTTAATAGTTAGTTTACACATTTAAACTGAAATCCGTTTTTTTATACCTTCCGTGAAGCATTGTTGAAACAACACAGTTGTTGATTTTCTTGGTTCTCTTCCGACCGCTGCAAACATATGAGTCAGATGCAGTGGCAACCATGCCTGGGGACAGAAATTCTCCCCTACAAGCTCTCAGTATGTTCCATGGCATAGCACATCACCCAATTATATGCTGGGTGATATAAGACAAGTCAGAGCTGTAAATATGATTGATTGGGATTTATTTCACTTTGCGTTTCTGCCACTCTTGGCCAATTGCGAAGATGAATGGTCATAAGATGAAATAGATGAAGAGACAATCACACATATTGGGTTGATGCATAAGTTCATAGCATTTGTGTTTGGTATGGCAACACTGTGGTGTTAGAAGTTTGCTTATGATATAATGTTCATCAATTGGAGTGCCACTGTTGACCTTCTGAATATGCATTGAATTATGCACATTTGAAGGAAAACAATATGACTGTAGAAAACTTCTTACGTCACGTGCCGGCAACTTATTTGTTAAAACACTAAAATAACACACAAACAGCACGATGAAAAACACTTAGGGGTTCTTCCAAGCTTTTGACTCCTTCACGGAGTCATCTTCAGGGCTGGTCGAGCATCGAGCAGTTTGCGTGTTGTTATTTTAGTGTTTTAACAAAAGGAAAACAATGTTATTTGCGGGGTAAAGAACAATAAGTGTCAAGCAGAGAAAACTAACACTTCCAACATAGTCTTCAGTCTGAGATTAACAGAGTAGCAAAGGCAGTGGAGGTGGCTCAAAACATTTGTCATATACGGGGAAAATGCCAATAGAGAAAGCACGGCAAGAAAATAGTTTTGCCATTTTATAGAGGGCAATTTTTACTTCAGTGATTCTCCACGTTCATAAAGATTTGGGCTTTAATGAAGACCTGTTTAAATGCTTTAATCCACAATGATCCACATCAGCCGACCTGAGAATTAGGAAATGTGATGAACTGTAGCCATTCAACCATCGTGCGGCATTTGCATTCCATGGACAATGTTCAGGATGCCGCACACTAAGTGAAAACAACACAAATCATCGAGTAGGCCACGAAGACTGCATCAAGTGCCGCTGCAACATGATAATGTATGCTCACACTCCACTAACATGACAAAAGCTGCTATCCAGGAACTTAGTTGGGAGGTTATTCAACATCCTCCTTAACCCCACCCCTGAACTTGCACCCTTGATTTCCACCGTTTCAGTTCTCATTCCACCAATCTTCAAGGAAACTCCCTGTGGTACCGAAAATGCTCTTCAAACTTCACTTGATGACGTCTTTAAACACAAATCAGCTGATTTCCTCGGGCATGGAATCAAAAAACTGTTCCAGCGTTAGTAGACAGTCATAGACAATGACAGAAAATATATTACTGATTAATTCCTGTCATTTGTCCATCTCAAATGAGTATCAAAAAAAAAATTTTGCCACGGTGGAAAAACGCTACAAACTTATGCATCAACCCAATACATAAGGACAGCACACCCAATGCAAGTCCCACAGAGGATTATACAGGCCATGGGTCCAGATGCCAGAGCCTTGTTAGTCTGCAAAATGCAGTCCAGGATGTAATACATGCAAGTGAGGTTGACATCTGGGTGTCTTGAGAAAGGGTCACCCCTTATGCCCCTCAGAGCTGTAGAATAGCACAATTTTCTGTGATAAGCTAGTGTTGCTTCCTGATGGAAAATGCTACCAGAGAACCCATACATATGATGTTATGCAAGGGGGGGGGGGGGGTATAGAGTGGATAGAAAATGGACGTACACAGATGATGATTCCTTAGATTAGGCACACACAGGAGATGTACTACGTAGAATTTTCAGTGGAAAATGCAGGCTCGACCGGAACTCGAACCTAGGTCTCTGGCACACTGTGCAATTGCTCTACCACTGAGCTACCGAGCTGGCCTGGCTTCACCTAATTTTTCACTGCCTCTGTTTTATCTGTGTGAAATCGTCTATCTTAGTGCTACTGCTATGCTGGGAGGAACCAGACAATGTCGACGTCTAAAGTGTTTCAAAGGCAACAGATCCAAGTGTGGTAGCACTAGCAGAGACAATTCCAGATAAAAGAGGTAAAACAGCAGCAGCAAAAATCAGGTAAAGCCACGGTGGCTCGATAACTCAGTGGATGAGAAATGGCATGGTGTGTCAGAGACCCAGGTTCGAGTCCTTGTCGAGCCTGTATTTTTCACTGAAAATTCTACAGATAGTGATGTTCCACAAGTTGCATATCCCTTAAAGTGTCATATCAAGCATCTACCAAAAGTTCCAACAGGATGGAAATGTCTGTCAAAGCTTTAGCACAGGCCATCCAAGAGTTACAATAGCAAATTAAGACAATTATTTGTCACTGACAGATAACAGACGTGGAGTACAGTAAGGCACTTTGCCAGACTTCACAGTTGCCAGAGGACAAGCATTTCCAGGAATACCATGTGACAATAATTAAGCGAGCATGGGTTGTATGTTCAAAGTTCTGCAAGATGCATCCCACTGACTGCGCTACTGCTCCACCTAATCACCTTTTGTTTTCAAACGCTTGTCACTGTGTGAGATTAAGTTGTTCATAACCAGAGAACAGATTTATATGTAGTAAAAATGTGCTAAATATGTAAATACATATTTAGTTATTTACACCAAAATATGGAGTTAAATATAGACTTAAAATTGTAAAAAATTACCTTTTTAATACATAAGACACTGCACAAGCTACATAAAATAGTCTCGACATTGCAAATATTCCCGAGACTGTCTTGAAGAGAAACCAGAAATGAATCCTGTACATCTGACACAAAATCTTTGCTTCTGGTGCTGTTGTCTGACATGCAACCAGTAGCGAGTGCGGGGTTAGCAATGGGCTGCTCGACTAGGGACTCTCTTCCAACGTTGCAAAAATAACATTTGTAACCAGTAGGAGTTGATGCTTGAGCCCTCATTCTCTATTGTTGACAATTGTAAATAAACAGGAAATTCAAGTACAACAGCAAAGCAAACAGTTGGGAGGTGTAAAACAACCAAAACATTATTGTTCGGATGACAGAAAACTTGTAATAATGCAATTGGAGGGTATAAAAAAGGTCATAAACTTTAGTTTGTTTAATGTCACTTCGGACTTTGTCAGTTATTTGCAAGAAATTCACAAAACTCTATCGGTCACATGGTACACGGGAACATAGTTATTGCGCAAATATGGGAACATAGTTATTGCGCAAATATGGAGTACATGTTGAGAAATGTTCTGAAATATGGAAATAACATATAAAATAACTAAAATATGTCAAATATGAGTCAAAACCTAATACACTCTGTAAAGAAAAAATAGCAACACTTGCTCGGATATGGTTTTCACAAGATTATGAACTGAATTAAGACAATAAGAAAAGCAGGATTTGTCCACCAGCCGTATTTGTGAAGGAGCGTTCTCGAATGCATTAGTAAACTGTAGAACGAGCAGGGGTGCTGAAGCATTGCAAGGGAGTGGATGGGAGGGAGTGAGAGAGGCAGGAGGCATTGTCAGTCATGTAAGTTCGATGGAAAAAATCTCATCATGTGATGCCTCTCTCACTCCCTCCTATCATCGCAGAAGAAACGGGAGGTGGTTTTGCGAAAATGATTACATTTATCCAACACCCCCAGTTCTTTTCTATTTTCATTTATTTTTTTATGTTTCAATGCAAAAGGCTCCCTCTGGTGCTCCTCTGTGGCTTTTGAGTTGCATTGTGCAGTTAATGAATCTTGTGAAAACCATATCCGAGCAAGTGTCGCTATTTTTTCTTTACAGAGTGTATATGTACAAATATGGATAATAAAAATGGAATTTTTCGAGTCTACATGCCATGATGCGTAAAGATAACACAAAATATAACTGATTTCAGCTTCATAAATAAATATTTATTTATGGCACATTGGTAGCGTCATTGCCTTGTAATCAAGGGGTCCCATGTTTGATACCCTAAGGAGGCACATAGTGGTTCGTATCCCACTTTAAACTGCAGGTCCAGTCCTGATTAGCCAGCCTTACTGTGCATAAAGTGGACTTAAAACACCAAATCAATTAATCAAACAATAAATATGTATTTAAATATAAATCCGTTCCCTGTTCATGATGGTTGAACAAAATTTTGCATCAATATTTCAGAACCATCTGGAGAGAGTAGTTTTCACATCTTCATTGTGCTGAAGGCAGTGTCTAGATGTGAGTTCCTTTAGAGCAAAATGAAGATGGAAATCATGTGGTGTCAAA
This sequence comes from Lepisma saccharinum, assembly GCF_977018435.1. NCBI lineage: Eukaryota > Metazoa > Arthropoda > Insecta > Zygentoma > Lepismatidae > Lepisma > Lepisma saccharinum. The sequence continues at coordinate 84,847,794 of NC_139230.1, forward strand.
TTCAGACTTAAGTGCAGTGGTGGTCCAAAGTTTCCCGGGTGAAACCTTCACCAGCAATCAATGGTTTGATGTGTATTATCATGAAGAATGAACACTCCACTGTAAAGAAGACCTGGCAGTTTCCTTCTGATGGCTTCCCGTAAGTGCTGAATATCTGACAGGAGACATTGGTATTAACAGTGTGTTCATGGTCGAGGTATTCCATCAGTGAGTGTGTCTGTTTAAAACTTTTTCTAGTTCAAAACCAATTATTCATTGTTTTATACTTGTACTTTGTAAATTATACATGCAACTTTGTATGTGCATATTGAATTATTATTGAAGTTACAGAAATTTTGAGTAAAGATATGACTTGGGTTTTGAAAACTAGTTGTTCTGGAAAGAAAATACCAGGTTGAAAAATAATATTGTTAGCTATGTTAACAGTAATGTTAGTAGGTTTTATAAGGCAAAATCAAGCTTAAAATGCAGCACCTCAAAAGAGTTCATAAGAGTTTGTTTTTAAGTCCACTTTATGCACAAATAGGCTAATCAGGACTGGACCTAAAGTTTTAAAGTGGGATCAGAACCCTATGTGTCTCCATCACATATCAAACCCTTGATTACAAGGGCCAAGTAATACAAAAGAGAAGGAAAAGCTGCAAATAGCCCACCAAAGATAGAAAAAAACTAATTAACTTTATAGTAGACAGCAATGATCATCTATTGTCTTACCACATAACTGTTGTTCGGCTGCAGGTACTAGTGCTGACATATCGATCTTCCACAACTTCATAGTTGTTTTCCAGAAGTCTACAACCTCGGAATACATGTACTCTAGATTTGCTGGTGCCAAATTAAGTCTCGCTATAGAAGGGAACATGTAACCATCCTGTTGAAAAAAGAAGAAAAAGGATATAAGCATTCCATATGAAAACTGAATTTATACAACCTATGGTAATTAAAAAAAACTAATTTCAGGTACACAATGCAACAAATAAATTTCTGATCTCAATGTGAAGCATACTTTACCCAAGTACTTGTAAATGCTCAATTTATAATCTGAAATGTTTCTAATCAGCAATTAAGAACCTCGAATTAAGGCTGAATCACACAGAACTGGATTTCCAACTGGAATGACCTACTTGGCACTGGACTGGCTACCTGGCTGGCTGCTACACTGGTGTTGGTGACTAGACCATGCTCTAATTGCAACTGACGTCTCTGCTAAATGCTGTGGTAACAACCAATCAGAACAAACATTTGGTCATGTGAAGATAATCTGTAAGTTTGGCAAGGAAAAGTGGTAGCAATTTTTGTCTGTGGCTTCCGAGTGTTGGTTGTAATTCTTTTTTGTACGCTGCTCGATAAAAAAGTAACAGAAATGAGGTGCCTTCATGTTTATTAATATTTACATATTTATCCATAGCAATGAGATTTGTACATGACTGGCGTGGTTAGTTGATAATGAAAATCTTCATTGTTACCACTGTATTAAATGATTGACACTTTGAACAAAATCTTTTTTTTTTCTTTTATGAATGAATCCTGCAAAAATCATGTATGAATACATACTCAAGTTCATTAAAAGCGAGACCTCCCCAATGGTGCAGTGGTAGCATCGTCATCTTGTAATAAAGGAGTTCCGGGTTCGATACCTGGTGGAGGCACATATTGGTTCGGATTCCACTTTAAACTGTAGGTCCAGTCCCAATTAGCTTTACTGTGCATAAAGTGGAGGAGGGAAGGGGGAGGGAGGGAGGGAGGGAAGAAGAGAGGGAGAGGGAGAGAGAGAGAGATATATATATATATATATAACTGTGTTAACAGCATGGTAGTATGACATGCACCTGTAATCGGTTTTAGATTTTTATTGTTTTTTAACCACACAGTGGTTAACAGTGTTAACAGTTTTAAAGTTTTAACATTCCAAGGAGCAGTTTCTAATAGGGGAAACAGCATGGTAGTATGACGTGCACCTGTAATGGGTTTTAGATTTTTATTGTTTTTTAACCACACATCTTTTACCAATCCCATACCCTGTACCTATGGAGAGGTCGATGTGGTTATGATCTATACATAACCTAAACGTGAGCAGCCTGAGGAAGGGAGTAGTTGCATCCCGAAACGTTGCAGGAGTTACCTAGATACTCACAAAACGTAAGTTATTAATATCTTTATATTAAATTTGTGAGTAATTCGCACAACTTTCATCATGAATTAATACATTCATGGTTTATTATTCCATGCAGTTTTTGTTCACAATCAATTCGTCACTTGTCTGGTAGCTTCATCAGGCATGTACTGTGCAATGACCCCAAATTATGTCATACCAAAAGATTTATTATTTCTTTGTTTAAATTATGTACATGTTCGTTTGACCCAATGTTCGTATGTTATTCATTCATTATATAACAGGCCTGTATGGTCAAAAAAGATTTTTAGTGTTATCACACATTTAGGTATGATAATTTTCTGTGCGAGTTTGGCAACTCCACAAAATAAGCAAGTTGGTAACAATGGGAAAAGATAGAGGATTTTTTTTCTGTGGGGGTTATGTAACAAGAAAAGAAAGATGACATTAATGTAAGTTTAAATTTGTGTTTTTCCAAGACTGATTTGTAAGTAATCATGTTATCTACTGTTTTCTAATCTGCTGCAAATAGCAGCTGGAATTTAAATGAAGGATTTGACTTTGCAAGGAATGTGCATTGTAAGATTCTTAGTGGAAGTGTCCTTTAAACATGTTGAATCACAAGTACTAACTAGTTTCTAGTTAGGTCAATTACAGTTAATAAAGTGTGAAATATAGTAACTGAGACTATTAATTAAACCCAGCATGCCCTTGTTGTAAAAGAGTTTCATACTCCTAGGCGGGGACGTAGCAACATTTTTGGCACCCAACGTGGGGCAGGATAATAATAAGACTTGGGAAAAAAAAAGGGAACCTGTCGGCCCCTATAGTGGAGTGGTTAGCACATCATGCTACAATGCTGAAGGTCCCGGGTTCAAATTGCAACCTGGGCATGGATATTTGTGAGTGTCCATTCATCAATTTCATCATATCATCACTCATCTTCATCTTCACAAATTATCCAAAAGTGGCACAAAAAGCAAAGTAAAATAAAGCAAATCAATCAATCAATCAAAAAAGGAACAAGTGATCTAATTGTGATAGTGTTAGTGAAGGATACAGTGTTGAATCAACACTGTTGATGCTCCGAGTGAAGATAATTCATCCTTACGAGAATCACAAAGGTATATAGGTGGAGTGTTACTATGAGTAGTGGCAGGAGTCTGAGAAGCAAGTCCAGGAAGACCATGGGTCCCGAATTGGAATTTGGTTGCTGTGAAGATCTAGCAGATGACAAGGAGTACTTCCAGTGTTCCCAGTGTTTGAAATATAAACATTTTAATTGTGATGGACAAGAGGTAGCAAGTTCAGAAGGTGACCTGATTTGTAGTAAATGTCAGACCACAGTTCCCAAAGATATTGAGCCAGAGGTAATCCTGCCTATGCTTTTACCTCCTGAATGGTTGATCTTTGAGTGGCTCAAAAGGGAGAAAGAAGAACAAAAGAAAGACAAAAAGAATGGAAAAGTTAAAGGAGAAAGCTAAAGAAGAAGCTGAGAGAAGGAGAGAACTTGAGTCTTTGATAGAGAAGCAAGATCAAAAGAGAAGGAAAGAGAACGAAGATGATAAAGAGAAATGTAAGGCAGATATGAATGAACTTGGAGCTCTTTTTTTACAATTTAAGAAAAGAGCTTCAGAAAATTGAAGTTAGTAGCCAGCAAGAATTAGAGAAGGTAACCGAGATAGTCAATGAGAATGTTGGACAGGCTGTCGAAGAACAGTTACAACCTCTGGCTGACTGGAAAGAGCAAGTGGATAAAAACTTAAATACTTGTCTTGAATTAATCCAGACACTAATAAATAAGGAAGGACCAATTGACTTCCAGCCCAAAATGTTGACAATGCTGGAGGTCGCAGTAGATGCTTCTGGACAAGAATTACAGACTGCTGTTCAGACCATGAACAAGCAAACAGAAGGCATTGAGAAAGCAGTGCAGCAACAGAAGGAAATAGTAGAATGGACACTAAGTGACGCTAGAACGTTAGAGGTTTCTCTAAGTCAAGAAATCAAGGAACAGACCGGCTTGTCCGTCCAAAGAGTTAACGATTTGGAGATGCAATTCCATAGTTTACAAAGTCAAACCAAAGTTGTGATACCTGAGTTTATTCAGAATTACAAGTTTTGAATCGAGAAGCGGGTGTTTTTTAATTACCTTCTTCCACTAGAAAACATTCTGGCCATAAAGATAGTTATTATTGAGGAAGAAAGAGAAGCTGTGAGGGAGGAAGCTCTGATGAATCACCACCTAGAAGAATCCAGGGATTTAAGATGCCTCACCTGGCCGACATAGCTTGCATTCCAAAATTCAATGGGGATATTGAAGCCCAATCTGAGGAAAAATATATTTGGGAATTGAATGTTAGTTTCGAATTGTTGCAAGTTCCTCAGAACTATCGCTTAGAGTTATTGCCACGCATTTTCACAGGCAAAGCTGAACATTGGATGTCAGGAAACATTGACAGACTTTTGTGACAAATTCCATGAGGAATTTGCATCATGAAAAGCAAAGCAAAGACAGTTAGCTGCAGTCAGAAATAGACGATACTATCGCCAAGTGCATGAGAACATGGAAAGGTATGCCTGAAGTGTATATGCTGCATATCAAAACCTGTCTGACAACTTTAGTAAAGATGAAGTCATAAACCTGATATTAGGGCAGTTACCCTACAGAATTAGAAGTCTGTGTTTAGCTCATGCTCCTAAATCCTACAACAAGCTGGCTCACTTTCTGAAAGATTTTGATATCTATGATGATCCAGATGCTTGGAAGGAAGATAAGAATTTAAAGGGAAACATGCAAATTGTCAGAAGAACTTCAAGGTGCGAAATGTTCAGAACCAAAGCCCTAGATCTGGTGGTAGGTTTCCTAGACAAACTAGATTTAATAATACTAGACAAGATCGAAGGTTTGATTGAGCTAGGGATGAAGAAGATAGGAGGTACTTCAATAGGAACATATATCGGAACAGAGAAACCTGAAATAGAAGTGATGGAGATTCCAAAGGGAGAAGCCTGAGTTCATATAGAAGATGCTCGCCTCCAAATAGATTGAGATTAGAACAGCCCCCTGAACCCAGAGTGAACAATTTAACTTCTGAACAAGAACAAGCTGTGGCTATGGCTCGAGAATTCTACCAGAGCCAAAGATCACAGTACTCTAAGACAAACTAGAGCCTTGTCTGGATGCTTCATTCCCGTTTGGGCAAGAGACTTTTAGAGGAGCAACCCTATCATACAATTAGAGATATCCAGGAAAGACAGGTACATTTTCAAATAACAGACACAGAAGAGGAAAGAATTATGCACGAAATGAGAATGGTTCGCAAAAGAAGGAAAAGATATAAGACACCAGTAGTACGGGCTAAGCTGATCAATATTCCCGTGGCTTGCATTATTGATACAGGGAGTGAGTGTTCAGTACTAAGCTATGGCATCTGGACCATTAGTAAACAGTCCACCTGGAACGCAGCTCCAGAATGTTCCAGAAGTAAGGCTTGCTGATTTCTCGGGCAGTCTAAAGAAGAAGGTGTGTGGTAGCCGATCTGTTGAGATAGAGATAGATGGAATGAACTTCAACACTGAAGTTCTTATACTAAAAGGCTTTGCTACCAATCTTTTATTAGGAATGTCATTTTTACAGCAGCACGAAGCTGAGATTAGTTTCTGGAAGAATGTAGTAGTTACACTTTGGTAAGACTCCAGATGCCTATGAAGGGAATCTCTTGTGTGTTGACATTGTGCGTTACATCCAGAGCAGTTGTTCTCAACCTATTTCCTATCATGACCCCTTTTATCACATCCTCTTGCCAGCGACCCACCTTATGTAATTTCTGGTTTGTAATAAGCGTTTATGTGTAAGCACATATACAACTCTGCGAAGAACAACAAAGGATCCCAAACGAAACCAATCCCTTTCCAATTGTCGTCGAAATCAATTCTCCATTGTTGATTTATTAACAAACACAGGACAGCTATTGCAAATTGGTACTTAGCCTTTGTAATTCCCTCGGCACCACCGAGAAAATAATCAATTGTCAATTGTTTACAAATATAGCTTCTGCAACCTCAACGCTTCTCCAAAACAATGTCAAGATTTACCATTGTTAAAGATTGCAGACTTTCTTCCTTCCCCTTCTGGGTTCTTTATTGTTCAAGCAAGTTTCTTCAACTGTAGTTGAAATGTAATGACATCTATCATTGAGTTCAGTCAGTTCTTCTGTCTGCATCGCCAGTTTTGTGTGCACAAACGTAGTTAATACACAGGCGTTGCGGTGTTGTCAGTTGACTTGTGATATTGTGTACTGTAGCATCGTGATTTGAATTCTGTGCTATTAATGAAAAATCAAAATAGATAAGTTCCTTCAAAGACCTGGAAGTTCTCGTTCCGCAGATGATGAACCATCAAAAAGGCAGAAGGTCAGAAGATATGATGAATCGTATTTGAGGTTTGGTTTCACGTTACTTGGAAATCAGCCGCAGTGTGTGGTGTGTAATGAACTGTTGTCTGCTGAAAGTATGAAGCCTTCCAAGATGTTACGGCACCTGCAATCTAAACATCCTTTGGTGAAAGATAAACCGCTCACATTTTTCCAACGCAAGCTCTCTGTACTTCAAAATCTTCTACTTCTTGTATTTCAATATGCAATTTTCACTAGTTTCATACCTCTTATATTTGAATTGTTTTTAAACAATTCTTCATCTGTTAAAAAAATGTTTAATATTTTTTGCTATATTTAACCATAAGTACAGAAATAAAAATATGTGTATCAAAATAGTAAAAATAATTTTTAAAAATATTTTTCCGCTACTAGACCCTAATTACATTTATCTTTTTTGCCTCCCTTCGCAACCCCCATGAAATCCTCTCGTGACCCCCAGGTTGAGAAACCCTGATACAGAGAATCCAAGAAAAGGAAGAAGATGATAAATTGATGTGTACCTCCTTGGACCTTAGGTCATTGCAGTTGACATATCTGATTCTCAATGAGTGGAGTTGATATCTGTGTTAATGAACTATCAGCAGGTATTTTCTGAGATCATCTTAACTACCAAATCTACATACCGAGAACTGTACCCTGTTCATCATCATTATTACTTGCCATTTCCTGCCTCTGGCTGGATCGGCATAGAATTCAAGCCTCTCCATTTTTTCCTGGTCTTCCACCACTCCAATCTTGTTCCAATCTTGCCCCTCTTCTCCTAACACTCTCCACTATCTGCTCTTTCCACTGACATCTTGGTTTCCCCCTTGGCCTTATTCCCACTCCTTGTGCATTATAAGCTCTTACTGGTAGTCTTCCTGCATCCATCCTCTTCATGTGTCCAAACCATCTCATCTGTGCCTATCCTGTCCTGAAGCTTCACCACCTCCACTGTCTGTCAGATCTCCTAATTCCTTATTCTACCCTTTCTTGTCTTCCCCAATATACTCCTTAAAAATTTCATCCCCACTGGCTGCATCTTTCTTTTGTCTCTCTCTGTCATTGTCCAAGTCTCTGCTCCATACATAATTATCAGCACATAGTATGTGTTATATATTACCTTCTTGCATTTCATAGGTACATCCCTGTTCCATATTAATCTTCGAACACTTTGATATAGTCCACCACCCATTTGTCCTCTTCTGTTTACCTCCTCATCTATTCTTCCACTTCTCACAATTATGCTTCCTAGATATTTGAAGCTCTCCACTACCTTCAACTCTTCCGTGTCCATCTTTATTCTTGGTTCATTTCTGGCTCTGTTTCTTGCTTTTATTAGCATCTAGCTATTTTCTGCACTGAATTTCATTCCTGCTCTTCTGATTTCCTCATTCCAACTATCAAGCTGTCTCTGTACTTCTTCTTCCCTGTTCCCCCATATTACTAAGTCAACAGCGAACAACATGGCCATCATCTCTTCCTCTCCTATTTTTTTCCCCACCTCTTCGTTAATTGCATCCATTGTAATTATGAAGAGCAGTGGGGAAAGAGCACTTCCCTGTTTTAGTCTATTACTTATACTGAACCACTCCGTTCTTCCCACTGGTGTTCTTCCCACAGCTCTGGTTGGCCTTGTATGTGCTCTGCACTCTACACACTATCTCTTCATCGACCACTTTCTCTCTTAGAGTCTTCCAAATCTTTGTTCTGTCCATGCTATCATATGCCTTTTCTGTATCTAGGAATGCCATAATCAAATCATATCATACTCATAGTGCCTTCACGTACCCTCTTCCGATATCAAAAAGAAAAGCCTTAGAGATGGAATTAGAATTATGGAAGAGCTGGAAGGTGATTCAACCTTCAGTGTCACCATACTTCAGTCCTCTTCTAGTTGTAGACAAACCTGATGGCAATGTTCGGCCCTGTATTGATTTTCGTCAGTTAAACGCACTTATGCTAGTACCACCGAGTTCTGTTCAACCTGTAAACGAGTCTCTCCAGCGATTCGAAGGAGAAACAGCACAGTTGCTACATCTAAGCAACCAATGGATCATGTGAACTTTGACAATCTGAAGACCTACAGTTGCTCTTCAGAAAGAAGAAAGGAACTTGGATGTGATCCAACAAACTAAGTAAAAAAAGTAAAGTGCTCCCCTGTGCTTTGCACCATGCCATGAAGGTGTATAGGGGGTGTGGGGTTAGGGATCCACACTTTCTTGATCTTGGCCGAGCTGGGGGTGATATGATCAGCACCACGCCTCTGGCTGCCTTTACCCCCCAGAGTTTCCTCCAGGTACCCACTTTATTACAACGCTGGTTGGGCGCCGGAGCTGCTTGAACAGGTTGAAAAGTCCCAGTTCTCCCCCACCAGGGATCGAACCTGGGTCTCTGGCATGGTAGTCAGATGCAACAAACTAAGGTGTTGTAAATTTTTTTTCAGAAAGTTATAAATAAACTTATTTCAAAAAATTTTCCCCGAAGAAGGGGCAATTTGCAACAACCCTAAATTATGTCATAGCAAAATATTTATTATTTCTTTGTTTAATTTATGTACATGTTCGTTTAACCCAATGTTCGTATGACCCAATGTTATTCATTCATTATATAACACGGGCCTGTATGGTCAAAAAAGATTTTTAGTGTTATCACACATTTAGTTATGATAATTGTCTGTGAGAGGTTGACAACTCTGTAAAAATAAGCAAGTTGGTAATGATGGGAAAAGATAGAGGATTTTTTTTCTGCAGGGGTTATGTAACAAGAAAAGAAAGATGACATTAATGTAAGTTCAAGTTTGTGTTTTTCCAAGACTGATTGGTAAGTAATCTTGTGATTATCTACTGTTTTCTAATCTGCTGCAAATAGCAGCTGGAATTTAAATGAAGGATTTGACTTTGCAAGGCATGTGCATTGTAAGATTCTTAGTGGAAGTGTCCTTTAAATGTGTTGAATCACGAGTACTAACTAGTTTCTAGTTAGGTCAATTACAGTTAATAAAGTGTGAAATATAGTAACTGAGACTATTAATTAAACCCAGCAAGCCCTTGGTGCAAAAGTGTTTCATACTCCTAGCCGGGGACATAGCAACTGTCTTGCCATGGGTGGCGTGATTCATTTTTCTCCCTCCCACAAGATCCATGTCAGAAAGACTCTCAAAAGAAACATACACAATTGTGACCACTCCCACAGACCTCGAAACCAACCCCGGGGCCCTTAATAAACCTGGTTTCCTGCCATCATAAAATATACGTACCCACCCAATCCATTATCTTTGCATGCAAACCTCAAGAAACCAAGCATGAATCATAAGCACCTGTAAAAAAGCCCACCTGTGCATACGAGTGAAAGCGAACACCTTCCCACGGATGCAGACAATATGACTGGGAACTGACAGCGCCAAAATTGCGATGTGTGGAAGAAGAAGGAAGTACCATGCACACGCCTGTGGAGCAGAAAGTAATAGGCCCATGTCAACTAGCAACACCACACATGTGAGCAGGAGATAAAGGAAACACAGCACCTGCAGCAAGACAGTGCATGCCTGGCAAAACTACCAGACAGGTGGCAAAATCGATCGCTAACAAAAATTGTGCAGAAAAATGAACTGTAAATGTATTAGAGTGAATTACCATTTTGTGAGTCACTTCATCCATTTCATCTCTATCCATCATTCATACTCATCATTGTGATTAGCCTAAAGAGGAAGAAAAGTGATGCAAAATAAGAGAAATAAAAATACAAGAACATGAGGAATGAAGGTGACACAATTGGGTGACACAAACAGTGTGTTATCAAAGATACCACACATAAAACAATGCTGCTAACTGACAATGTCATATATGAGATGCTTATATAATGTGAACATAAAATGCAAGGAAGTCCAACTTGCCTCTCCATTAATTTCCAACACTTTTAGAAGTCAGACACTATAAAATGTACAACATTTTAAAACTAACACTCTATATGACATAATTAATCAAGTGCTGACCAGAAAACACTCAGTAATTGTCAAGGCCAACCAAAAGGCTCTGCTACGAATGGAAATTATCACCACAAAAAAACAATTTGCTGCTTTGGAATAATGCACCTTGATAACAATACACACAAGTTCTCTAAAAAGTTTTTGATATTTTGATAACGTGTTTCTAAGGAGGAGTTGTTAGCAATACATGTCTATGTTTCTAGCGTCAAATGTTGGCAGATGTATCAGTATTTGTTTGATCGCAATCCTTGTAAAATATGACGAAGAGGAGACTGCCTTTCTTAATGGAACACTGCAACTAGACAGCCAATGAGTGCTTCAGAGTTTCAATGAACAATGAGAATAGGTTTCATTTGGTACCTCCAGATGGAATTTTATACAACTGTCACATTATCAATCAATCCATGGTACAAGGGTCTTGTATGAAACATGGGAAGACATGTCATGGTAAGGAAGTAGGTTCTTCAATATCTTCTTGAAAAAATAAAACTTCAGGCAAAACATGTTACCTAATGCAAGAAAACATGTGCCTAAAAACAGGTATTTTAGCAAGATAATGATCCTAATATTGATCAAATTGCAAACAAGTTTATAACATTATTTGGCTCAAAAAAAATACATGTTTTACAATGTAAGTATACAATCAAAGTTTATTTCTTAAGGTAAAAAAAAAAGCTAAAGTTCCCCATGCATATCTTTAGATGCCATTAGAAAATGCAAGGCCCTGTGCGAAAAATTAAAAATAGGTACTCCTTCAATTCTTTGTAATTTTTTCACTACAACCAACGTAATTATTACACCCCTCTTTCTCTCTCTCTCTCTCACACACACACACACACCTATTGTGTCTTCTGATGGCATAGTGGCAATGTTGTTGCTTTGTAATCAAGGGTTCCGGGAACGATACCAGTAATGGTTCGAATCCAATTTTAAAATATAAGTCTAGTCCCAATTAATTTATCTGTCTATAAAATGAACTTAAAACTCAACTCAAACTCCACCCCCCCCCCCTTTTCAGAACAAGGATTTCCCGTAAACTACCGACAAAACTTTGGCAGCATGCAGAGAATATCATGACAAACAGTTTTTCTTAACTATTTGATAGTTCACCCCTCAAGAAAAAATGTTTTACTCCGTGTGTATGTAGTCATGTACCACAGATGCATTCTTGCCACTGACATTTTTTTTCTGTCAGATAACGTTAGTACTCTATGCAAGCAAGATCATGCTATAGTCGTTTTCACGTTCAGAAGACACAATGGGCTCTTATGGGCAATGCTTTTCTTCTGGGAAATACGAGCGCGCTGTTGTGAAATTTCTGGATTTACAAATTTAAATTAAGTAAAATCGGTACCTGCAGTTTTGCATGAAATTTTGTAGAGAATACGATGGTGAATACAAAAAAATGGTAACTTGCTTACATAATTTTAGATAAATTAAAAACGCAAATTTTCTGTGAAAAACAATTTTTACATTGTTTTCATACCTAACGTTGAAACATGCCGTAAAATTGAAGCATTCATTATTAAAAAAATTGACACTGTTTTTTAATTGTCATAGGTGATGGTGGTACTCAGAATTTATCAATACTTTAAAGCATATTTGCATTAAAAATATTCAAATAAAGTATGTGGAGATTTTTTATATTCGTGCAGTAGAAAATGTCGTCGCTGGCCATTTTTTGTTCTGTAATTCCAAGTAAAAACTTCCAGCGACAAAGTCGTGGAGAAAATAATGAAATTATTTTTTATAACCACTCAAAGGTTCCCAGAAATATTACTTCCATGCATTTGGAGTTTCTTTTTAACCCGAACCGCGTGCGAAGTAAGGAGACGTTGTGTGGCCATCTTGAGCTGGCTCACCACAGCATTCCGGCTAATCACCACCAAGTTTTCGAGTTGTTATTTTATTTCCATTCAGTAAAAATATGAACTTCATGCAGTTTGTTATAATAGAATTGAAATTACTTAAATTTAATAATTGACAATTATTTCCAATGCTGCTGTTGTGAGCAACATTAGTGCTGTCGCAAATACACGTTCTTGTTGTTTACATGACTGTCGACATTAATACTGAAATGAAGATTACCTTTCAGTTTCCAACTTACACATAAATTCATAGACCCCATATTAACCATTGAAAGGCTTTCCAACATGTGACAAAATATGGGGCTTCAAGATAGAAATATGACATGCCTTGCTGAGTCATTCACGTCTTATCAGTTCATGTGGGCCATAACTCATTTGTTTGTTTGGGTTGCAATTTGAATCTAACCCATGTGCCAGGTTCCCCTTACTTGAGTGAGTGATTGCTTGTGTTTAGACTTTTTCCCTCTCTCGAAAAAGTGTTTTCAGTTGTGTGAGCTCTCAGTGATTTTTACTTTTTTAAGTGATTTCTGAAGTGTCATATTCGTGCATTACACTTGCGTGTGTAGTGATTGCAATGGATCATTGTAACGTTCACAGTATAATATTAATAATTACATATAATTATCATTATATATACAAAATATGTAACACCTTCATTGTGAAGGAAGGTCATCATTTCCCGGTGACATGAGCTAGCGCTGTATTGGCAACACTGTGCGGTTTCTCCATAAGTGCCGTTGTGTCTTCTGAACGTGAAAACGACTATAGTAGAGAAGCCGCTACGATTAAACCCCTATTTTAATCCTTTCGCTCAATTCATGCATTGTTGCTTATCGTATTTTATAACTTTGTTTATAACCTCATTAATATTTATTTGGAAATATTCATATTCTGATAGCGATCCTTTCCTATCTGTACATTGCATACTAAAGATTTTGTAATTTTTTGGCAGAAAGAAATTGCTGAGTAGCCGGGAAAGTGATGCGTGGCTGCAAGCATACAGGATAAAAATGCTGTTTCTTGAGGGTTTGTAGAGTTGAAATGAGTTGTCAACAAACAAAATATTAGCAAGAAAAAATCATTCACATTGATGTCCTTAACATACTGTGAAAGTTCGTCGGTGGTTCACATGCATATCCATATACGTGTAAAAATGTGTGTGTGTTACTTAAATATTTATCGATGCTCTAAGTGGGTAGATGGTATTCCCCTAGCTTGGAGATTTTATGCAAAGCATCCCCTCAGCTACCCCCAAGGTTTAAAGACACCCTCCCACCACACACTAACAATTTCCACTTCGCTGATCTTTACACGTTAGTATTCTGAAAGTATGAACATTTCATATAGTATGCTACAGTAGAAGGAAAATTCCTTAGGGAACACAAATACAAAGCAACCTACATTACCTGTCGTATGTAATTTATCTTGCTCCTTTTGCATAACAAAGCTGTCAATCACATCATTGAAATCGAGCTTTCACATCACATAACTGTAACGCAAGAGCATGAATTTGGAAAAATGTCCAGTGTGGGGAGGAAATTTCAGTCACTGCTCCTGAAGCATCGGGATATTTGCTAAAATTTAGCAATCAGAGAGGGGATGTTGAAACCATAGGGATATTCCCAAATCCGCCTCTCCTTTAAATACCACCCTGGAGGAGCATTTTTACTTTTTAAAGAAATACGTTATTTCTCACATACCTTTTGATTAATATCAAATGAGAGATGCTCATTTTGGCACTCTGCTATTAGCTGATTATTATTATTACTATTTTAAGGTAACTTGCGAATATAATACTTGGATGGAAGCCGCACACACTACCAGTTCAAACCACTATCATATGAAACTTGTTGGTACAATTGCATAGTGGTAAAATCTGACAAAATCTGCAAATATCCCTCTCTGGGTTTTGAGGAAAGAAAAATAAAAGTATCTCCAGTTCTATATTTCAATTTTAGCAGAAATGTTGTTGCACACCAATAGGAATATTCCGACGAGGACAAGTCTACCAGAGTATACAGGTAGTGTATGCGGCTTCCATCCAAGTATTATATTCACAGGTTACCTTAAAACAATAATAATAAATCAGCAAGTCTAGCTACGGTCCACCCCAAGGTCCGTTGACCTGTTTTTCTGGCTTGGGTCTACCTTCTTGCCATCTTTTCTCAGTTTAGCCAATAAATTCAAGTGTGTTAAAGATGGAGGAAATTTTCCTTTCACAAAATCTTTTCGCAGTAGACGTGCGGTTTTCATTTGAAACTTTGCTTTCCTCTTTCTATAGTACATTACATAAGCTGATTATAAATAGTGTTGTATCATTAATGTATGTACCTCTTCATTTCTTTCGTCTGTTCTAATGTAATGGCGTTTGCAAAAGAAATGAATGAATAGAAGATGCAATAATATCATATAAATATCTCGGAAGCGCGAGGCCCCTCAAAGTGCAAGGCCCTGTGTGGTGGCATGTGTTGCACACCCCTAATGGCAGCTCTGCATATAGCATATTTAGAGGATGTGGAGATTGGGCCCCACACATTCTCAATCTCAGCCACAGGGCCTCCGCAATGGTGCAGTGGTAGCGTTGTCGCCTTGTAATCAAGGGGTCCCGGGTACGGTACCCAGTGGAGGCTCATAGTGGTTCGGATCCCACTTTAAACTGTAGGTCCAGTCCCGATTAGCCTTCCTGTGCATAAAGTGGACTTAAAACACCAAATCAATCAGTCAATCTCAGCCATTTTGGAGGTGATGTAATCAGCACCATGCTCCAACTGCCTTTACAAAGGTTGGCCCCAGGTACCCATTTATTTGAGGCTGGGTAAGCCTCAGAGCTGCTTTATGCAGAGACAAGGCTGGAAAAATTAAAACCTTAGATCACCCACCCTGAGAATTTAATCTGGGTCTCCAGTGTAGCAGTCAGATACCCTACCGATTAGACCACCATGGCTCGTAGTTTACTTTTTACAGTGTTAAATTTGTATATTACTTTCAGTAAAGAAAACTATTTGTCAAAAGGCATTTGAGAACTACTATGTGTGTGTATGTGTACATGATAAACAACTTCTCTCAATGAACATACATTTATTTATTCTACTGCAGGATATGATAATTTGTTCCATGTTGTTCTGTATGATGCAATACTTCTAAAACAGGCTGCAGAAAATGCCATTTTGCTATAGTCACTGGTCTGCAAGAGGGCTGATTCAGTGTTGATTCTTTATGCATAACAGTACAAGAAAGAGGAAACGGAGGTAACACCATTATCAACTCCAGATAGATTGCTAGGTATTCTTAACATACATAGAACAGACAAAAATCTAAGTGAAAAATCTTAAGTGTTAAAATTGTGTGTTACAAATATCAAGAATTGTCAAAAATGAATTTTTAGCCTCTGCTAGTCAGCACTATTCTCAAAATCTACAAAGGGAACTAAATATTTGTGATTTTCTTAAAAAATAAAGATAAAAGTGCACCCACACTAGAGTTCATCTCCTACAAGACTTGTTAATTGTGTTTATGGGTACTCATCACATTCTTCCCATCAATCAATGATCCACATTATGATAGAGGCAACTGTGATAACTCAACAGTTGTTCTTCATTCTGAATAAATTCTAAAAACTTTTCTTGTACAGTTGTTTTCTATTATCTTAGTCACATTGATGTATCTTCAAGATTATGTAAAATAAGGCAATGGATCCTGCATATTTTTCTTTCTGAGTAACTAAAAGAAGGAAAGGAACAACATTTTAGATAAGAAGATTTTGTTAGCCATTAGATGAATATTCCTGTGACAAAAATTTTGAAACATAAGTTTACATAATGCTAATAAATGAGATTTTTTGTTATATTGTTTTACAAATTGCAGATTTTCCAATTTTTTCCATTTCATTCTTTCATTGTCTTGACAATGGGAAAATTTGGATGCATAAAAACAACACTTATGTCTGTTGAAAAATCACATAACTTCACTAATTATTTGCTGGTTCTCAGAAACACAATGGGTGTTCTTTATTCGCCTCAAGATTTTGACTCCTCTGCTCAAAATGTTATGTACTTTAGGGTTATGAAAGGAAAAGACTTATTTGAGTTATGCTGAAAATCTGTAAATTAACCTATATAATCACAATAATACCATCAGGAGCAGCTCCAATTGCCTAATTTTATGCTAAAAATAATAAAAGTATGCTACTAATTAAGGCAAGGGTATGAAGACCAAGTAACCTCTAAAGTGTTTAAATTTTTTAAAAGTTACCAAATGAATAAGTAATTATACTAATTTGAAATTCTGTGATCCTGCCATTGGCCACTTCATGAAAATTTATATTTAATAGCTTCTTGGGTGGAGACAAAAATGTCAGAAAAAGGATGTAAGAAATCTCAATCTTATGTTAAAATTCTACATTATTATCATATGTCATATGTACAGTGGCATGCATATATTACCAGACAAATTGTCAATCAGTATATTCGTTCATTCTCTCTCTTACATCTTACATGTTTTTAAGGTATGAAATTGTAATTCCCTAAATTTGTACACATGTTTTTGAACACTGTCTCTGCATGGAACAGGGACATCTGGGAATTCTACTGTGAAACAGTGGCGGCGATTGGGTTCCAAAACCCGGGGGCAAAGTGCAAAACTGATGGGGCAAAGACAGTATATTTCCCTTTGTATATAAGGTTTAGCATAGTGTGGGGGCAAAAGTGGCACTTGCCCCCCCCCCCCATATTGCCGCCACTGCTGTGAAACATCTTACAACTTCTTTCCCTACAAGAATTCATAATGACTTAAGAGTTGTACATAAAAATTTGTTGTTTTAAATTGTACGGATAGTGTGACATTATTAGACTGCAGAAAAGCACCAGTAATATGAAAACTAAAACAAAAAAATCTAAAACACTTGTTAACACCTTAACACTTCAAAAACACATCCAAACTGGACACCAGCTATATGGATACTGAACCACTGATGAGTCCAGTGCCAAGGTCAGCACATAGCTATGGATCTAAATTCCAGCAAATGCACACCCACCTGCCCGGCGAGCTGCCCGCCACTCCTCAGACGACTCGACTGTGAAATGCACTCTATAAGATAACAGGCAGCGACAGAAGGGTGTTTTTACCCTTATGTCATGGTGCAAGAGGATAACACTTTTCTTTGGTTGTCACCTATTATGAATATTGAATATGATGTCAAGGAGGTGACCTCCCATTTATTTTAAGTTAATTGAATATTAATTTCAAGATCTAGTCATCCAATTAATCTGTGTGTGGAAAAACCACAATAGGAGAACACCTACACATTTAAAACATTATTTTGTCCCTGTTTATAACATTTTAGGCACAGTAGAATTAAATATGATTGCATTACCCTGAACCATACTTCTGTACTGAAAGCCAATGAACGAATACTGATGCAGATGTATCAGTATCAGCAAATACCGGTGGTACTGGTATCATGAAATGTTTTAAGTTCACTGTATACACAATCAAGACTGGACATAGAGTTTAAAGTCAAAACCATTATGTGTCCCCACTGGGAATCAGACCCAGGGTCCTTTTATTACAAGGAGACACAGGGAAAGTGTATGTTCAAATTTAATCACCAATACCCACTAACACTTTTCCTGGAGTTCTGGTACATCACATGGACTGCAAAAATGCCACTCAACACCTTTGCAGTGTATAATTATCCTGTAAATTTTTAAAAATCCACAATTTTATTTAGTTTTGCATAAAAAATTAGCATTTATTAATTGAATATTATATATTTTTCATGGTCTAACTTCCTTATGCAATTCTTCAAATACAAGTTTTGCCCAAATGAAAGTGAGATATTTGTTGATTTTTGTTCTCAGCATGGTTTATTGGTTGGAACATACTGGAAGTAATAGTAATACATGTGCTACATATCCACCTTGCCTGTTCAAACAAGTATCCCAGCATGTGACTAGGTTGGAATACTCTGAGTGAAGAATGTCCAAGCTTGGCTGAGGAACCAGTCTTCAGTGGTGTCGAGACATCGGCATCATTAGTGAAAAGGTGAAAGATGTGGTAGTCGCTGGGTGACAGGTTGGGGCTATGGGGAAGTAGGGTGAGGGGATGGCCAAAGACCTCCCAGCGGAAGTGCCGCAGGAAAACTTGGCATGCATTGTCATGCAACAGCATGACCTCATTTCCATACACATCCTTCCTAAAGTAGCTTACTAGTCATTCCATGCCAAATCAACACAGATATGTGCAATTTCCAACCTGACCATCTCCTATTTTCATGAAATTTGGGGAGTTGAAACTATGCCTAGAACGTAGTAACTATGAAAATTTTGAGTCTCGTTTGTCTTGTAATTGTTAAATTATTCAGGGTCAAAGTTCACATAAATTGCTATTTTTGAGCCCGCTTAGCTATATTAAATGTCCTGTAACTCCATGCCTATTATGCCTAGGAAGCTCAAATAAAGCTTATTGTACAGGGAATTGAACAAGCTTTCCAGTGATATATAACAAGCCTACATTTGGATAAAAATATAATTTTGTCACGTGACCTTGGCCTTTGACCTTGAATATCTCAAAACATGTCATCACCGAAAATCATGAAAAAAATATATTTGGTCCCTCATGCCATACTCTAAAACATATCAAAATATGATTCTGAGACTGCAATGGGATCAGAAGATACAAAATAATAAGTGTAACTATGTGACTGATAAAAGCCTCATTACATGAACTATGACGAGTCAAATTTCCCTTAACCCCCCCGTACAAAATGTAAAGGAGTTATCCTGGGTATAATTGGTCATGAAAGAAATAGGTTAGGCACAGAGAGATCCCTAGCCATGTGTGTCAAGCGGAGGTCCAGCATATTGTTAACCGCCATATTGAATTCAACGAAAAATTTCAAAGGAAAGGGGGTGATGTGATACATCAAATCAGGATAGAATTTCACGAAAAATGAAGTGGCGTAGGTTTTTCCAACGAATCTTTAGCCAGTAAAAAGTTATACGCATATCTTTGACTTACGATATATGCACATTATAATGTTGTCAATGTTCCTGTGAACACACTCGTTGACGTCTCTCACATTCACGATTCACACAGAACATTTGGCAATGTAGCACGTGCAACATCATCGCAAGCAGCAACTATGCCTTCTCTCAGATGGTCAATATCACGGACTTTCAGTGCATGCACGATTCTCTTCATTTTGTTTTTGAAGGTAAATGTCCTCCTAAGATGTTAGATCTGGGGAATGTGCAGGGCTTCTAATAGATCCCCGTCTACCCATCAATTTACCTAGAAATTTACCATGAAGAAATTGCCACAATGTCCACATAGTGTGGTCACACTCTCTCCTGTTTCAAAACTCTGGAAAAGTGCCATAACCCGTAAGCAAGGATGAAAAACCTGTTCACTTAACAAATCCAAGAAGCCCTCACCATATAAGATTCCGTTGCTGAATATGGACCAACCATTCCCGTTCTCCATACACAATACCACATCATTAGCTTACCAGCAACAACCATTCGGCTGGGATCTGTCTACTGTAGATTATCAAATCACAGGTATTGCACATTCTGTTTATTAACTTCACCATGAACATAAAAATTAGCCTCGTCACTGAAGATTTTTCATTCCAAAGGAAGTGTCACGTAATTGTTTGAGATACTTTTCTCAATATTCTTCACTATTCAACCATTTGGTGAATGTCGCTGATTAAAATCATATGCAATGGTACGTAACTTTTTTCTCTCTCTAGGTGTCAGCGTGATCTCGATGAGTTCCTAACACGTTAGGAGCATTTTAATGCTTTTTTTTTAACATCTCGAAAAGGAGAAAATTGTTACAAGCATGCAGTAATAACTTTTTACTGGCTAAAGATTTGTTGGAAAAACCTACGTCACTTCATTTTTCGTGAAATTCTAGCCTGATTTGATGTATCACATCACCCCCTTTCCTTTGAAATTTTTCGTTGAATTCAATATGGCGGTTAACAATATGCCGGACCTCCGCTTGACACACACGGCTAGGGATCTCTCTGTGCCTAACCTATTTCTTTCATGACCAATTATACCCAGGATAACTTCTTTACATTTTGTATGGGGGGTGTTAAGGGAAATTTGACTCGTCATAGTTCATGTAATGAGGCTTTTATCAGTCACATAGTTACACTTATTATTTTGTATCTTCTGATCCCATTGCAGTCTCAGAATTATATTTTGATATGTTTTAGAGTATGGCATGAGGGACCAAATATATTTTTTTCATGATTTTCGGTGATGACATGTTTTGAGATATTCAAGGTCAAAGGCCAAGGTCACGTGACAAAATTATATTTTTATCCAAATGTAGGCTTGTTATATATCACTGGAAAGCTTGTTCAATTCCCTGTACAATAAGCTTTATTTGAGCTTCCTAGGCAAAATAGGGGCGGAGTTACAGCACATTTAGTACAGCTAAGCGGGCTCAAAAATAGCAATTTATGCGAACTTTGACCTTGAATAATTTAACAATTACGAGACTCAAAATTTCCATAGTTACTAACTTCCATGTATAGTTTCAACTCCCCAAATTTCATGAAAATCGGTGATGGTCAGGTTGGGGGCTGTGTTGATTTCGCATGGAAGGACTCTTACATTACATTGCATACATGAATGATTTTTTTCTTCCATGGGCAAGCAGAGATGCACAAATGAGGACAGTGTCTGTCAATGATTTTCCACTACTGTAAAATTACACAAAAAGGCAACAAGAGTTCTCTTCTCTTAGTTTCACAGTTATCTTTATTCTTATGTAGTTCTTTTGTTGATCTTCCAAAAAATTTACCTGGACTTATACATATTTCTATGAAATAAAAGCAAAGGAAGAAGAAAAAGGAATATTCTGACATTTTAATTTACCTATCAGTGGGAAGTTTACATAACTGTCCAAATGTAACCAAAGCACTCGTTTTTGAGGGAAGGAAGAAAACTTTCAACATATGACTACGATTAAAATATCAATAGTTTGCTTATAATAAATAATAAAGAAAAGGGGATGAATAAGTTGAAAACTAGACACAGAATGTTTCCAAATAACAGCACTTTTCCTACTTTCCCACCAATAGTAGTACGATGAATATGATTCCATATTAAAGGAAATGAAACAAGAGTTCCATTCATTCATTTTAAAATGTTACTATTTTACATTCATTTCCAAGTTGTGGCATGTACCTCAAATTAAAAAGAGCTATTGCCTCTGGCAAATCAGTAACTGTAAAACTGCAATGTAACAGGCAGAGTTTGAAAGGTATTTTAATTGTTATGTCTTTGCAGGGAATTTATTTGGTGCATAAATATATTTTGATGTCTACACAAAAAAAATTCTAAATCACATATTCAGATAAATTCAAATACATAATTCAGTCACATTCTGATTCTATATTTGTAGTATAAATTACATAGTGTTATTCACTAAGAAAGTCTAAACCAAAATATCTGGTATGGTAAGACATCAATGTGTATTTTTACCAAAGGTTTGGCTTAACCTTCAGGGTCATCCCAAGGTATTTGCTCATACGTGAGCTCTGGAGCTATTGGTTCAATACCTGGTGGACGCACACAGTGGTTTGGATCCCACTTTAAACTATATGTCCAGTCCTGATTAGCCTATCTGTGCAGAAAGTGGACTTAAAACAAAAACTAAAAAAAAAAATAATAATAATTCAAAATTACCCAATCTACAAATTGAACCTGGGGGTCTCCTACATGGCAGTCAGGCATCCTTATCATATCACATTACATTACAACCAGATCAAGAACAGGCATAGCCATTATGGCACGGTGCAATGCACAAGGGACAACTTGAAACATTTGAATAAATACAAACAAAAATACAAAAATTAATTATTATATAAAAGTGATATAAAACAAACTGCACCAACCTCTTTCAGCCACTTTTCTCTTGCAACTATCACAGTAGGAAGCATGGATTCATAAAACAGCATATACCCCATCCATTCACTCACAATTATATCCACTTTCTCTGGAAGATTTACATCTTCTACTTTTCCTTTTATGAGGACAATTTTCTCAGTTAATTCATTTGATTCAACAACCTGCAACATTTATACATCATGTCAGTTTTAGACAGTAACAAAATATTTTAAGTTCAATCACACAAAAATATCTGGAAATCATACAAAAAAAAAAAGATAATATGCTTTTGTTTCTTCAAATGTGAGAAGATGCCTCATACAAAAATACATCTGGAGAATAAAGTGAATGATGAATTGCATACTGCAATCAGACCAAATGAGGAAAACATGAGAGCAATTTTTAGACACTACTGAAACTAATTTAAGTGATAATTCCTTGTGGCTCACAGGTCATCTAATACAGAAAATAATGTAAATGAAAGTAATTCTTGATGCCTTATGGTGATACACTGTCAATCTAAATACAAAATGTGCAGCAACAACTAATTCTTATGAATGGCAGAAAATGCAAATGCATTTTCCATCCTCATGAAAGAGTTGAGTCAGCACTGAATTAATCAAATATCAATCTTGAAGCTTTGTTGACAGCAACACATATAAAGATTAATAACTCATTTTTAACTGCAAGAAGCACTTTAGAAAACATTGTAAACAAACCCTCACTACAGCTACTCAGAATGACAGCTTTCTTCATGGTGCACAAGAGTTCAAAATGCACTGGAGGCTACCCAACAAAGATAATCAACTACACAAGAAGAAAGAACAAACCTAACCACTCTAACATAATCAAACCACTTTTCATGAGCTTTGAAAGCTTATGGCAATATGGCAAACTCAAACAAACCTCAAAGATGGCAAACATCTGGAGGTCACAAGCATTATGATATTCCAACACTAAACACTGCAGACATTTATGATCTAATGTGTAAATATCAACAGCATTACATTGGTAGATCAGAATTGTTCAAGAAAGAATATATGAACATTTAACCTGGGAGCCATGGTACATAGAATGATGCCCTGAAACTTCTTTCTTCTTACTGCTGTCCTGAAGTACCTAAATTGTCCACACTAGTTGACTGACAATCTCTAAAGTCTTACTATACAGAAGAATATGATGCAAATGATTAATTGAGATTTAAAATGTACTAGCTGATTGCCTGGCATTGCCCGGGTATTTATTTATGACAATCTTCTATTAGACAGGAAAATAATGAATTCTAACTCTAGTGTAAAATGAACTTGGAGTTGAACGGCATTGGGAGTGTCACTATTCATGTTAGCGACCCCGAAAGCTATGGATTCCACACTAATATCGGTCGTTTTCAATTATTTTTACATGTCACCCCCTTCCCACCCCCACCCCTAGGGGTGCCAGGGGTGTCTTACCCCCACAGTATTTCTTTCCAGATTGTAAGTGATATGTGTACCAAGTTTGCTTGAAATTGCTCCTGGATAGCAATATCGCACCTTCTGTGTAGGCAACCAACTTCACCGTGCTGTGAAGCAGGAAGCATAACTTGCAGGATATGACATAAAAATGCCTCGCAACAGAATGCTATTTTATGTCCCCTTCCCACCCTATGCCTATGCATGCAGGGGCGTCTTACCCTGACAGTATTTCTTTCCACATTGTAAGTGATATGTGTACCAAGTTTGGTTAAATTGCTCCAGGCGTTCGAGAGTTATGCAGGAACAAATATATATAAACACACACACACACACATACATCCATTTTTATATATATATAGAAGATAGATAGAATAGAATAAAAAAAATGTTCTGAAAAGACATCATTTTTCATGTAGAACAGGAATCATGGGATAAAGAAATGCTTCATGGAAAAATCATATCTGATTTTATTTTTATTCTGTCAATAAAAAACATGTTAAAGCAAACACAACACTGCACAACAACCACATGACAACAAACACCTGAGACAGTCAGCATGAAAACAAGAAGATGCTTCAGCACAGAAAGTTACAAGAGGAGTGGAGCATAGGCTGGAATGGACACAACAAGAAAGAAGTGGCTGGAAATTCTTGTACATGTGGTTCCAGGAATAGAACATGTGTGACATCGAGGTGAGAAGGGCAACCTTTCAAAGGTACTGAAGAGGAGTACCAAAACAATGTGCTGGGTCCAATTCACTCATGCATCACCTCTTGAGGATTTAACAAGTTTAACAAGAAAACAAAGGTATCTGTGAAATACCAAGGCATTACAACATACCATCAACAGCATTATAATACAGTGGAACCTAGATTTCACATTTTACAGAGGACCAAGCAGAAAAAAATTAAAATGCAAGAAAATGTAAAACCGAGGAAAATTTTATAGCATTTTGCTATGTTGGGGCCAAAAAGATTGAGTGTATAACGTGGGAAAATGTAAAATTCTGGAATGTAAAATTGGGGTTTCACTGTATTACACAAATGCAGCAGTCAGTTCTTATGTGTTATGACATGATCCCACAAGATTCTCCAAACTAATCCAATTCTAACCTTTCAGCTATCATAAATCAACATTAAAGATTTGTCTTAAATGACAACAAAAACTTGGAGCATGAACACAAGTCTACTATATTGAAATGAAATGCACTGAACATGGTCTAATGAGCCATAAATCTGCAGTACATAAGACAATATGGTCAGATTGTGATCTGCATCTTAAGTCCTCAGTGTATCATGGCATGGTTATTGAATGTGATAGGCAAACAATATTTTTGGCAACTAACATGGAATTACAATTTTATGCAATAATTTAATTGGTATGTCTTCCTGATGTGTTGAAATATGCCATTTTACACATTCAAAGTTAATTTTTAAAAAATAATAATTGTTGCAATAAAATTGTCACAAATAATATTGAGCTACCTATAATGGAGTTACATATCATATTCAAAAATGCTGATATGCTGTATCTAGGAAATGTGAAAAGACAAGCCAATTCTGTGAACTGCATAAAAATTAGCACATAATTTCTTCATATTATAGAAATAAGTTCCAATTTGTTCCATAGTGTAATATTGTAGATTTAAACAGTGAAAATAATGCTGCAGCATATTCCCATAAACTTTGAAATAGGTCAAACAACAGAATTGATGAAAGATGTGGTCATTTCATTAGAAATTGTAGGTATAGAAATGGATATTACTCTTATTATCTACCACATGGCATAAGTGTACATTATAATACTAATCCTTACATGCTACAAGGAGTGAGGATTCAAAAAACTGCACACTAATAATTTAAATATCTACTGCACATCAAATATGCTAAGTTCATTTTCGAACATTCTGTAGGTTTTGTAGGTTCAAAATTCACCATCTTCAAACACTTTGACTTATTTAGCTAAAATGCAATATGGCAAAAGTTCTTGGGCATATCTAGTTGCGGCCTTAATTTCAGCTTAAAAATCCAAATTTAGTGCAGTTACTGTGGTCTTAATATTGGTGACTTATCCTCATTTTGACTTTCTGCCCCTCCTACACCTTGTACAATATTACGAACGTATTATGAAAAACTTATAGGTCAATTAATGTTTTAAAACAGCTGGTATTTTGTTTCTTTATATCCAAAAATGTGGTCTAACCCTAGATTTTTAAAAAAATAAGAATTTGAAGTTACTGAAGCATAAGAATTTTTTTTTTTTTGTCTGGCATAACTCAAATACAATAGGATACCAATTTCTCAAGGAATTGTGCAACAATTTCAGCTCAATTGCTTTAAATTTATGGCAGTGATGGTTGTAAAATATTTGTGAATTACCCTCACTCTACTCCAACACAGAGAGTTCAATTCCTTAGATTTTAAAAGTATTTTCAGGTCTATTATCCTGAAAGCAATATTCAATTTTGCTCAATTACCGTGCGTCCATTTCGATCTGCAGCCGAGAGATCGGGAGAAGCGTGGCGGGCGGCGCTGACGGAGATGCCGACATTTGCGGCCTGTAATGCCCGCTTATTTTTATAGACATATGCAGACATTTATATAAATATTGCAAAACGAGCACTAACCTGTGTTATAACACGCAAAAGTTCTTCTGTAATTCATCCAAGTTCTGCTCTTATATACACAAATAAATACGCTATAGAAATGATGTTAAGAGCCACAGATAATAAAGCATTTTAATCATAGTTTTGACCAGTAACGTCCTGTTTAAGTTTATATCCTTGAAAGAGTTTTGTGGCCATGGGAATCGTTTGGAGGTTTCGAATGTGCAACACTGTATCAGGATTACACTGCAGACGAAACTGATAAAAGTGAATGGTTTTCGTGAGCTTCCTTGCAATCCGAAATATCCGAGCTCGAGTTTTTTGTTCCTTCGCGACTAGATGAAGACAGAGTTGTAAATATAGTGGCGAGCAATGTAAACCAAGAGCGTGTTAATTTCGTACTGTGCGCAAGAGTGTTATTCTTGGTTACTTGCAGTTACTTGTTTGTGTTATTGTAGTGTGTATGTGTGACGTGTCAGTGAGACGATTGGAATGCCAGCCGCAAGATTCACGTTAGAACAAAGATTTTTTTATGTATGACACGTAATTACGTGAAAACAAACTCGTGTCGAGACGTGTGTAGGTAATTTGTACAGAAATTCCCATGCGTTTCAACTCCACACAGAGATACGGTTAGACATCTTGTCCTTAAATTACGAGAAACTGTATCGTTAAATTTTAAAACACCTAAGCAAAAATGACGGATTCTAACCGAAGCAAAACTCGATGATATTGGTGCAGTGTTAGAACGTTCTCCAAACAAACCTCTACGCCGTGTTTCACAAGAGGTGGGCGTGTCAAAATCATCGACACATACAGTCACTAAGCTACTAAAATTAAAACCATACTCTTATAACACAGGTTAGTGCTCGTTTTGCAATATTTATATAAATGTCTGCATATGTCCATAAATATAAGCGGGCATTTCAGGCCGCAGATCGAAATGGACGCACGGTACAAAAGTGTTGCATTTTGAGTTAGATATATACAGTTGAGACTACTTTATGCATAACTCAGTTCTGCAAAATTCTGTTTTATATGTAAATTACTGTAGATCCTGGCAAAATATAATTTAAAAATGTGTTAATTAAACCTGATGCATCTGTACGTAATTTGGTGTTATACATACTAATTTTCATAAAATATTGTTGATTTGTACATAACCAAGCTACAACAATGTCACAGAAGCAACAGTTTTCAGTTGCTACTGGTCGGCCATGGATTGATTGATTGATTTGTTTTTTTTATTTTACTTCGCAGCTTGTGCCTCTTGGCTAATTTGCGAAGATGGGGATGAGTGATAAAATTGATGATGGACATTTACAAACAACCATGCCGGAGCGGGTTTCAAACCCAGGACTCCTGGCATCACAGCGCGATGTGCTAACCACTCAGCCATGAGGTCCGGCCAGTCGGCCATGGAGAACAGAAAGAGGCAAAGTTATACACTTGACCAGAAAGTAAAATTTATGCGAGAAGTGGATGCTAATCCACATAAAACTAAAACAGAAATAGCTGCAGAATTAACCATGCCTTATACTAACCACACTTTGCACAGTCATTAGTAAAATAAATGTTATTTTAGATGATTTTTTAAAATTGGGTAGTAAATCTATAAAACTGTAGTGCCTACTGTAGTATATCAGTATCCAAGTGTTCACTAATAAAGTGGCAAATGTTATGTATTTAAGAATCAAATTTAAGATTTGTTAATTTACCACTTTATGACTGAAATAACCTGTATTATGTACATCTTGTTCCTCAAAATAGATACAATGGACATTTCCACTGACATGAAAAACATTTTAAATCCATTCATTTTACTAATAATAACACCAAAATGAGATGTGCAAAATATTTTGGCGATATTTGTTGTGGTCCTCGAGAAACATGCCTTCAAACACTGCTAAAATTCACCTCCTACGTCACTGATTTGAAAACGTCCACTGATTGACCTGATATCATCACTTAGAAATGCGTGCGGATAGATAGTACTTCTGCTCATCCTGTAAAAATTAGCATGGGCTGTGAAAGTGACAGCAAAAAGTCATTTGTTACTGTGTACAACAAGGACCCTATAACTTCCAGTGCAAAAATGTGTGCTCCATTTCTTGGAGATGAATTATGCCCTAACAGTATAGCAGTATTTACTATAATTCAGCCACTCGGTACAGGGTTTTTCCATTAGGCTGACAAAGCAATACTGGTAACAGTCAATGGCTGAACATGTGAACAGCCTTGTTCATTGCTAATACACAGATTCTGTCTGACAAGAAATTATTGTTACAAGAATGCCTTTTATGGAATTACAATTATTTTCATCATAATATTTTCTTCGCAAATTTTAAAATAACAATACGTTTAGAACACTCAGGTTTTCTTCAATATAAGAGGTGATATGGTAAAAAAGGTATGCGGAGTTTTTAAATATCCTGCAGTAAATGACAGTTTTCTTCAGTTAATATATACATATATTGCAAATATATATAGGTGACAGCCGGTATTTACACCAAGGACCGCTTGTCACCTATAGGTGACAAGATGCTTTTGCATGTAGTTTCCGACTTTTTGGACACCCTGTGACTCTGATTATGTTTGGATATACATGTTTTGAGTTCTGCATGAGTCTAGAGGTATATGATGAACAATGAGCAAGGTTTAGTATCATTTTGGTTATGTGGGGGAGGTGGGTCACCCCCGAATATCACATTCTTGTGGGTTTTTTTTTTCTCATTTCTGGGATATGCATAGGCTCTTCTAGCAAGGAAATGAACCCACGAAAATATTTTTTGGCTTTCCTTTTCACATGTCAGTGGTAATGAGCTGTCACAAGTCACACGCGGGGGAGGGTTCAAGGTTGCTGGCACAAAATATTTCACAATACCTTTGTTCATTCCCAAGCAGGGCTCAGCTTGCTGAATGAGTGTTTTCATCTCCCCTCAGCCAAGCTATGCTATTTTTGGCTTCAGCTATGTCTTTGTCCAGGCCAGGGAGGAGAAATGGGGGTGAGGGTGGTGGCTGTTTTTCAGGAAGGCATTTGGAAGGGCGAATTCATTGTTACAGCTGCGTTTAGAAGTGGCCAGTTGCTTGATTTTTGTATGATAATGCCAAACATATCAGGCAGTGTGCAGGTACAATTTTACACATTTACGTCGCGGCGCTTAAAAATGGGGGGCTCGCAATTTTCAAATTTGGTAAAAAAAAATAATTTCTTTCTTCTTCTTCTAACCGATAACGGAAAATTCTGTTTTTATGCCATAGGCTTATTGCCCCATGTGTACTGAACAAAACGAGCTATAACTTGTAACTCCAGTGTTCTTAGTTCCTGAGCTAAAACAAATTAATGTATGTGCACCAAATTTCAAATTTCCCACTGGAAAAAACTCTGGTGCTTCGCATTGGAAATTTTTTTTTCTTGGAAACTATCTTGAATATTTGCATGATTTTTTGTACGATAATGCCAAACATATCAAGCAATGTGCAGGTACAATTTTACACATTTACGTCGTGGCACTGCCGAATGGGGGACTCGCAATTTTCAAATTTGGTAAAAAAAAAAATCATTTCTTTCTTTCTTCTTCTTCTTCTTCTAACTGATAACGAAAAATTCTGTTTTATGCCATACTCTTATAGCCCAATGTTTTCTGAACAAAACGAGCTATAATTTGTAACTATAGCATTCTTAGTTCCAGAGGTATAAAAATTTACGTAAAATCATGCGGAAATTTAAAATTCCCGCTGAAAATTCCCCCTCGGTCCTTAAGGCATTTACCGGCAAAACACACTCGGTCATCTAAGGGTTAACCACAACGATGAGAACACATGGTTAATTTAGTATGTATCTTCTCTAACATCACATTTCTTCCCACTTTTGGCTAATCGCAACAATGAAGATGAAGGAGAAACTCCACCCCTCCCAACTACCACCAACCAGTACAATATCACCCAACCTGCCAATGAGATGAGACAAAACTTTGGTCTGTCCCTTTTGGTCTCCTTTTATGAGATGAGATGGGAAATGTCTCGTCTCATGAGCAACACTAATGTTAACCATCCCTAGCTGTCCCCAAAGTATCGAGCAAACATCCCCCTTTTTACAATTTCTACTTCAATGAAAGGACATTCACAAAGGAACAGTCATGCCCAGGTCGAGAGTCAAACCTGGAGCATGAAACTTCCTCAGATAAATCATGAATTTTGTGCATAATAATTATTATTTGTTGTAATTATTATTACAATGCCAGTTCATTCATGGTAATCCTGAATCGGTTGTTAGGTTTGCATATATAAGCAGGATAATATCCAGTTTTCGTAGCATTGAAATGAGGAGTAGGACTTGAGACGAGAACGATAATTGCCCTCCGAAACTGAGACGAGAACGAGACGGATGTTTATAAATCGAGACAAGACTGTCAACGAGATATTTACAAATAAACAGGATTGATTGATTGATTTTGATTTATTTTATTTCATTTTTGTGCCACTTTTGGCTAATTTGCGAAGATGGAGTGAGTGATGATGTGATATAATTGCTAATGGACACTCACAAACATCCCAAGTCCAAGCCGGGATTCGAATACAGGACCACTGGCATCGTAGCACGATATGCTAACCACTCCATCATGGGGGATGTTTGCTGGCACAAATAAACACGAGACAGACATTTACAACTCTCGATGAGAACGAGACTAAGACTGCCAGGTTTCGTCTCAACAGGATCCCTAGTGGTGAGGTTGTGAACCAAGCAATTAATGCGTTCAGAGTAAAGAGATGAGGTGGCTTTTTTCGCATTACGAAAGTCAAAATATATTGTACCATTTCAGTATGTGATATAATGTTATACACATTATTTCCTTTTAATAATTACACATATACTAAGCTTTGAAATGTACTATGCAACTGTAATATTCTCAGTGTATTTTCTCTTTATCTGTACAAAAATATTTTATCATAATTTGCACATCAGAAATGAAATACAAACTGAAATATCTTTATGGAAATGAAAGTAAAATAGGCTTTATAAATTAAGTGAAGAATGTGAAAATTCTTATTTTGCACTACATCGGTTATGGTAAATTTTGATAAATATAAGTTTAAAATATATTTTTGAAAATTTGGTCAGTAACCAATTTTACAAGCAATATTTTTCACATGACCTGAGAACACGCACGCAGCAGAACCCTTTCATTTATTTTGCACATGAGCAGCACAATATTTAATACAAGAATGATCATTATAAAGCATAGCTTTCCCTTCCACTATCGCTCCTTCTTCCATTATTTAAATCTGTACAGATTTGTAAAACTGCTGCACACATTGGCTCTCCATAGCCTACCTCCCAGTAAACTGAATGCTCGAAGAGCAGATGACAAATTAGTTCTAAGTAGCGACGTATTAACATGGCGGAGCATGTTTTGAGGTCAACGCTAGCCTTGCAGCTTTCAAAGTCTCGTATTTGCCTTAAGGAGGAGGGAGACAATTTCCCCCAGGTCCTTCTCTCTTCGGTAGCTGCCGATCACTGTTGCCAGCTTCGCTTTTTTAGAGCCAGATGTGGCTGGCTCTTTCATGCACTAGTTTGACTGTGAACTATGGCACCCGTGTCCTGCCTTACAATGATGCAATCACTGGCTCCAGCTTACATAGACAACTTCTGTTATAAGTAGGGAAAGGAACTATAGGTAAATAAATGTTTTTTCTGCGATAAGATAGAGACCCTCATTTTTGCCAAAATTCTGATCATAGCCTTATATGTCAACACAGCAAATTTTATTTGACATAAAAACACATATTTTCCAGTTTTCCGTATGTAAATGCATATTTTGCGAATTTTCATTTTAAATACATAAAATCGCTCATTGACTTCATCTACCTCGAAATCCTCGAAGGAAAAATGTTTATTCTCCGCACCTCTTTCATATCGAAAGTGTTAGGTTTGTTTTGTCTTTGAACACGCTCGCTGGCAGACTTTTGGCGCCTCGCCTACGATCCTATTGGAAGAAAATAGCTGTAAGTAGCTGGGGCTGGCTACACGTAACGATAGCAAGGCTTTTTAATGAAGCAATGCAGCTATTGTGGCCGGAAGGCATAAAATTTGACAATGTTCTTCTCTTGACAGATGCTGCAGCTTACATGCAGTAGGCCTTGCTGTTAGCTACCCCAAAATGGTGCACGTTACATGTGTGGCTCATGCGTTGCATAGAATATGTGAAAAGATAAGAGCTCTTTATCCCAATGTCGATGAACTGGTTTCAAATGGGAAGAAAGTTTTTATCAAGTCGCCTAGAAGAATAAACATTTTTAAACAAAAATGTCCTGAAGTTTCCCTTCCCCCTACACCTGTAGTTATGGGATGGGGCACTTGGTTGGATGCAGATGTTATGCCCAGAACTTTGAAAAAATTGTATCTGTTGTAAATGATCTCGACAAAGAAGAATTCTGCAAGAACTGTTGATGGGGCCCTCCTTAAAAATCGAATTGGCATACATCTCAAGAAACCTGTCCTTTCTCTCCAATTCCATACGAAAGCTTGAATCGTACGCGTATAGTAGAAACGAAACTGAAGGAATTCACTGGATCTAACGCACGAGTGCAAATTTCTAAATGTACAGAATTTTTTGGGAAAAAACAAGGTTTTCAAACTTTGTGCCAAATTGCACGTGTTTTGGAAAGTGAAGTAGAGGAAGAGGAAGCTTTGGAAAACTTCAGCGTTAGTGACATTTCGTGCTTCAAATATGCAAGAATTGTTTCTTGTGACGTGGAGCGATCTTTCTCACAATATAAGATGCTTTTTAGAGATAATCGTGACAAATTTACAATGGAGAATTTGGAAACAAACTATGGTGATCCACTGCAACTCTTCCAAAAAATAGCTCACTAAGAGGTAATCATTTAGAAACTGATTTCAGGTGTTTAAAATGCATGTTATAGTTTGTTTTTGTTACCAAATGTTTTTATTTTTGTCACATATTTTCCTGTTTTTATCACATATTTTCAACATTTATGACACATAAAAAATAAATATTTCTGAGTTTTTTAGCACATGAAGTTCCGTTCCCTAGTTATAAGTATACATTTTGCACGTGACGTGATATTGTTATATTGGCTGCATCGCCCCACCCCCTCTTACATCCCCAGCTAATTTTCTTTATAGCACCTTGTCTGACGTAAATAGGGCGTAATATTGTCATCCGGGAATACTTTATTTTCGATTTCGTACGACCATTGGTGGATTACTGAGATGGGTGATGCCGCTGGATCTAGACGGTGAAAACTAAGAATAAATTGCCATCATTTTAAAGCTAACAGTACCCCCTCACCACACCCCCACTCATTTGACACCTAAAATTAGCCCAGGAGGCACTTTATCCAGTTTCATAAATCTAGTTCCTTGAAAGTTTTTACTCCCTTTATGGTGAAATTCAGATTTTTTTGTGCATCAGGTTTGGCAACACTGCCACGATGGCTTAGGAGGCAAGGAGAAATATGAGGGGCAGTCAAATGAAAACTGAACACCCGCTACAAAGTGACAATGGAGTTTGTTTTATTCAAAAGTAATTGCCACAAGTGTTGAGACATTTATCCCACTGGGAGACGAGATGATCAATTCCAGTCTTGTAGAAAGACGTAGGTCGCTGACGGATCCACAACCTCACCCACTGTTGCATTTCCTCGTCCGAATGAAACAGACGTCCACGAATGTCTTTCTTCAGGTCACCAGTCACAAGTTACAAGGGGAAATATCGGGGCTGTACGGAGGATGTTCAAGCCTTTCCCAGCCAATTTTCTTAAGCTTATCCCTCACTCATATGGACAGCCTTGGATTTCTTTGGCGGGCAGAATCCACGTGTTTCCATTGTTGGCTTTGCCGTTTGCTCTCGGGCTCAAAATAGTGGCACCACGTTTCGTCCCCTGTGACGATACGTGACAGAAATGCATACTCTTCCTCGTGGTACCACTGCAAATGACTCAGACATGCAGTCATTCTGTCAATCTTTTGTCCCTCCGTCAGTTGATGCGGAACCCACTGCGTGCAAATTTTTCGGAACTGCAGGTGATCTTTGATAATGGCATGCACAGAGCCATAACTAATGCCAACCTGAACACGAATTTCTTCCTCTGTGATTCATCAGTCTTCCCGGATCAGACCATCGATCCTCGCAATCACATCAGGCGTAATGGCTCGATGGGCCTGTCCCGGGCGCAGATCGTCTTGCAGTGATGTGCGTCCTTCACGGAATCTCTTCTGCCACTCGTGCACACATGTCAGGGACATGTAGTGTTTGCCATACACTGCAGACATGCGACAATGAATTTTGCATGTTCCAGCACCCTCAGCCACCAAGAAATGAACCACACCTCTCTGCTATTCTTTGCTTGCCTCCATTTCCAATGCTGGACGAACACACTTTTCACTACGCTCACCTCCTGAGCAATGACGAAGCAACTGTGTGGACCTGTGCGTTTTCACTATGCATTTCTCCTACCCTACAGATGGCAGTATCGATATGTAACAACAGTGTTGCCAACTTTTGCGAGGAATGTGTTTTATGGTGGGTGTTCGATTTTCATTTGACTGCCCCTCATACATTGCTCTTATGGAAGTATTATTTTACTTGTTCTCTTGGGAATATCAAACTTCTGATAGCATAGACAAATATATCAACAGAAAAAGGACAGACTGAAGTAGTAATTGACAGGTGGAAATTTCGAACCTTCCATTTGATTAGCCGTAACTTTAAGTTGAAGTTGATTCCCAATAAGGAATACATGGGTTTCTGAAAATTCTTATTCATCATATTTTTCAAACATCGTATCTAGCTTAATAATCAACTTTAAAAAACACTTTCTCTTGCAACATTTGGAGAAATTCATACTCTATTGAACACCAGTTTTTTTCCTCAGTAGTGTTGCCCATTCGGACGATATTGAAATAAATGCACAACTGTTGCAAAATTGTCCCTCATTCCCTTAAACTGCATGCAGAGAAACCCGAGAACTTGCAGGGGTAATTTTTCCAGGGTGTAGTTTTTAAAATTGCAGTAAAAAAATTGAGTGGAAATGTCCATTACAGTATTTTAATAATGATTTGACATGGTATCTAAATCTGATTTGTAAGTAATTCCCAGTTATACATATTATTTTCACTTCACTTTTGCATACGTATAACTCAGGTTCTACTGTAAAGAATTTTTTTCAACTATATCACTAAATTTACAGGAGTTTAGATCATTGCAAAAAGTCCATACAGCCATGACCATCTTACAAATAATATTGTAAGTATGAACTTTCATTTTTATTGTGGCTAAAAGTCTTTACTTTGCTCAACATTTCTATGTATACATACTCTTGAGAATGATGTATTATGAGTAGTACATCAAAACACTGAGAAAATCAAATAATTTTGGCTACTAAGGAAATGAAAATTCTAATTTAGAATATTATTTGTATTTGTTAAGTATTTGACATAGTAATTTATCACAGCTGTTTTTGATTTGGATGAAATTTGGCATGAAGGTTCTATCGTATCTAGAAGGTTTGTATTCCAAATATTAGGTTTCCTTTGAGGAATAGTTCTAGAGTTATAGCCTGTGGAAGAAGGTTGTGTGCAACAGAAAATATGACCCAATTCTGAGAAATGAGCCTCAGAGCTAACTTCAGGACTCTGTAACTTTGGAACTACTGATCACAGCCTAGTGATGTTTACATACCAAACAAACCTCAACTAAGGAACACAAGTATTGTATCAAAATACCGTCAGCTTGTATACATTAGCAAAAAAAAATACTCCAAAATATGCCTCAAAAAGTCTTACATGTCAAAAAATTCATATTTTGTGTATCTGCTGTTACAAATGTAATCCACCCAGGAAGGTGGCATTAATTCTTCTAGTGGCCCTGATGTGGGTTCAGTATGTACACATTATGTTGCCTCCATATCTATCACCCAATCAATTTTATATGAGGTTGAATATGCAAGAAATTGAAAAATCACCGGAAAATGGCGTAGCACAAAAGGGACAAGCGATATCCAAGCCAAGTTGCATACACTACATAATCAGACCTTCCTGTAATGTGTGTCAAAATTTCAACTTGTTATTGCAAGGCACTAGTGCACAGTGAAGGTAGGCCCTTTAATGCTGATCGAGTTTGCAGCGGGAAGTTTAAAATTGAGCAAGGTTTGAAATAAAGATTTATATCTCCATAACTACAAATGCTAGAGATACAAATTATAGCTTGTTTCTTTCAGGATAGTATAAGCTATATGGCCATTGTTAGGAAAAAAACAATTTTCACTCACTTGTTAACAAACTTATTTATTTTTGGGTAATTAAATAATAATAATATATTTTAAATTTAATAATTTAATTTAGTAATTTATTTTTACCTTTAATAAAATTATAAATACCTAGTTGTACCATAAGTTCTGATACACATGCCAGGGAGTAGAAATAAAATACAGTACATGTAGGTTGACAACTGAAAGGTCAAGGAGCTTTATTGTGCCTCTCAGATGTTCAGTAATACAACATTCACTCGAAATGGCCACCTTTTGCCTTGACAAAAGCCCGAAGTTTGTCTGGCCATGGATATATTGTGGCACGGATCACCTCCATCCGAATTTCAGCGGCGGTTTTCATCAAGGTCCGTTTCAGACTTTCCAAATTAGGGTGATGCTTTTGACAGACCTTGCCTTCCAACACAGACCAGAGTTTGTAGTCCAGTGGGTTCAAATCAGGATTGCTCGAGGGCCAATCGTCAGATGCTATGAAGTGGGGCACATTGTTCCTGAGCCACCTCTGGGTGGTCTTCGCTTTGTGTGCTGGGGACAAGTCTTGTTGAAATGTCCAATCCTCTCCGTGGAACAAGATTTTGTTGAGGGGCATCACCACAAGCTCTAAGATGGTATCTTGATAGATGTTTGCAGTGATTTTAACCCCTTTCTCGCAAAAGTGCAGCTGTGCGATGCCTTCAGAGCTAACGCCCCACCACACCATGATGGATGCAGGATGATGGGAACGCTTCACACATTTCTTCTTGAGCACTCCAAGCATATACACGATCATTCTGGCAGTTATAGGATTCCTCTACATCAAAATTTTTCTCATCTGTAAAAATAAATCTTCTGTGGCCGTTTCGACCATGCCTTTGCTTTCCACTGTCGCTTACGCTTTAGGTCTTCTGTGAGGAAATGCCCAGTTGTTCGTCAATAACCTTAGAGTCTAAGGTCTTCGTTAATGATGCGGCACATTGTTCTTGTAGACACATTCATCTGCTTTGCAAGGAGAGATTTCTTGCGACAGGGATTCCATCAAATTCACTTCCTGATGGCTTTGACGAGAGCTGGTGTTCAAACTGACCACAGACGACCACTTCTAACATGGTCAGTAATTCCATTGGTCTCAGCAAACATTTTGATCATGCGATAAACAAATACTATGTTAATGCCCAGATATTTTAAGTTCTTGAAAATCTCAGTGGGCATCTTCTTTGCCTTGTACAAGGCAACCACTGCTGCATGCCTCTGTTCAATTTCCATTTTACACACTTTTGTAGCTCTTACTGACTACACCAGGCTTGAACAGGCAACACCTATGTTTCTACATGTGTTTTACCATCTTGCCACTAGATCGTGCTGGGTTTGTAGTGCCAGCAGACAGACGATCACTTTGTATCAGAACCTATGGCACGACTGGGTATGTATATTGTATAATTTATATGTATCTTTGTGGGGAGGGGGTTTGTAGATTAAGATCTCCCCCTCACCAATCTTAAACAATTTCGCACCCTGGCCGGAACGCTCCGGAACTGTTTGTTGGTGGAACTCAGTTCCTGCTGCGACATAATACATGATAGTCCACCCTTTATTACACCTTGTAAACAATAGGTAAAGAGGAAAGAGAAAGTTCTTGAACTAAAATTGTCTCTTGTTGGTGGGTGGTCCAAAATTTAGAAAAAAATACACATTTCAGTCAGTGGAATTCGTTTCAGTTGTAATTGAGATCCTAATTTCCTGAAATGACAGACGTGATAGAT
The DNA here is from genome assembly GCF_977018435.1 of Lepisma saccharinum. Lineage (NCBI taxonomy): Eukaryota > Metazoa > Arthropoda > Insecta > Zygentoma > Lepismatidae > Lepisma > Lepisma saccharinum. Next base: position 84,886,180 of record NC_139230.1, read on the forward strand.
CTTGTGTTTATATATTTATTTTGGATGCAATAATAATAATAATAATAATAATATAATCTCTACATTTTTCTCTTGCATGATGAATTATGAATGACAAATTGTTTTATTTACTTGGTCCTTTTTGCCACTTTTGGCTAATTGTGAAGACGAGGAAAAATGGTGGTAAGATATAGATGAGGGACATATTGACAGCACACAACACAAGACCCATAGAGGAATAAACTGGCCATGGATTCAGAAGCCCCTGAATAATGTAGTCCAGTAAGGTTGACATTTGGGTGCTTTGAGAAGGGGTCACTCCTTACCAGTGGTGTGCATACAAGGTAAGCTACCGAAACACTGCTTCGGCATGCAATTCGAATTTAGGATGTGTCCAAAAGGTGCAAGACCATACTTGAAGCGAGCATCCTCCGAGTATGGTCTTGGAGTGCGGTCTTCAAGTCTTGGACTTTCGAATTGCACTTTGACTGCAGTGCCAAATACGATCAGGCCTCCTCGATTGCGCAGTGGTAGCGTCGTTGCCTTGTAATCAAGGGGTCCCAGGTTCGATACCCGGTGGAGGCACAAGTGGTTCGGATCCCACTTTAAACTGTAGGTCCAGTCCCGATTAGCCTAACTGTGCATAAAGTGGACTTAAAACAACATATCAAACCAAATACGATCAGTAGATTAAACTGAGTACTCGTTGTTTTCCTCGCGTTTTAAACACTTGTTTTTCACCATATAAATCACATAGCATTTTCAAATGTTCATACACACATTAGAAGAACTATAACCAACAACATGCTGGCCCATAATGTATATCTACCTGTGTTGCTGGCTTTCTACCTCCATGATTTTAAACAAACAAACAACGAGTGCGGAAACCACATGACCTAGTCACCAACCATCTGTACTGTAAGCTGTGCACTTGTGTACTTTTGTTCTTGGCACTTTCGAACTGTACTAGGTGATGTCATTTCTGCCAAGACCATACTTCAAGTCTGTACTTTGTACCTTTCGGACAGAGCCTTAGCATAATGCCCAGGATACTTTGACTCCCTGAAAGTGTCGAGAGGCATTTTTGCAGAGGCCGTGAAAGCAAAGCCGCAAAGCAGTGGCATGCGGTGTTTTTATCAAGGCAAGCCTGCCCCTGATGTACTATTGTTTATTTAAAAATTATATATTCAGTGCTTCGGCTATCTAAATGATCATGCTCCTTACTGCTCTTCTCTCTGATAAAAATAATAATGGTCTTAAGTAGAAAGAAGCTACAAAATGAATGTGTTTTGTTAAATGTATATAATTCTTACACCATCTCTTTACTGTTCATATAGGTAAGGTAAAGTTTCCATTGCACATTTCAGCATACCATTAACCAAATATCTTCAATCTCGTCATTTTAGATGTGTGATCAGCATCACACTCCAGCTGACTTAGCCCACCCCAAGGGTTGTCCCCAAAAATCTATTTATTTGAGGCTGGGTGAACCCCAGAGTCACTTCATGCAGGGACAAGGCTGGAAAAGTTGGGAATCAAACTTGGGTCTCGTAGTAGTCAGTCGCCCTACCGACTATATTCACGTAGTAGTCCATAATTATTACAAGTATTACCTATTCTGTATCTATTTCTTTCTACTTAGTTATTTTATCGCATTTCTGCCACTTTTGGCTAATCGCGATGATGAGTGATAATTGGATGAAATTGATGAACACGCATGCCCAGGCAGGGATTCTGACCCCGGAACTTGATGCGGTCTGCCAAAGAGCAGAGTATTTTGTCTTATAATATAGCATTATTAGCAGATATTGTAATATCAAGACAATTTTGCTATTATTATTACATGTGACACAATTGATCTGCATCCGAGAACCCTTCCCAAAATATATTTCTAGATAAATGCCTACGTCCATGCCATGCCCCAGAAATGAAGTAAACGAGGTAATGAATCAAATATTTTGTTGACTATTGAAAAATATTGACACCTCATTGTTGTTTTCAAATGACTTTGTCAAAGTAGAGGGAAAGCTTACTTCCGTGGTGAGGTCACAAGTTTACGATCCCCACCCCTCACGGAAAAGGGGCTATTATGTTGTTGAGTTGGTGTTTTAAGTCTACTTTATGCACAGTAAGGCTAATCGGGGACTAGACCTGCAGTTTAAAGTGGGATACGAACCACTATGTGCCTCCACCGGGTATCGGACCCAAAGGGGTTGTTATGGTTAGACCTCTCCAAGCAGGGTAGGGGAAACTCTTCACGGACCTTGATAATAACTCATGTAACTTCTTCCTAGGCTAGCTAAAGGAGAAGGTGTACCTACAGGGAGCTGCAACTACAGAGCAACTGCAAGCCAACATCATAACCTTTTTCCAGGGATTGGAAGAGGAATTGTTTGACGGATTGAATTAAAAGTTTTTGGTGTATCAGCACTTTAGGTCATTTAGCACCTATCAATGTATGCGGGAGAATATCCCTTTACCTAAAATTCAGACGTAAAAGTTAAAATGAGGGGTGTAAAAAGCCCCTTTTGGAAAAATTAAAAGTGCAAGCATGTAAAGGGACCAGCACAAGACAAACACAACATATTAGCAAGTCAGAATAGTCTAAAAGCTTCCTCACAGACAGTGGAAAAGACCAGCTCTTCGCAAAAAGGAAGAGTATTTGTGTCGTTGAGTGGTCAATAACATGAGAGTCAATCTGGAAGAGGTTCTACGACAAGAAGCTGGATATATTGAACATGTGTTGCATACTGGCTAGCTCTCCACATTTTACTATGTGTAATAAAATTTATTTAAACTACATATTTTCAGTGATTAGAACGCTACATTTGAAAAGTAGCTTCGCTACAGCTACAACTACTCTTCCAAAATGTAGCTTCGCTACAGCTACATTTACCAAAAAGTAGCTCACTATGCTACTCCTGTGCACTACTCGCTACTTTGCTACTTCTGCATGAACAAAAAACAGCCATGCAGATATTTGAAAATTCTAGCTGTTACAGTTAGATAATAGGTAGTTATGACAATAGCAGTCTATTGATATATTTTTTTTAGTTACCATCTGACTGTTTTAACATTTTTGGTGGCAATAATTAATTTTTTAATGACAAATATGAAGGAAGCATTTTTAACAAAAAGTTTCAATTGCAATTTTTTCGTAAACTCCTAAGAGAATTATCAGGAACATGAAGCCAGAGAATTATAACAAGCAATATTTAAATTTTCTACATATCAATCATTTGATTAATAAATAAATCTTTGGCAATTTGAATGGTGGAAATCCATTATCCTCAATTTGGATGTCTAGGTACCTTTGTATAGTCATTGGATTACCTGACAGCATTAGTCATATTTTCGGCACCATGAATGAACTGATACAGGGACCCATGCATTGGTATCTGAAAGTATTGAATGGAATCACAGATGCTGACTTATACTTTTCCAGAGTCCAGGGGTTTTCTAGAGTCCGCAAAAATGTCTCAGCACTCTGCAGAGGGTAAGTATCCAGAGACATTGGGAGTGAAATGAATGAGGTGATTAAAGGATCATCTGGTGTGAAAATTAATATTCAAGACAATAACCTAGTTCCACTGGAGCACTTACATATAAAAATTATTACATATTCTGAACTACTTTGAATTATTACAACTTTTCAAGTATTGCCATTATGATGAATGTTGGCACTGATATTGATTCGAAGCAATATTGGCTTAGCCCTAATACCAGGTGTTTCTAAAATAACAACTCATTTCATGGAAAAACCTGTCATCTGTTTTTGCTTTTAGGTCTAACTGAAAGATGCTCACCATAGAAGAAAGAACCAGTATTTTTGCTGGAGACTGGCTGGCAAAACCTTTGCAGCCATCCAGGAAAGGTTTCGGCAACGATACCACAAGGAGGTACCAACGAGGGAGAATATCAGTCTCCTGATTAACAAACTGAAGAGGATGGGGAGCGTCCACGATGTGCAACATCCAGGTCGTCCACCAATCGCACAGGAACATGTCCAGACCATCCATGGGCGTGAGGCTGTTGAAAGGAGCCCTACTGCATCTACCCGTCGGCAAAGTTGGGAGCATCCAGAGATCTCCCACACCAGTGTGTGGAGCATACTGCATTATAACCTTAAAAAGAGGGCCTATCATGTGCAGGTACTGCACCACATGGAACCTGAGGATTACGCCGCAAGGCAGGAGATGTGTGCTGGTCTCCTTGACAGTGTTGCGAATGAAAATCTAATGGACAACACACACTTTAGCGATGAGTCGACATTCCACACCTGTGAGATGGTGAACTGACATAACACCCGTATCTGGGCAGATGAGCAGCCACATGAAACAATGGAGTGGGAAAGAGCAATGCCAAAAGTTAATGTGTGGTTAGAGATCATGAAAGGGAGGGTGTACGGCCCGTTCTTCTTTACAGAGGACACAATTCAATCCAATGCTTACCTGGACATGTTGCAGCTCTTCTTGGAACCTCAGTTGCTAGCTGATGGCATCCTGGGTACTGTGTTCTACCAACAGGATGGTGCCCCTCCCCACTTTGCTCACATTGTGAGAGATTATCTGGTCGAGACATTTCCGAACAGCTGGATTGGATGAGATTCACGATGGATATGGGCACCAAGATCACCAGATCTCACACCCTTGGACTTTCTTGCCTGGGATTTTATCAAATCGCAAGTGTACAAGGTCAAGATCAACTCCGTTGAATAACTCAAGGGACAAATTATTCAGGCTGTGAATAACATTACACCACAAATGCTGGAAAGAGTTTTTAGGGACTGTGTCAAAAGGTGGGGTTTCTATGTTGACATGCAGGGTGGCCATGTTAAACTGAGGTGAACGTAGATCTAGTGGGACTGTACATTCCATCTGTGTTATTTTAGAAACACCCTGTATATAGATAATAAAATTATTCAGGAACTTGGTAAACTATACACCTGGATATATAATATACAAATACAGTACGATTATACATCCTCTACATACTTATTTGTCAATGTATCCAGATATCAACTAACTAAACTGTGCATACATACATTATCTGTAATATCAGTACATCTATCATCTGGATGTCCTTATCTTGATTTAGCATCCAGCACAACTAAGCATTCTTGTCCACTTTTTTCTTTTGGCCTATTTGGTTCCACCCTCATTCATTGCTTTCTACAGGGTTTGTCCAATAAGTATAGAGAATGAAGTCATAAAAAGAAATTTATTGAAGATATATGTACAGGGGTGTTAATATTCTTCAAAACATGACCCTCCTGCATCAATACACCACTGCCAGCGCTTTTTCCACTCTTCATATGCCCCCTGGTAGTCGGCAACTACAAGGCTGTTCAGGCACCCTATCGAAACTGCTTCCACCGCCTCAATCATCCTGAAACTATGTCCTTTCAGGCTCCTTTCGATCCTAGGGAAGAAAAATAAGTTGGGGGGAGCCATATCTGTACTGTAGGGTATTGTGCACAATGTTTGGCCAGTGCCTCCCTCACAATTAGCGATGTGTGACTGGGTGCATTGTCGTGATGCAGCAGCCAGGAATCGGTGATCTCGCTTCGGACACGGCGGACTCTAATCATCATGGGTCACAATTGAATGCCCAGTGGATTTTCGTAAATTTAACTCCTGTGCTATCAAACAAACACTTAACTGGCGATCACTGTTCAGAAGTTCTCACACTTTGGCCACATTTTCAGCGTTTCGGATCGATGTAGGATGTCCAGCACGTTGTTCGTCTTTGACGTCTTCCCAGCCATCTTTGATTTTTTTATGCAACTCAAAAACATGCGTTCTGGACATGGCTTTGTCCTTGTAAGCCTCACAGATCATATCAAAAGTCTCTGTAGCAGATTTGTTCAGTTTAACGCAAAATTTGATGGCACAACACTGCCCGATGGTTCGCTGCATCTTGACTCTTGATGCGAACACTAAACACACTTTCACTTCAGGTGCGACCTACACACTTCTAAGGCTCGGAGGCAACTGAGCTGGGTCTCCTAGCTCATGTGACATCCCGCAACACTGATCCCACCCACAGAGACCACCCTCCACACCTTCCCATTGGCTGGACAAAATCAATCCCGATACTTATTGCACAAACCCTGTATATCAACACTTAATGATTCTGCATTACTGTTCTATAGAGGGTGTCCCATGTAACTTGATCAAAATATCGCAAGAAATATGCATCGAACCAAAAAATGTTCCATATGGAAGTATAATAGTATTGCAGGGGCAAGTCACCTACACTACAAAGAACACACCCCGTCACCCCCAGGGGGTGGGGCAGAGGGCAACATTGAAATGTTAAAAGGGAACCCCTATTTTTTATTACAGATTCGAATTCGACATCCAAAAATACGTAGGTTTTGTCTGACAAATTTGTTCCATTTGTGATAGATAGATGATGCCGTAAGCACGTGTTGGTTGTGTCTCACAAATGCAGTGCCTTGCAAGTGTGTGAGGAGGGATACTGTGCCCTAGAAGCATTGTGCTCGGCCTGTCAGTAGTCGGTGATTGTATGGTCAGTGCAGTGAGACCACAAAGAGTCGAACGACACAGTTAAGTGGGGTATTCAACATCATGGATTATCTATCTGTAGAAGAGAAAAATGAAATGATCCTTGTTTATGGTGAATGCAGAAGGAACATCGATGATGCCGTGACCCTTTATACAAAACGTTTTCCTGACAGGTTAGGATCGCGTTCTTAGTTTGTTTGAGTTGTCAAACAGTTTCGTGCGGAAGAAAGTGTACAACCTAAAGAAAAGGGTTCATAGAGCAACTGCCACTGGAGAGCATATTCAAATTGCAGTCCGTTATGGTGGCTCATAATCCCCAGGCAAATATGCGAGTAAAATCATCGCAGTCAGGAATTTCTCGCAATAGTGTTTGGAGAATATTGAAACGTCACAAATTTCATGCCTATCACTTGTCCATGCATCATAAACTTCATGGCGATGACTTTCACAATTGAGTGGTGTTTTGTGAACGGTCACATGAACAAATACTAGTCGACCAGCAGTTCTTTCGTAGAGTACTTTCTCCGACGATCAACCTTCATAAAACTACGGGCAGGTTAATCATCACAATATGCATTATTGGAGTGTGGGAAATCCACATTGGTTGCGTGAAGTTGAACGTCAACATCCTTGGTCGGTTAACGTGTGGTGTGGAATCACAGGGGACAAACTGATTGGTCCCTATGTTTATGACTACTTTGGACGGGCACAAATATCAAACATTTTTGCAAGAGGAATTACCGACTGTTTGACGACGTAAACCTTGCACTGCGACAGCACATATGGTTCCCAGTACATAATGCAATAGTAGCATTAAGGGAGGAATTAAACCGCATGTACAATGGTCGATGGATTGGTAGAGGTGGTCCAGTGCGTTGGCCTGCCAGATCGCCAGACCTTTTGTCGTAGGATTTCTTTTTGTAGGTATATCTGAAAGAATGTGTTTATCAAGATGTGCCAACAACCCGTGCAAACATGATTGAATGAAAAAAAAATGCTTAGGCACACATTGATGCAGATACACTTCTGCATTGTGTTCAACCATTTGAAGAACAGATAAACAAATGCATTGAAGTTCGAAGAAATTATTTCAAGCATTGCATGGAATAATTGCATCTAGCACCCCGATGGTGAGAGGCGAACGGATGGTGCCATCTATTTATCATGAATGGAACAAAATGTGTCAGACAAAACCGATGTATTTTCGGACGTCGAATTCAAATCTGCAATAAAAAATAGGGGTTCACTTCTAACATTTAAGGTTGCCCCCTGCCCCACCCCCCTGGAGTGATGGGGTGGATTCATTGTAGCCAGGGGCGTATATTTACGGCTATCTAGGCTATATGTGAAGCCCAGACTCAGTGTCCAAAATACAGAAAAAAATATCTATCAGAAATGTGCATAAAATTGTTCATTTCAATAAAAAGATGAACCTGATTTCTTAGGAGTTGGAAACATCGCCCGCTTTCTTTGAATTCACAAGGCGGCTGGCGGGGACTGCAAGGGGTGATAGGCAAACGTGACAGAGCTATCTTAAGGTTCACCCGATCAGTGTTGGAAGCCAATTTTTCCCAGCATGTAATTTCCCCAGGAACGGCAAATTGTGGAGCCAAACTGTTACAGGAGAGGGAACAGGGTTTCATATGGCGGGAAAATTCCCTCTGAACTTCTTCAACAGTCTGGATCAATGTTGCAAAACAATTTTTCCCAGCATGTTATTTTCCCAGGAACGGGGAATTTTGAGGCCAAATTAATGCAGGCAAGGGGAAAGTGTGGCATATGGCAGGGCATCATTAAACGCTTGCAGGTGAGTTGAAAAAGAGGTCGTTGACCTTCAAACAACTAGAGTTACAATGGGGAGGAGAAAATTGTTGGCTGACTGGGAATGGTTTATGAGTGAAACTAAAAATTACCGAAATGACAAGGACCAGTTCTAGTCTAGATCGTGTCGAATGGTCTGTAAGGGTTCCTTGGTATGTGGAATTTATTTAGAGGCAGCGTGTGAATACAGTAGTGAGTGGATTGTATTTTTGTGAATGATATGTGCTGTGTTATGTAGTGAACTGAAATAAAGTCATAACTAACAAGCTCTCTATTTGGCTTACGAATGACGATAAGCTCCAAATTGTTGTGGATTTTTCTTTTATGCCCACTTTATGTGCAGATAAGCTAATGAGGATCGGACCTACAGTTAAAGTGGTATCCGAACCACCGTGTATCGAACCCAGGACCCCTTAGTTTCAAGGCAACGACATTACCACTGTGGCAACAAGGAGGCTCTGAACTTCAAATCGTGAAAATAGGTAGGTAGAAGTTTTATATTTATTCTCATATGTAGGCCTACGTAAATATTTCACAATATTGGCCTCTTAATTATGCAAATAAGAATAAAATTCTCGAAATTCTTTTGTTACTGACATAGTGTACATTTCCATATCTTATATATGAGGTATATATTTTCAATCACAATGCTACATCACTTCAAACACCCCACCCCAAATGAGCTAAAAAAGACATCCCCAGCAGCAAATTTTTGTACATTCAAACACTATGATATCTTAATGCAACGTTATTGATGCGTTGGAATTGAACTTGAGACCCTGAACCGTCTATTGGGTGGCATAGCTATTCATCATTTATCTTCCAGATGTTTATCAACAGCTTGGCCTAAATGTGGGATGTGCGAGAGGTCGCACTCGAGAAGAATGGCAAGAATTGATATGTACAATAAATGTGTTTTATACTGTCCATGACTGAACCGATATGGATGTAATTAGGAAAAGGACTTTACCTGCCTCTCGTCCTCTCGAATGCAATCATCTCAATTGTCACCATCACATATCTGACCACCCTGTCAGAACTCAACTCTTGCGCACTTCATCCCCGATCCTGTCACAATCCCATGCACTCGCCAACTGTCCTCTCCCCCAAAACACAGCGTCTCTCAAGTCAGTAACCTAACATTTGGGTAATTACTTATTAAGCATTCCTTTCTCTGCTTCCTGCTATGTTAAGGATAATAGCAGACTTGTCACTTTTACCCAACACCTTGTGTACAATATGATATGGTGTGATAGCCCAGGTTTTTAACCCAGTATACACCACTGAATGTAGCGTAGGTGACTTACCCCCACAATACTATTATACTTTCATATGTATGAACCATTTTTTCTTTCAATGCATATTTCTCGAGATATTTCGATTTGTCAAGTCACATGGGACACCCTGTATATTAAACTTCCACAATAGATGTTTTGGGGGAAGAAATAAAGTTTTAAGAAAACCTGTCCTGAAGCTAGTTGCTGACAAATGTTTGGTATGAGTCAAGATATTAAATTTATAACACTATTGAAAGTCCTACCACTTTATTAACTTTATGTATAACATACATGTGTGATTTACAATGTTTGGTTTGTCCAATCTAAGTTGTTTAATCCAAATTCAACTGTCTGTTGAATGTTAGCAACAGCTGCATTTCAAAGTTCTGGTCAGTCAGCCGTGTCCTTTTGCTTGAAAACAAGTTTCCACCAACACTAAACAAATGCTCAACAGCTCCACTTGATGGCGTAAGAGTGTTCAACTTGATGAAAATTTCTCTAAAGTTGCTGCTGTAACTGTTCAGTCTCTCCACAGGTTTGGGACTATTCTTTAGAAACCTGCACAGTTCCTGTAGTCCTGTTTCTGACTGGGTTTGCTCAAACATGAAAAAATCGTGAAAATCATCTAGTTTTCTTTCTTCATCCTGACAAGTTTAATTTTCCTTCATATCATGATATACAGCTCTATCCATCCATCTGCGTGCCTCACACTTTTTTTCAGATTCAATCCATGACAATTTGAATCTGAAATACAATAAAAGTGCCACATCACGGTATTGGTTAACTACACTGAAGAGAAAAACAAATCTTTGAAGTCCGCTTCTGGGCAACAATTTCAAGTTTATTGCAGGTTTACATTGAACTGATTGATTTGATTTTGAATATGAGAGGGAGATATTTGAAAAGTACAGCAATGGACAAAATAAGTGTGAGAATGAATGACATATTGAGGGAGAGAGAAAATGACTGATATTGTGGAGACAAATGAATGAGAGGATGATTGATTTTGTTTATCTTACTTCAAGTTTCTGCCACTCTTGGCTAATCGCAAAGATGAGGATGGGTGAAATTGATGAATGGACGATCACAAAGGACACACAATCCCAGAGTGGGATTTCAACCCAGGACTCCTGGTATCATAGGATGCTTTGATTACTACTACACCATGGAGGGCAGCTGGGTTACATTTGAAAACGGAAAAAAAATATAAGCAACAATGTTTTCAAGTTCTGAAAACTATACAATAAAAAATCTCTTAGGATATTGAGAAACTGCATAAAATAATGTGTTTATAAAAACAAATTAGTAAGGGTAACAAATGTTAGAAAAATAAGTGAAAAGACACAGCTGTATTCTTCACATAACACAAGGTGTTATTGGCCAAGACTAGATATCCACCTCTCAACCAAGGGCAAGTTCAACATTGGCATGCACTAAATAAAATACAGGTTGCCAACAAATTATTTTGAACATCATACATTCTGAATTTGTACGCATATGAAAGCATGTAATTGTTATCTTATAAAAGAAATTAACAATGTTGATGTTTTGTTATGTAAAGTAAAAAAACATCATGCATCTTTCATGTGAATAATCAAGATATAAAAGACACTGCAATGAATTAATTCCAGATAACTTCATACCTTTGATGGAAACAAGCAGCTAGCACCATATATCTATCCTATAAAATGCCTGTAAACTGTTGCTTCACACAATCCACAATAGCTCTGGCAAGGGTATCACAATGTACTAGATCTCCGGAGTCCAATTTAAAATCAAGTATCCAGAGAAGTTGGTGGAGTGTGGGAAGGAGATAGCTAATGGACACCTTTTTGTCTCCCTGCAGAATGTTCAATTGCTTTGGCTAATGGTTGCGTAACCTCAGCATATTCCTTCAAAAGTAAAATGTACATTACTTTAAAACATTGTAGGAATTAATGTATTCATTTGCAAATATAATGTTTGTTATAGCAATGAACAATGGAGTTTGTGCAAGAAAATATTAAAACAATTCATAAGCATGATTCCTTCATGGACTTTAAATGTAGCATATCATTCTAAGGAAATCCATTTTGTAAAAATACACTAAACATTTTCTAAATAATCTCCACGAAATAAAAATTTATGTTAATAATTTCTTCGGATTCTGGCACACAAGTGTATGTATGCATCACTTAAAATTTAAGAGAAAAATATTATGCAAGTTCTGCACTTTGGAAAACTAAAAAGTACACTACAATAATTGAAGAAGGCAAAAATTAAGAATATTATACCAGTTTGTAAGTACAGTTTGCAATGACCGAATAAGTTAACAGTATGAAATGAGTGCCAACTACATAAGTAATTTTATCATATCGCACCTACCTTCAAAAATTCAATCTCAAGTGGAGAAAATCTGCACAGGCCAATTGAATCACAAATTGCATGCACTTTCTCCTCATGCTTTGTAAAGTGTTGACATAGTAAATAGTGCCGATACAGCAGAATGCACCGAATTCCACCCTGTTGCATTCGGTACAATCAGACATGCACCAAGCTGTTCTTGCACTATGTCAGCAACCTGGGAAGACTGCCTGGATTTATTCCACAATGCCCGTGCTTTAGCAAAGTTACTTCAGAAGAGCCTTTTGTAATTTGCATCTGATGAGGCAGCCTTTTCTGCATCTTTCACTGCAACAAGATGTCAAATGTGTGCTGCACAGCGAATGTGTGGTGGCACAGTGCAATCTCCTGTGGCAAGAATTTCTGTAATCTCTTCTTCCACCACATCCAACTCTTGGCTGTCACTTGCAGAAAACTCCTTGAAGGCTTTCACGAAGTTTGATCCATTATGAGTTACCACAACCACTACTTTGTTATGAATGTGGTACCTGATAAATATGTCCTGCAGCTAGCTCTTTTGCCAAAACATCGTAAGTATGGCTTTCTATGAGACACCTAAATGCAAGAGCAGCAGATCTTCTCTCTATATAGACAGTGGATCTAACCAGTGGCAGGTTACTCCTAGGAAGGACCTATGATGTGCAGTTCGACAATCTGTTGATGCTGAGACAAAACTGTTCTTCTCAAATTCGTCTAGCATTGAAGATTTCATTCTTTCATATTGCTCCCCCAACTTTTTCTTTAATGTCGCAGAGCACATCAACTTCTTTTTCGTTAAAGATTTCCATAAGTCACTGAACGATGGTCTGTCCACCTCAGAGAATGGATGCAACCCATCCATCTACTATCCATCCAAGCAACTTATTGTCTACAGTCTCTTGGTTTTCCACTACAAATGAAAGGATATGAAATTTGATTAACGTAATGAAAAATTAAGGATTAATTAAGTTTCAATAATCATTATAGTTATCAATATTCAACTAATCTGTGTATGGCAAAATTGTGTTGAAGACAGAAGAATTGTTAAAAAAATATTATGAAATTGCCAGTCTCTATGGTGGATTTGCTAGCATTAGCATGCTACTTCACAGGATGGCCACTCTAGGACCATGGAAAAATTCAAGTATAATTCCTGGTTTTCAAGGCAAACTTTCCAAAAATTCAAGGATGCAAGCAGAGGTTTTCTCTAATCCAACCTTACATACTACCGCCCCTCAATAAATATATTAACACTATGAAGAGTGTGTGATTCCAAAGAATCCAAAATTCTATATTAATTAAACAGTGTATATATACTATTTAAAATATTCAATTTTACTTTACATTTGCCATGTCTCATACTCAAGACTCGAAATACATCTACAAACACATGTAACAAATGTTACGGAATATACTATCTACGAAAAATTGTTAATTGGATATAAAAATTTCAAACTCAGTCTTACCTAATCAGACTTCAAGATATCTTACCTCTCAATAAACTTTCATCTGTCAGATTGTTTTGCAAAGGATACTAACAAAGTAAAAGTATTGAGAGAATTCTATGTTATTTTCTACACAACTTTCTTTTCTTTTCCTTCCTCGATAAAAATAGAAACCAATAAAAATAGAAACCAAACTTCGAAAAACTTGCCTAGGGGCATTTGTGAATGTATGAATTTATTTGGATTAATAAAAGTTGCAATTTTTCATGTCTACGGAGAAAAATTCACGTAGAATTCATGCATAATTCCCGGAACAAAATATTCATGCATCAATTCCCAGAATGTCCAGTGAGTAGCCACCCTGCTTCGTCACTTGGTTTGGATCATGGGTAAAGTATGGATGTGATTGTCTCTTTTATTCTATCCATTCATCACAGTCACAGTTCACTCATGAATGGTATATGAATGATGAAAACCAAAATAGAAATCACAAACATCAATATGCTCTGACAAATAACTCAACTGAAAAGGAGAATTTTCCATCTTGGGGGCTGCTTAATTTTAATTGCTTCTGCCACTGGTTGCTATCACAGATCTCTCTTTACCTCTTTCTACTTGATTCTATGGATTTATTCAACTCTCCCTACTTCTGCTCATGTTTTCTCTAAAGAAAAAAACATTAGGACTATAGGTGCACAAATGAAAGTGAGTTCATCTATGAAATTTTGAACTTTATACAAAATACTTGGGCTTTAAAATAAACAGATGAAAGCTTACACATATTACCATACAGAAAAATAACACACAACCATTTATAAGGTTCTAATAAGAATAATATTTGCTGAGACTGTCATGCATAAATACTGTGGAATTCCACAGCAACTATTGCAATATTGTGGGAAAACAGTTCCCGTAATGTGAATAGCAGTCATGAGACAAGACATTAAGTATGGCTTCTAGCAATTAATTTGTTTTTGTCTCATGTGTGCACCTATTAGGGCTGAGCTGATACCAGTGGCATCTTTATCAGAAAGTATCTGTTCTACAGTATTTACCAATACTGGCAGATACTTTTCCATTGTTTGATTGTATGCAGGGTCCACATAAATGCCACACAACACTTTCGCAGAGCCCAATTGTCCTGGAAATTATGCAAAATTGGAAGTTGTGCCCGATTTAAGTGCAAAAAAATTGAATTTTGGAATAGCATAACATGTAATATTCATGAATATTTTAAAGCAAAAACTTTGGTAAATTTATGCAAATAATTAGAGCAGAATAATTTCTAATATCAATCAATATTTTGAAAAGCTTTTATCATTACAATTTTCAAGCATCGGTATTAGTTCAAAGTGTTATCGACTCAGGCCTAATGCTTACCCAATGACAAAGTGGTAACGCAAACATTTGCTTTTACGTTAACGTCAAGTTTTACTGGGTTTGAGCCCTAATGGATATTTGTATGGATATACTCTAGCTTTGTGAATGTGCATACATTACATTTAATAATGGAACTGAAATTTGAAGAAAGCACTGAAAAAACTGATCAGTCAATTTCATTTTTTGTCTAGCTATGAATTCCGTATCAAAGCAGTATTTTAAATTTTAAAATAACAGGGTGGCTACAAACAAGCAGAAATGAAATTCCCTGACTTTTCCAGGTTTTCCAGGAAAAAAATTACATTTTTCCCTGACAATTACAAACTAAACTAAATCGAAGTTTTTGCAAATGGAAATAATAAACTCATACAGATCCAGGTATGGATTTGTTAAGTACCAATATTATCTTCTATGAAATTGATTTAATTTCTCAATTCTCTATGATTTGAATTCAAACAGCAAAATAGTGGAAAAAATATTACAATTCACAAGCTAGGGAAGGATTATGGAATTTTATCATACACAGTAAGTTTAAAATAAAATACTTGATTATTTTTAAAGTTACAACTAAATGAGATAAGAGTGAACAGTGATTGATTAAGAAATACAATTTTTAATATATCAGTCTCCTTATACATTCTCGGTATTATATGTTGATATTTCCACTGAGGTTTGGAACCCTCTGCTTGCAAGAACCATGAGTTCGGACTCATTTTTCGATGTATAAAGGTACTTCTCTCTTCTTTGTAAAGCAAACAACTTAACTCTTGCATATAAGTGAAACAACTGAATTGTACAAAAGAAAGTGTCATATTTCCTTACATTATCAATGGGATTTCTGCTTCAGTACAGTATATCCAAGTGAAGTACTGTGAAACTGACAACATGCAGTTATACCATTATTGCTGATGAAAAGGGTATGCAGCTATTAGAAATTTAGCGCAAGGAATTTATAGAATTGCAATGTATAGATACCTGATTTAGCTAACCACACATTAAAACAGGAACACACTGTTAATAACAGCTTCTGAAAGTTCATATACAAGTGGCATCCTAAAGAAAGCTTCAATGGTGCCTATATGCAGCACTAGTGGTCAGAGAGACACACACACACACATGCAGGCAGAAAGAAGTGGCATGTAGTTGTAATCTTTTACAGTTGCAATGCAGCCATTTTAGGACAGTTCTAGGTTAAAGATTGCAGCTCTCATACTCTCAGATTTTTGCATGCTCAGAATTTGGCACAGAGCCACCAGCAATCATGTGGGGTGTGCAGACTGGACGTCGTGATTGATAGTATGGTCAGACGATGGTGCAGACAATTCATGGAAGGCCAATCGAATGTGCACAACCCCATACAGCTGAGTACACGTGGGCCCTTTCCATCACTTCAGGTGAGAGATATTGGACCACTTCCTGTACAGCCCTGGCCTTGCATGTACCGACTTTCATATCTTTGTTTAACTGAAGAGGTTTCTGGCAGAACAAGGATTTGACAGCTACACTGCGGTAGAGATAGTTCCAGTCTATGCTGTCAGACACATATGCCATGGGCATACAAAATTTAGTGCCATGCTACGACAAATGCCAGAACAACGGTGCTGATTATGCCGAAAATTAGGTTAGGACTCACTGTTACTAATGCAATAAATTACAGCTTATATTCTTGTTTTATTTATGCCTATTCAGTAGAGACCTTGTTATCTTGTTATTTTTTTCAAACCGGTGTATTTTTAATTTTTTTATTTTTTACTATTCGGTGTTATTTTTCTTCGTGAGAGTATAATATCTTGAAAGTTATTTTCCATACCCCCTTCCGGAGCAGTTTGAATAGGTGGAAAAGATCCCGGTTCTCTCCTGCAGGGGATCGACCCCAGGTCTCAGGTAGTCAGATGCCCTCACGACTGTGCTCCTTATTTCTTGCTCGACAAATGCTGATGGTGCGCACTTAGCTTGGTTATTCAAAACACATCTCGCACGACAAATACTGAAGATGTGGTTCCTGTGTGACGGTAGATACGCACTCGATCTCCTGTTAGAACCCTGCCACTTTGCTCTGTGAAGCAAATGGTTTTGATAAAAGTTGAAAAAATCATGGGAAATACATGATTTAATGTGGCTGTCAGAATTATTTCATGTATAACAAGCATTATAGTTTACTCTTGAATAAAATGTTGGAAAACTTGCATGTTCTACATACACAAACATGGCCTAGAAAAGACAAGAATGTTGGATTTCATGGAATTTTTCGTTCTTTCAGGACATTTTTTACAAAATGTGCTAAAAATGCCAACAATTCGCATTTTATGCCAAATCCGCATTATTTCAATATTTCGAACGGGCGAAAAATGTATCCAGACATCACTGCACATTCATAAACACAACTTAATTGGAAATTACTTTCTGGCCACCCCTTGCTTAAATCAGTGAATAAGTGGAAATTTAGCAGGTCTGGCAGAGAAAAGTCAATTCTTGAAGAAAGTGATTTGCTTTTATGATTGAACGATTCGAGTAAATATGATATTAAAATATTTACATATTTATTATTAGTATTTTATTTCATAATATTGGACATTAACTTCACTCAGTGAGAGATTAATGACCATCTCTCATGAGTCTAAACAGACGGGACAGAGAGTGGCGTTAATTTAATTGCAATACTAGTGTTGCAGTAAATTTGAGGTTGGGAGCATGCACTTGCCATTTTTTATAACGTTCACCAATGCAGATTTATGTTTCACTTTTTTGTGATAGTATTCAATATATATCCCGTTTTGTTGGATTCTTCTTGATATCTAAGAATAGTGCAATGTCATTGTACATGTATGTTAACTTGTGAGAAACCAGTAATACGTCAGGATGATGAAAGAAAACCTTCGTAAGCACTGCTACATTAAATAAGGTGAAGTGAACCAGAAGAGTAATAAAATTCCAGGAGCATGCTTGCAGTCTAAAGCTCTTCTTGTTTATGCATGCGATTTTTGTTGGATGTTGCAGTCCGAAGACATCCAACAAAAATTAATTCCATACGAGTACCATGCATGCAATTTCTGTCGCATGTTGTAGTGAGATACTTTGTTGGGTGGCGATATTCGACAAAAATCGTATGTATCAATGGAGCCTATTTGGTTCCATGTTGCTTCAGTTTGTCCAACAAAATGCCTTACTACGACATCCGACAACTATCGGATGGTGCCATCCGCTCTCACCCCGTCCATGTGTTGACCATTCTGTCCCCTTACTACTCCCATACGGACAAGAAAAAATGATAATTCAATGCATTTTCCACGTAATATGTAGAGGCTTAACACATTTTTCTGCCCCTCCGGAAATAAATAAATAAACAAATATCTCTATCTCTCTCTCTCCCTCCCTCCCCTCCTGCCATCACTGGTTTCTGGCACTGTGGTTGTGTTGTGCATAAAAGGGGCCTAAAAGTTGAGGCCGAAACTTAGCAACAAGATTTCCTGTTCCCATGCAGAGTTCCATAATGATATAAAAAATAAATAATAATAATAAAAAAAATCTATCAAGACAAAATTCCCTGACATTTCCCTGACTTTTTTTGACACCTAAAATTCCGACTTTTCCCGGTTTTCCAGGTCTGTCGCCACCCTGAATAAGTGTGTTAGTTACACTAGAAAAATGAAAGCTGTGAATAAGAATAATAACTAATATATTTTTATTCATTTGAAAGCTTTGGAGGGAGGGGGGGGATTCAAGAATTTTGGTTCACACCACCTACAGCTCTACTCTTGCTAAGAAACATGAAAAATGGTTTTCACTTTACTCCTGAGAAGTAAGTAATTAGAAATTTCATAACATGTCAAAACCCCTTATCCTCCATGAACTGAAAATCCAGGACCACAGATTCATAAAGTAATACAAATATCTCCAAGTTTCTGAAATCAGGTAATGAGAAAATGTCACTTCAACATCATTCCAGTAACTTAAGTACTACTGCCAATGGGATTTTAAGTCCACTTTATACACAGTTAGGCTAATCGGGAGTGGGCCTACATTTTAAAATGGGATCTGAACCACAATATGCCTCCACCAGGTATCGAACTTGGGACTCCTTGATTACAATGTGGGTAACGGTTCAGATTGTTTTATGATCTTCTTTTCAAATTCTCCTAGCAAGAAGACCGTAGAATTTTGGCAATCATTATCACATGAAATTTGAACCTTCCTTAATGTAATGAGCACTGTTTGGATTTTGAAAAAAAGTTATTTGTGTTGAAAAAAAAAAACAACTTAAAAATTACCTTAGGCACGCATGCGTGCTTCCCATGGACAATGTACTTTCCATTGTCAAGTGACTGTTAAGTATTGTAGACTAGTGGGAAATAATGTAGAAGTAAACCGGAAGCTTAGTAGATTGCATTTAGGGATTTAATTTTAATGCTAAGAGAACCAAACCTGGCCCACCTAATATAATTACAAAAGCATACATTGAACAAAATCTTAAGTAATTGCTAAAACTCCGCAGTATGTGTTAACAGACGTAAATCAAACCATATAAAGATTGCATTCGAGCATGATGAAATTGCAATAAAACAAAAGGAACTTGCCTCAAATACAATGCTATGGTCAGGTAATAACTTTTGCTGGTGAAAATAGTCCCATAAGCTGTTCTTCGCAGCACCTGGTGAAAATAGCCTTGTATGCTATTCTCACCACCTGGTGCAAATAGTCGCGGCCATTTTTTTATGTCGGTTGTAGTCCTATCACACGTGCATGATATTAAATGACAATGAACAGCTGAACACCACACTGACTTAAGAACTCCACATTGTAGTAGCTCCTGATTAGTGAAAAAAGTATTAAATTCATTATAACCCTGTAAATTTCAATTTGTGCACTGTGAAATTCTCTGCAATCCCTTTGAAAAAGCTTATTTAAGCAGGAAAAAAAAAACTTCGATTGAGGACATCGATCAAAATTCCAAGCAACAAACATTTCGTAAATGGTCTACAATATTTTGTGCTCTTCCAAAACAGTACATTAGACAATTTGCACGGACCTAATGCTGTATTCCTAATAAGTTACACATAAAATGGCAGATTAAGATCAAAATATTACTATATTCATGAGAAAATGATTCGGCCAAGCAAGTAGGTTCTTAGATAAGCACATTATATTTGGGTCTTGTTATGTATGGGCGAATATTTCCAAGTTGAGGTTAATACACACACCTCAATTTTACGAATTTTGGAAATTATTTTCAAGTACGAAATTGGTGCACAGTTGGAGCATTCTTCCACTAAAACTAGGTACACATTCTGCACAATTTTAAAAACATATTTTGGAAATTTTCGCATGCTTCAATTAATCCTTCCAAAGTAATACATTGGATAGAAGTCGAAAAGCTCATACTACCGTGCATCCATTTCGATCTGCAGCCGAGAGATCGGGAGAAGCGTGGCGGGCGGCACTGACGGAGATGCCGACATTTGCGGCCTGAAATGCCCGCTTATTTTTATGGAAATATGCAGACATTTATATAAATATTGCAAAACGAGCACTAACCTGTGTTATAAGAGTATGGTTTTAATTTTAGTAGCTTAGTGACTGTATGTGCTGATGATTTTGACACGCCCACCTCTTGTGAAACACGGTGTAGAGGTTTGTTTGGAGAACGTTCTAACGCTGCACCAATATCATCGAGTTTTGCTTCGGTTAGAATCCGTCGTTTTTGCTTAGGTGTTTTAAAATTTAACGATACAGTTTATCGTAATTTAAGGACAAGATGTCTAACCGTATCTCTGTGTGGAGTTGAAACGCATGGGAATTTCTGTACAAATTACCTACACACGTCTCGACACGAGTTTGTTTTCACGTAGGTACATGTCATACATAAAAAAAATCTTTGTTCTAACGTGAATCTTGCGGCTGGCATTCCAATCGTCTCACTGACACGTCACACATACACACTACAATAACACAAACAAGTAACTGCAAGTAACCAAGAATAACACTCTTGCGCACAGTACGAAATTAACATGCTCTTGGTTTACATTGCTCGCCACTATATTTACAACTCTGTCTTCATCTAGTCGCGAAGGAACAAAAAACTCGAGCTCGGAGATTTCGGATTGCAAGGAAGCTCACGAACACTATTGACTTTTAACGGTTTCTTCTACAGCGTAATCTTGATACAGTGTTGCACATTCAAAACCTCCAAACGATCCCCATCGGCACAAAACTCTTTCAAGGATATAAATTTAAGCAGGACGTTACTGGTCAAAACTATGATTAAAATGTTTTATTATCTGTGGCTCTTAACATCGTTTCTAAAGCGTATTTTTTTGTGTATATAAGAGCAGAACTTGGATGAATTACAGAAGAACTTTTGCGTGTTATAGCACAGGTTAGTGATCGTTTTGCAATATTTATATAAATGTCTGCATATGTCTATAAAAATAAGCGGGCATTACAGGCCGCAAATGTCGGCATCTCAGTCAGCGCCGCCCGCCACGCTTCTCCCGATCTCTCGGCTGCAGATCGAAATGAACGCACGGTATTTAATGAAACCAACCACTTTCTGACTTTGGTGAGCACTACCTACATGCCCTTCTTAGAAAGACCATCCAAATAGCACCAGTGAAGAAAATTAACGATTTAAAATTTATAATTGCATGGTAAATGTTAATGGTTACCAACTAGTAGCAGGCAAACAACGTGGCATGTAATTGCATTATTTCTACATTTACACACTTTCAAGGAATTGTAATGAAACATGTGACCAAGCTTATCTCTCCTCTTTCATTATTATATTATTCTTTAATTTTACACTTACCTGTAAGTGAATTTTCATATTGTACATGCTGGTCTTCGTTACCGACAATTCTTTTCTTATGCAGCAAAGATTACAGCTTACAATAAAATTTCCATTTTTCCCTGTCCTCTTCAAAGTCCCATGGTTACTTCTTTCGTGATTTGCTTCCACATTCTTCACTCTCGGTATCACTCATTATTAAAACATGTGGTACTTATAGTAACAATGGCGATACACAATATTAACGAGCTCCCGAGCTTCTACTGTCTAACAAACAAAATAATCAAATGAGAACGAGCGACCAAAGATGAAGGTATTTATACTTTTCACTTTAGGAACAAGCAACGAAGATATCGCGCTACACAGTAGCATGGCAACATTTCTTCTTCTTCTTCTCTGGTAAACACTGTTGCTATGTAAACATTTACCTCAAAACTCCAAATAGAAAAGTAGCTGTAGTGAGGAGATTTTTGCTACAAACTACAAGAATTTTGTAGCAATGCTACAGCTACAATTTAAAAAATGTAGCGCCACTACAGCTATAGCTACAAATGTTGTAGCTAGCTACAGTAGCGTCACTACAAGTAGCACGATGACATTTTGTGCCCCACCCTGTACATAGAACAAATATGGTCCCAAATGTTTAATGATATTTCACAAGTTTTACAGGAGTATTTGGAAGTAGTTCTTTAGGCAGCAAGGCTATCAATGTGTGGATGGTGTCCAGTAGCATGTACATACTCGGCAAATACCACAGATACCCATCGACAGCCTTGTGTCATGGTGAATAAACACAGCCATAAAAGTGTTTGTCCTCACTGCCTTGTGGGCCTGGAGGGATCCAGAAAGGCTAAGGAAGTTGGAACCCTGACAGAAAACACGGATTTACCTGGGAACCCATAGGTGGCAGCCCCACCACCCAGGTGTAGGCTGTGACAGGCCTAAACTGCAGAAAACATTAAAAAATCGAGAAAAGTAAGAAGCTAGCCGGACTGGAAATTGGAGATGACGCGAGCTACGAACAGGGATATTGAATATTGGAACACCGACAGGAAGGACTGAAGAAATTGTAGATCTAATGTAGAGAAGAGGAATCGACATCTTTGGAATGAGTGAAACGAAATGGAAAGGAAGAGGAGAAATGAAAGACTACAAACTGTGAAGAGGGCAAGAGAAGTGGGGTTGGATTTGTAGTCAGAAGTGGAATAAGTGAGGAAGTAGAAAGGGTAAATGACAGAATAATAATAAAAAAGTAAAAGTAAAGTGCTCCCCTGTGATTTGCACCATGCCATGAAGGCGTATAGGGGGTGTGTGGTTAGGACCCTACACTTTCTTGATCTCAGCCAAGCTGGGGGTGATGTGATCAGAACCAAGCCCCTGGCTGCCTTTACCCCCCCACCCCCGTTTCCTCCAGGTACCCACTTTATATGACGCTGGGTGGGTGCCGGAGCTGCTTGAACAGGTTGAAAAAGTCCCGGTTCTCCCCCACCGGGGATCGAACTTGGGTTTCTCGCATGGTAGTCAAGACGCCCTAACGACTGAGCTACCGTGGCATGGCAAGAACAGAATAATAATACTAAAAATAAATGTAAGAGAGAAAGTAATAGATATAATTCAAGTGTATGCCCGAAGAACAGGATGTACAAGGGAGGAGAAAGAAGAATTTGAAGAAGACTTGGAAGAACATATAGGAAAGGAATGGCAAATTGTGATGGGTGATTTTAATACACAAGTGGGAAGAGATAGGAAAGGGTACATGCAAATAATTGGAGCAGATGGATGGGGACAGAGGAATGAGGAGGGAAGGAGGCAGCCAAAAAGGTATGTGGAAGGACAAGCAAGAAAAGAAAGAAGAAAAACAACATGGTGGACTGAAAGAACTAGAGAGGCAGTGAAAAACAAAAATTATGTATTTAGAAAATGGTTTAAATTTAAATCACAAATTGCACGAAAAAGTATGTGGAAAAGAAGAAAGAGGCAAGAACAGTAGTAAAGGAGGAAAGAAGAAAGCGGATGGAGAATGGACTAAAGTGCTAGAAGAAGATGTAGATGGGAAAAAGAAAGTATTGTATGGATTAGTGAGAGAAAGGAGAAGAGAAAGAGGAGACAGCTGAAAGCTAAGGGATGAAAGGGGAAATGTTGTAGAAGAGGATGAAGAAATTAGGAGAACGTGGAGAAATCATTTCGAGAAATTGCTGAACGTGAAAAAAGGAAATAAGACATAAAGAAGTGAAGGAGAAAGAAACTGGAAGGAAAAAATTAATCTCACATGGAAAGAAGTGGAGGAAGCACTGAAGAGAATGAAGAGAGGTAGAGCACCTGGAGTAAATGAAGTGCCAGTGTAAATGATACTAGGTGCAGGAGTGATTGATGTGCAGTAGCTGTGCAGTGTTGAAAACAATGTGGCAAGAGAGAGAAGTGCCAAGAGATTGGACAAATTGACTAATAGTTCCCATATTCAAGAAGGGGGACATAAAGGAATGTAAAAACTACAGAGGAATAACACTAATGTGCCACTCAGCAAAGGTGTATGAGAAAATATTGGAGAAAAGAATAAGGGAAGTAACCGAGCTGAACATGAGAGAGGAACAGTATGGATTTAGAAGAGGCAGATCAACAGTAGATCTGATATTCACCATAAGGCAATTACAGGAAAGGCACTATGAGTATGGAAATGATTTGATTATGGCATTCCTAGATATAGTAAAGGCATATGATAGAATGAACAGAACAAAGATTTAAAAGGCTCTAAGTGAGAAAGTAGTCGAGGAAGAGATAGTGTGTAGAGTAATGGACTAAAACAGGGAAGTGCTCTTTCCCCACTGCTCTTCACAATTACTATGAATACAATTAACGAAGAGGTGGGGAAGAAGGCACTATGAGTATGGTGTAGGCTCTCTCCCATTTTTTATGTACTGAAGTGTTGGTAAGGGGATAGATGATTGTTACCTAGAAGCAGTCATTGAAGGGGATATTGTGGTGGTTGGCATGCACGGCAACAGTGAAGTCAGTGAGAATCAACGAACACCTGTGGGTCAGAACCCACTATCAACCTTGAACAAGACTACCCAGTAATGTTCCCCATACCCACCCTTCACCTCCCTACTACCCTTCCCTCACACATTTCACCCACATCCCACCCACACCACTCACAATCTTCAACAAGCCTGGCTAGAGAACCACGTTCTTTTGGTACTACCCTACATGTCACACTATTGCTTTGTTTATACACCTGAAGATGTACAACCTTGGTGACAATGAAGTTCGACCAGAAAGGAATACGTGATTAAATGCACAGAGGCATAGGCGGTGGAATAGGTGACCCGCAGAAGTGACGCATGTGTGTAAGAGAAGGTGTGTCAGCAGGCAAGAATCGTGATCCCAGCATGTTGCACCCAAGGTCACGTAAAGAACGAAAACGGGGAACTATACACGTGACATTGAACTTCGACCAGGCACCAGACCCATACGGAAAATTCCAGATAGTGGCGCATTCGACGGAAGCATGACGTAACGGACACGATAAGGGAGTCCGCCGTATATAAGCGCGTGCTGTGCACCGAGGAACCGCAGTGCATCATCAACATGGCCAGGGGCAAACCTATTGACAACACCGTGAGGAAAAGAGTGGTGGAGTTGCAACGGGATGGACTCAGTGAACGGGAAATAGGGCGCCAACTGAACTTACCCAAGTCAACCGTCCACTGCATCATCAAACACCACCAAAACACGGGTACTACAGAGCCAGGTAAGGCCCCCGGTCGAAAACGCCTGCTGAGCGTGCGTGACCTACGGATATTTAGGCGCTATATCCAGACCAACAATCATGTTTCTGTGGCCGAATTACGACTGTGGACTCGAGAACGCTTTCACATTGAAGTGTCAACCAGAACCATTCGCCGTTACCTACAGCGATGCGGTTACCGAGTGTACAAGGCGAAACGTAAACCCTTCCTTTCCATGTTGAACAAAGGCAATCGATTACGGTGGACACGAATGTACCAGGGATGGACATTTCGGCAGTGGAACAGGGTTTTGTGGACGGACGAATCCATTTTCAATGTTGTGTACGGGAAAATACGGAAAACAGTCATTTGTCGGAAGGAGGAACAGAATGAAGCAAAATGTTATGCACGTCGGGTACAGAAACCTGCGTCAGTGATGGTATGGGGATGCATGACAGCATCTAGGGTTGGCCCACTACACGTCTGTGAGGGCATTGTGAATGCACACGCCCATACACGCATACTGGACCGGCATCTTCCCACAGTGCGAAGGCACCTGTTCCACAGGCGGCGTCTCATCTTTCAACATGACAATGCCAGGCCTCATACAGCGTGGCTGACAAGAGAATGGTTGATTCGCCATCACGTGCGAACTCTGCCATGGCCACCATCGAGTCCCGACCTCTCGCCCATTGAGAATGTGTGGCGTGTTCTTAAGTGACGTGTGCAACAGAGGGGACCCACGACAGTGGCTGCTCTTATCGCCTGCCTGCAGGAGGAATGGCACCGCATCGATGTGGAATACCTTGAACGACTCGTCCGCAGCATGCCCCGACGCATTGCCACAGTTATTCGCCGACGGGGCGGCGTCACACCATGGTAAACAGGATCCCCTCTAACAGTGGTCGAACTTCAATGTCACGTGTAGATGGATGAAAATGTTTTATTTTGTGTGGACACCATACATTGCTGCGTTGCAGCGGAAATTTATGTTTTCCTTTGTTCCATGTAGCCTGCTGAATAAAATATGTTCAGCATATGCATGTGTTCTCCTTCTTTCACAACGCACTCCTATATTTGTGACTGGTCGAACTTCATTGTCACTAAGGTTGTAGTTCGTGGCTGTGAAAATTTGAATTTTTCCTGTGTCTAGGGAGTGTTTCTACTTTAGCCCTTGTGGCCCTCCTTCCATTTATCCTACACACACATACGTATATATAGTTACTGTCAGTGATCAGAACGTTACATTTTAAAAGTAGCTTCGCTACAGCTACTCTTTCAGAAATGAAGCATCACTACAGATACAGCTACATTTACCAAAAACTAGCTCGCTATTCTACTCCTATGCGCTACTCACTACTTTGCTACTTTTGCGCTACTTTTCACAAAAATATAAACAACCATATGGATATTCAATGGAAGCCTTGACAGTTGTACTTACTAGATAATACATTCCGTTATTTATTATCACCACAATACCAGTCATTCGATGCATTTTGATCCCAATGTCACACTTGTGACATTTTTACTCTCGCGTTTGTGAATGATGATGTACGTGCCTGCATAAGTGGAATATCAATTGAAATATGATATTTGAGTATTGCAATTAGGATGCTACCCAAATTAACGTTTACAACTATACACAAATGTAATTTGGTAGGATTTGATTGATGGATTGTTCTGCCACTTTCTGCTGAGGATGAGTAATGTGATATGATGAAATTGATGGGACAATCACAAGGAACATCAATGCCCAGTTTGGGATTCTAACCTGGAACACTTTGCATCGTAGTTCTCTATACTAATCACACCACTACATGAACACCTACATAATTATAACTTATATATAAAGTGTTTACCCATCTGTAAGTAAGATTGAATTGAACTAGATTACATTTAGTCTATATTCTTTCGTATTTCTAAAAATTAAAAATACAAAATTATTTTCTACTTACGTAAAATGAGTATCTATTTTGTACACCGACAACGTTTCGGGAACCACTGTTCCCTTTTTCATGTCCTGTATTTCAGCTATCCGAAAATTGCCATAGCCTCGTCAATTCATACACTTGTCAGGAAAAGGAATTGGTACATTATGGTAAAGGTAAAAAATTGGAAAACACTAAAACCTTTGCTTGACCCTTGCTCATTGCTATTTGTTAAAAATAATCACTATAAAACCTTCCACTTAAAAACCAGTGCAAGTTAAAACTTTTACAAAAGAAAAGATGCCTTCTATCACACTATTCCCATGCGGTCTGCTTGCGCTTTCCTTATCGTATGCATGATGTTGCGGGCTCCCCTACTTTGCGCCCTGCATTTCTCTTCCTCCTTACGCCATTTCAAGATCAAAATTGCCTATAACTTGGGCTTCGCGTATTACGTCAGAGGTGACCTGGAATCCAATTTTCTCGTATTCCCGTTTCTCCCATTTTTTTAAGAATCTCAATCCATAGTTCGTCTATATTACCATCTTCTCTGTTAAGCTTATTCTCTCTATTTTTACAAATGTGTGTTCCTCCTAAGCAATTTTTCCTCTTCCCTTATTATTTCTTGTACTTCTATTTGGTGTTCTTCATCTATAATGTGCTTCGATAGTCCGGTTCGGGGAACTCGCCCCCTTAAGTCTTTATCATGTTCCTTCCAACGTATGCTCATGCTTCTACCTGTTTGTCCTATATACTCTTTATTGCATTGGTATTTAATCTTATACACCTCTTTCTTCTTTTCATTGTTATCTTCTTTTTCCATTCCCTCCCTTTTGTAATTCGTAAAATATTTCTCCAAGGTTCTAGGTGCTTTCATCCCCACTTTTGATTCCGTAATCCTATACAATTTTTTCCACATTCTCAGACACTCCTCTAAAATATGGGATTCCTACGTACCTAATTTTCTCTTCCTCTTCCCATTTACATTCTCCCCCTTCTTTTGCATCCTTGTCCGTTCTCTTATTGCTTTCATCTTTCTTGCATATCTTTCGTGCTTTGCTTAAATTCATCATCATTTCCCTCTCCCTGTAGCCGTCAGGGTGGCTACAAACAAGCAGAAATAAAATTCCCTGACTTTTCCAGGTTTTCCAGGACAAAATTTACATTTTTCCCTGACAATTACAAACTAAACTAAATCCATGTTTCTGCAAATGGAAATAATAAACTCACACAGATCCACGTATGGTTTTGTTAAGTACCAATATTATCTTCCATGAAATTGACTTAATTTCTCTATTCTCTATGATTTGAATTCAAACTGCAAAATAGTGAATTTGGAAAATTATTACAATTCACAACTAGGGAAGGATAACGGAATTTTGTCATACGCAGTAAGTTTAAAATAAAATACTTGATTATTTTTAAAGTTACAACTAAATGAGATAAGAGTAAAGAGTGAATGATTAAGAAATACAATTTGTAATTTATCAGTCTCCTTATACATTCTCGGTATTATATGTTGATATTTCCACTGAGGTTTGGAACCCTCTGCTTGCAAGAACCATGAGTGCGGACTCATTTTTCAATGCATAAAGCTACTTCTCTCTTTGTAAAGCAAACAACTTAACTTTTGCATATAAGTGAAACAATTGAATCGAACAAAATTCCTACATTATTTCTTACATTATCAATGGGATTTCTGCTTCAGTACAGTATATCCAAGTGAAGTACTCTGAAACTGGCAACATGCAGTTATACCTTTATTGCTGATGAAAAGTATATGTAGGTATTAGAAATTTAACGCAAGGCATTTATAGAATTGCATTGTATAAGTACCTGATTTAGCTAACCACACGTTAAAACAGGAATACACTAATAATAAAAGCTTCTGAAAGTTCATATACGAGGGGCATCCTGAAAAAAGCTCCAATGGTGCCTATACGCAGCACTAGTGGTCGGAGAGTGACACACACCCATGCAGGCAGGAAGAAGTGGCATGTAGCAGTAATCTGGTACAGTTGCAATGCAGCCATTTTAGGACAGTTCTAGGTTAAAGATTGCAGCTCTCATACAGTTTCCCACCGACTGAGATGTAGCCTACATTGCACGCTCAGAATTTGGCACAGAGCCACCAGTAATTGTGTGAGGTGTGCAGATCGGACATCGTGAGAGCTAGTATGGTCAGACGATGGTGCAGACAATTCACGGAAGGCCAATCAAATGTGCACAACCCCATACAGCTGAGTACACACGGGCCCTTTCCATCACTTCAGGTGAGAGATCTTGGACCACTCCCTGTACAGCCCTGGCCTTGCATGCACCTACTTTCATCTCTTTGTTTAACTAAAGAGGTTTCTGGCAGGGCAACGATTTGACAGCTACGCTGCGGTAGAGATAGTTCCAGTCTTTGCTGTCAGACACATATATCATGGGCATACAAAATTTAGTGCCATGCTACGACAAATGCCAGAACAACGGTGGTTATTATGCCGAAAATTAGGTTAGGACTCACTGTTACTAATGCAATAAATTACAACTGATATTCTTGTTTTATTTATGCCTAATCGTTAGGGACCTTGATATTTTGTTATTTTTTTAAAAAAAAATTGGTGTATTTTCTTATTTTTTATTTTTTACTATACGGTGTTATTTTTCCCAAAATTCACATTTTGATTTTAGCGCATTTTCTGGCAAATATCTGAAATTATACCTTCATGGTGTTTTTGAACTACTGTTTCAAATTGTAAGTCACATGGCTTACGCCTCTTCGCGAGAGTTTGATATCTTGAAAGTTATTTTGGGGAAGTTATTTTCCATACTCCTTTTTTAATTTTAAGGTAAGGATATTAGATAATGGAATTTTCCCCTTACATTCTGAAGGGTGCATAATGACCATAAGTGGCGACACACCCAAAAAATTAAAGTCAATCAATCTCACTTGACAGATACAGATATATTATGGCACCAAAAATTCCAAAAATTGGCATTATCTTTTTTTGACTTGTTAGGTTTACGTTTCCCAAAATTAGCGTTTTTGTTTTAGAACATTTTTCTGCCAAATATACCGAAACGTAATACTCCATTGTGTTTTTAAACTATTATTTTAAATTGTAGGTCACATGGTCTACGTATGTTTGTGACAGTTTGATATATTGGAACAGATTTTTCTGCACTTTTCCATGAAGGTGTATAGGGGTGTGGAGTTAGGGCCCCACACTTTCTTGATCACGACTGAAGGGGGGGGTGATGTGATCATCACCACGCTCCTGGCTACCTTTATTCCTCAAAGTTTCTTCAAGGTACCAGCTTCATGTGATGCTGGGTGGGCACCGGAGCAGTTTGAATAGGTGGAAAACATCCCGGTTCTCCCCCGCAGGGGATCGACAAATGCTGATGGTGCGCACTTAGCTTGGTAATTCAAAACATATCTCGTGCGACAAATACAAAGATGTGGCTCCCATGTGATGGTAGATACGCACTTGATCTCCTGTTAGAACCCTGCCACTTTGCTCTGTGATACAAATGGTTTTGATAGAAGTTGAAAAAATCGTGGGAAATACATGATTTAATGTGGCTGTCGGAATTATTCCATGTACGTATAACTCTATAGTTTACTCTTGAGTAAAATGTTGGAAAACTTGCATGTTCTATGTACACAAACATGGCCTAGAAAAGACAACAATGTTGGATTTCATTAAATTTTTCGTTGTTTTAGGACATTTCTTTAAAAAAAAATCGCTAAAAACGCCAACAATTCGCATTTTATGCCAAATTCGCATTATTTAGATATTTCGAACGGGCGAAAAATGTTCCCAGACATCACTGCACATTCCTAAACATTTTTCACGATTTTGGCGTTTGCGAAAAATCAATGTCCCTACTAATTAGAAATTACTTTCTGGCCACCCCTCGTATAAATCAGTAAATGGAAAGTGAAAATTTAGCAGGGCTGGCAGAGAAAAGTCAATTCTCGAAGAAAGTGATTTGCTTTTATGATTGAATGATTTAAGTAAATATGATAGTAAAACTTTTACGTATTTATTATTAGTATTTTATTTCATAATATTTGACATTAACCTTACTCAGTGAGAGATTAATGACCACCTCTCATGAGTTTAAACAGACAGGACAGAGAGTGGCGTTTGCAATACTAGTGTTGCAGTAAATTTGAGGTTGGGAGCATGCACTTGCCAATTTTTATAACGTTCACCAATGCAGATTTATGTTTCACTTTTTCGTGATAGTATTCAATATATATCCCATTTGGTCGGATTCTTCTTGATAACTAAGATGCAATGTCATTGTAAACGTATGTTAACTTTAGGGAAACCAGTAATACGTCAGGATGATGGAAGAAAACCTTCGTAAGCACTGCTACATTAAATAAGGTGAAGTGAGCCAGAAGAGTAATAAAATTCGAGCAGCATATTTGCAGTCTAATGCTCTTCTTGTTTATGCATGTGATTTTTGTTGGATGTTACAGTCCATGTAATTTCTGTCGCATGTTGTAGTGAGGTACTTTGTCCGGTGGCGATATTCAACAAAATTCATATGTATCAATTTGTTTCCATGTTCCTTTAGTTTGCCCAACAAAATGCCTTACTTACTTACTTACTTACTACGACGTCCGACAACTATCGGACGGCACCACCCACTCTTATCCCCTCCATCTGTTGACAAGTCCCCTTACAACTCCCATACTGACAAGAAAAAATGATAATTCAACGCATTTTCCACGTAATATTTAGAGGCTTAACCTTTACTCCCCGATGATACCATATGGTATTATCAGAGTAAGGTCGTACTCGCCCGATGGTACCATATGGTATCATGGTGCTGATTACGAAATGAATGTGCTTTTTGTACCTTCATACTCTTATGTTTGGGTGGAAACTCTTGACACAGGTCTGGAGCAAGCCTGGGAAATTCATATTGATGACCAATCTCCCCCCTCTCTGCAACATATCCATGCCATATTTCTGAACAGATTTTCACATTTTGGCTCATTATTCAACTTGTATAGCACCCAGGAACATGAAACACGTTGCAATCTCTTTGGAAACGTCCATTCTTTGAAAATAATACTAAAGTTCACGTCTTCTCTCCAACATAGTAGTAAACTTCAGATTTTTATGTTTTTTCTTCATTGAAATTCGGGGGTCACACCCCCCCAACCCCCTTCCTCGGTTCGGCATTCTGAATTGTACACTGTTGCATGCTATGATGTTTTAGATGCAAAACAAAACTTATCCGAAGTAGATTGCTCCCATAGTGCCCGAGTTATAATAATTTTCCTCCAAAAATGCAAATTACTTATTTTTCGTAAAAAAAAAATAATAATCACATTTTGGCTTATTATTCAACTTGTATTGCACCCAAGAACATGAAACATGTTTCATTCTCTTGAGAAATATCCATTATTTGAAAATAAATCTAAAGTTCGCGGCTTCTCTCCAAAATAGTGGGAGAAGAGGGGGCAAACTCCAGATTTTTATGTTTTTTCCATTGAAATTCGGGGGTCGCGCCCCCCAACCCCCTTCCTCGGTTCGGTGTTCTGAATTGTACACGGCCGCATGCGCTGATGTTTTAGCTGAAAAACAAAAGTTATCCGAAGTAGATTGCTCCCATAGTGCCAGAGTTATAACAATTTTCCTCCAAAGAGAGTTCGAATTTAAAATTCCCGCCGAGAAGCCAGGGCGAGAGAAATGTCTCTCTCCCTCTCTCTCCTCCTGCCATCACTGGTTTCTGGCGCCGTGGTTGTGTTGCGCTAAAAGGGGCCTAAAAGTTGAGGCCGAAACTTACGAACGAGATTTCCTGTTCCCGTGCAGAGTTCCATAACGATATCTTTAAATAAATAAATAAAAAAATAAATATAAAAAGTCAGTGAAAAGTAAATTCCCTGACATTTCCCTGACTTTTTTTGACACCTCATATTCACTGACTTTTCCCGGTTTTCCAGGTTTTCCAGGTCTGTCGCCACCCTGAGCCGTTCTTTCTACCCACATTCATTATCCATTCAATCTCTTTCCTTAATTTCTCCTTATAGTTACATAATCTTATTGCATGTACAAAGAAATTTAAGAAAGCATTATTCTTAGTCCTGTTTGCATGCGCGGATTCCCTGTTGATACACATTTCTCTTGACAAAGGCTTATGATATACGCCCATCCTAATTTTCTTGTCTGTTTTGCAAATCTCAAGATCTAAGAAACTTATCTTATTGTCTTTCATTTCTTCTTTTGTGAAATTGATTCTTTCTTCTTGTTCCCCCAGTGCAATGAATAAACTTTCTAACCTTTCCTTCTTCCCGATAACCAGAATATCGTCGACATATCTCCAATAGAATTTAACCTCATTTCTTATTACGCTCAAGGCGTACTTTCAATAAAGTGAAGGAAAATACTTGATACTATCCCTGATACGGGGTTCCCCATGGCTAGTCCCTCTTTTTGAACAATGATTTTTCCGTTACAGCAAAAGTAATTGTACCCCGTACATATATTAAACCATCTTACGTATTCCCAAGCGGTCACCACATCAATTCCATTCCCCATCAACCACCTCTGTAAACAATCGGCAGCCTTTTCCCTTGGTACACTGGGGTACAAGTTGACAACGTCAAAACTCGATATCATATCCGTACTGTTAATTTCCAATTCTTCTATTTCCCTCTTTACATTCAATGAATTTTTAACACTATATTCCGTGTTATCCCTGACTTTTGATTTTCACAACCAGAATTTTTGCCAACTTGTACCCTGGATGCATTGTACCCTGGATGCATATACATGGGTATGATCGGCCTTAACGGTGTCCCTTCTTTATGTTTTTGTTATTCCAAAAGCTACTGGGCTGATTCCCTTTTTACAGTCATCGATTAGCCTTTTTTTCTCTATCCTACTTAACGTGATACTGTTTTCAATCCCCCTTTCTGTTTCCCTTCTTATTTTATTGATCGGATCCTTGTCTACCTCTTTGAAGTAGTTACTTAAGAAACATTCTTCCAATTTTCTTTTGTAATCCCCTTTTTCTATGACGACCATTTTATTCTTTGTCCTAGAAATCCTCTTTATCCTCTTTGTATTAGAAATACGTCATTTTTTTGACCAATTTCTTTACTTTATCTAACTTATTTTTAAACCTCTTATTCCTTTCTTTTTCAACTTTAATCACACCCCTTTTTATTTTCCTTCCTAATTTGTTGTTCGATGATATCATATATCTTCTTGACTTCCCTTTTATCATCTTTGTCATCTAAGGTGGCCCCTATCCCTTCTGCTGTAATGATAAATTCTTCTTTTTAAATTTCACCCCTACCAATTGCAAACTTTTGATCTTTTTCCATAATTATATTTGAATCAGGGGGTAGTTCTTTCTTTGTCAAGTTAAGCACAATAAGCTTCTTTTAGTTTTCCTCACCCCTCCAGGCTTCCTTTGTTCTGTTACCCTCCTTCACATTTCCCCTTATCCTAGCCAATTTATTCTGAGCCGCTTCAACATATTTATGATGCCTCTCCTCTATTCTACTCCAGATCACCCCATCCACAATGGAACTTAGCTTCAAATGTAGCTTTAAACACTCATTGTTAAGTTTATTCACTTTGCTATACGTTTCTCTTATGCAGTTACCTAACATTCCCATCTGATTTTTTTTTTTTTTTTTTATCATGCACCTTAATGCTTAACAGTTGAAACCCCCATTTGAGAAATTTCAGCACCACCCCCAACCTCCTACATTCTTTAAGAAACCATATTTTGTTAATAGTAGAATTTAACCTAATCCTCGACTTCTGAAACTCTCGCACTTTTCTTCCCGTACAGAGTACTGAATTCATACTTCAGGTTTATGCGACTTACTCACTTTTATATATATTCATTCATATTTCTAAAAATTAAAAATACAAAATTATTTACTACTTACATAAAATGAGTATCTACTTTGTACACCGACAACGTTTCAGGAACCACTGTTCCCTTCTTTATGTCCTATATTTCAGCTATCCGAAAATTGCCATAGCCTCATCAATTCATACACTCGTCAAGAAAAGGAATTGGTACATTATGGTAAAGGTAAAAATTTGGAAAACACTAAAACCTTTGCTTGACACTTGCTCATTGCTATTTGTTAAAAATAATCACTATAAAACCTTCCACTTAAAAACCAGTGCAAGTTAAAACTTTTAAAAAAGAAAAGATGCCCCCATCACACTATTCCCATGCGGTCTGCTTGCACTTTCCTTATCATATGATAAGTTGCTTTTTATGCCACGTTTGGCTAATTGCGACAATGATGATGAGTGATGGTATGGTGAAATTGAAGGAACGCTCACATGGAACACCCATGCAGAGGCCAGGATTCTAACCTGGGACCCCTATTGCCATAGCGTTCTGTGCTAAACACTCCCCCATGGAGACCGGCCGCATAAACGGCCGCATCGGTGTATTGTTTGAAATCCTTTGCGGAGTGGTTAGTAGAGTTTGCTACGATTCTAGGGGTTCCGGGTCCGAATCCCAGCTTTTGGTATCGATATTCTTTGTGATTGTCCCTTCATCATATTATGAGGGTCATTCAGAAAGTAACTTCTGTTTGGGTATAAAAGAAACACCAGGACATTGTGAGAGTTTCTATAGATAGGTAGATTTTTAAGTAGTGGCAACTATTTATTTTCAAGATACATAACATACATACCAGGTTCAAAGTTTTACAGGCCTTCAATGTAACCACTACCATTGCATACAACATGTTCCCAGCAACGTCGAAGCCTTTGGATATCGTTGGCACTGCATGATCTCTGGATGGTGCGTAGAGAGCGATCTATTGCCTGAATACCGTATTTACTTGAGTACCCCTCGCCCTTGAATAAGCCACGCACCTGGATTTCAGAGAAGGGAAATGCAAAAAAAAACTCAGATTGTATCGTCTAAAAAACCTGGCAATCCAACCCCGACTTGCTTTAACACCATGAAC
Source organism: Lepisma saccharinum (assembly GCF_977018435.1). Classification (NCBI taxonomy): domain Eukaryota; kingdom Metazoa; phylum Arthropoda; class Insecta; order Zygentoma; family Lepismatidae; genus Lepisma; species Lepisma saccharinum. The sequence continues at coordinate 84,922,375 of NC_139230.1, forward strand.
TCCAAGTTCTTTTGCCAGTGAGAAACTGCAAATCCAAATTGTCGTTTTTCACAAACATAGTCATGCAGCTTCCCTTCTATTTCCGGAAATTTAGCCTTTTGTCCTCGAAAAGCTCTCCGATTGCCACACGCGTCTAGCAGTATTTCCTTTTCTTTCTCTCCAATCTCTCACCAGTGGCAGCTGGTGGTCTGGGTCTATGGGTGTGCACCTTGAACTCGCGTCTAGAAGAAGTGTTGTTATTCCCACTCAATTATTCCTGCCAGTTTCTGCTAATCGCATTTGTAATCCAAGTTATGATGTACCTTTCCTTGATAATGAGACGATAGCAGAGTTATATTTCATGAAAATTAAAAAAATAAGGTTTGTTACAAACATGAAATGCCCTAAAGATTTTTTTAATCGATCATGAGAGAAGATGTGTTGTTTGGTCTCTTTTGTGACTTGTAGAAAATTCAGCATTCGACGACCTGACTAAAATCACTCACAACGCTTTACCGATAAACTGCTATGGTTTGTAAGGGAAAATAATATTGCCAGTATTTTGTGTAATTGCTGTGTTTTAATAATGTATATTATCTTTCTTCAGTGTCAATATGTCCCATCAGAAACCCAAGTTTAATGCCACATAAACATTTCATCATACACTTAAGTTAAATACCAATTTTAATGTACTTATTCAGTTTAGTCATTTTAATGAGAATCCTCGAAATCCTAATCAAATGCAACTATTTTTTGCCAGCACCTTTACAAAAAGTATCTCAAATCAGTGACATAACAGTAAAAGTTACAGATTCTCGTATGCACTGAATAAAGAATTGGATTTACTGTTCTGTGACAAAAATACAAGATTAAACTCTGATTATTTGAAATTTTCGTTGAACTTCCAAATACAAGTCAGATCGTCTAAATGCACCAATTCCAATGACATTGTGAATGTTTTTAATTCAAACCGCTGACATTTTTCATTTTTTAAAACTATTTTTCCAGCACCTCTATCAACATATTCCACTCATCGCATCTGGCCTTGCATGATTGAATACGCTCATCACTACACGGCACGCCATGCCCTCCCCCCTTCCTTTCTGCCCTCCCCTCATTTGGATTTCAATGCTTTGCTCAGAACCACGTGAGGTGAGAGATATCAAAATTTCACTTGCTGAGAAAAAAAAACTCAATTTGCAATAATGCATGGGTTGTTCTCGACTCTGTCACACACACAGCAAGGAGTGGAAACACTACATACGAAGAGGGAACAGCGCATGTCTGTAGCTACTATGTCGCAATTCTTTGTGCGAGTCCGAAAGCCCTTGATCCAAGCCATAAGAGTCTTTCTGCTTCCTCTACCCACCGCCAAACACAGCACCACTTTGTTGTGCAGCTGTGCACTTTCCAATTGCGTTCATGGTGCCCATTCGACGCGAGTTACTCGGATAGAAAAGCTGACGTAAGGAAGTAAATTGAAGGTGATGTGGCCCGGGAACATTTGGAGTTTTGAAGAAATGGCTTTCAATGAATAAATATAATAAAAATTAATTACATTGTACATTTATTTGGGTGTGCACGTGCGAGTGCGCGAATAGGCAGCGGCATACCCATGTCCAAGAAATCTGCCGCTTGTGCATTCAGCCTTGCAGTAACACTGGCCTTGAGTTCCTGGAATGAGGCACAACAACAATCAACGCCCAAGTGTATTGTGAAACCTTGAAGAAAGTGTGACGAACAATTCAAAACAGGCGACGTGGCATGTTGAGTTCTGGCATTGTTCTCGTGCATGATGACGCTCGCCCGCATACTGCTGCTCGAACCAAGGACCTTCTCCTACATTTTCAGAGGGAATTGTTTGACCACCCTCCTTACAGCCCAGATTTGGCCCCTAGCGATTATCAACTCTTTCCACAAATGAAGAAGTGGTTAGGGGCACAGCACTTCAACAATGACCAGGAGCTCAAGGTCAGTGTTACTGCATGGCTGAATGAACAGGCAGCAGATTTCTTTGACATGGGCATTGTAAACCTTGTTCGCCAATATAATAAGTGTCTCAACAGAAACGGTGCTTATGTAGAAAAATAGCTTAGAGTTCTCTCTTTCAGTTGTATATGTATATAATAAAAACTCTCACAATGTCGTGGTGTTTCTTTTATACCCAAACAGAAGTTACTTTCCGAATGACTTGTATTATTCATTCTCATTGTCGGGATTATCCAAAAATGGTGGAAAAGGATGCTAAATAACATAAATAATATCGTCAGTATATCGGAAAATTCTCTAACAAGTGTTGAGGATACTGCTACATTGAGGACGTAATGCATCTGCAAGAAATGGATCGCTTGTTTTTGCACTTCAAATTACTTTTTGCTGTCGTTTATAACATAGGCGTCCATAAGATTGTTGTCCATGGAGGGGGCAAGCAAGGCATTTTCTTTTGGGAGTTAAATCGGGTCACATATTCATGAAAATATATAATTTAAAAAAAAACAATCCTTCAGTTTGAAGTTTCCATGATCCTGCAACGCCCTCATAACAATTAAAATAAATTCCTGGGAATGAAATGTGATTCTGTGTGTCAAAAAAGTTCTCACTCATTTTCTAGGGGTTGCAGTTCTTTACATTCATGGTGTACTAAGTGTACGGGTTGAGCAGAAAGCACTACACACCATCGTGAGCATTAAAGTCAGGTCAATCAGAGGACGTATCTATTTCAGTGACACAGGGTGTGAATTTCAGCAATGTTTGAATGTGTATTTCTCAAGAACCAAAACATATAGTGACGAAAGATCTTGCACATCTCATTTCTGTATCATTATCCATAAAATGAGTGGATTAAAAATATATTTCATATTCATAGTAGAAATATCCACTTGAAGGGTGGAAATCTATAAGCGTTCTGCATATCTTGTTATTTTTATCTGAGTATCTGACATTTTATTTTTCCATATACTGCCATTAAGAATATAAACACACACATATATCATTCAAATAAACATATTCTCCGGGTATCTGTCAATGACATAATCTTTAGATGGGATATTTAGTTATTTCCTAAACAATGTATCCACATAATGGTTGGCCAGATTTACTTGTATATGTCAGATGGTTATCTGGATATTAGAATTATTCGGTTACTAATAAAATAAATTACGTGGGAATCTGTAACCGAGATATCAGGATACCTATCATCTCGATTATCCATATTGCCATTATTTTGTAATATAATAGGCTTGCTTTTTATGAACCTCCTACAAAGAAGTGTAATTGTTGACAACTTTTGACATTGTTGTCACATAAAAAAAAATACCTCAAAATGCTGAGAAGAAATGTAGCTGTAGTGAAATTTTTGCTAAAACTACAGGAATTTTGTAGCTTCGCTACAGCTACAATTTTCAAAATGTAGTGCCAGTACAGCTACAGCTTGACATTCATGTTCTACACTTCAAGATAAATGCTTAAAACATGGTCCATTACTCAGATTCTACCATGTGAGTTTCTTCAATGTGAGTTTCTGCAATGGAGTATTTCCCAATGGATGCAATATCCTGTTTAAAATGTACAGATTTCCTCATGTTGGCAACAATTTTAAGCATAACATGCTCAGATTAGGCCTTCAGCAAGTATGTCAAGTACTACAGGATTGACAACAGCTATTTAAGGCAACCTTGATTCATATTTCTTTTGTTCAAATGTTGTTGATAAAAGTTGACCGTCTACGAATGTTTGATAAAATGCTATCCTGGTTGTGTCTAATGAAAACTATACAATCTGTGAACTAAAAGCAACAAGAAATTTGTGACATGGCAAAAAGCTGAGTCAAAAAATTTAATATCTGCACTGTTAGTGATTTCCGAGATATTGATACATTAACACATGTTTATCAGTCTACTGGGGACTAAGATGAAAGACCAATGAAGAAAATTCATATTTGTATTAAAGTAGTATTTTGTGGATTTTCCAGTCCATGTGAATTTATTTGTTTAAGTTTAGTAGCCTAGTCAGGAATAAATATTAATTGAAATCTACCAGTATCAGTATCACATTTTGTGATCCAAAAAAACCTTTAGTAGTTTCTGAAATATTGACAGTACATATGGATACACATGCCAGTTGCATAAGAGAATATTTTCCATCACAACGATGAGTATCTTAAAAATCAGTCATATTATCCCAAGACAACGAATGGAAAAGTTTTTAGCATGTTTTTATATTTTAGTTCCAGTACTTAAAAACTGAATTATCCCTAAATGTAAAGTATGTAAATAGAATTACATAAACAGAAACCGTTGTAGCCCTACTAATGAAATCATGAACATACCTTTCTAGCTTGTTCAATAATATCACTTGCTTCAATAGCATAAACCTTCTTTGCTCCAGCCTGGCAACAGAAGACACTTAAAATACCTGAAAATTAAAAGGCACAATAACTTCTACACAAAGATATTAGCAATGAAAACTAAAATGTAATTCTGAAATAAACACAAAAAATATATTGCAAATTTTTTCTCTAAAAATTATCTGAAGTTCCATTCCTTCACCATGAAATATGTTATTGACTTGAACACCTAAAGCATATGCTTATTTTCATGGGGATGTGAATGCAAGCTGAAAATAATTACAAAGAAAATACTTCAATTGTAAATTAAATTGAAAATTCAGTAAGTGCAACAATAAAACAAATGAAAGGTCTTACTACAAGTATATTTACCTCTTATATTTCACAACCTCCATGTCACATCTTCTGGAAGAAACAGGTGTGTTGGAGGTTTGTATGGAAAGACTGTATGAGTGCCTAAGCCTTTCAAACTAATCCCCAAACTTGCCTGTTCACATCCTGAAGGCCTGACAAGAACAATAAGAAATATAAGGTAAAAATAAGAAGAAATATCTTCTATATTAATGTATGGTATGGTCATGTGGTGTTAATACCAATACCATGAAATGTGTTTCCTATCTTTTGCTCCCTTTCAAAATTATTTTCTCTGATCTTGCATTCTTACCACTACAAGTACATTAACAAAAAATAACTTCCATGCTTGCCAGATGAAGTATTACACTAATAAATTATTATGTGCAATGTAAGACACTTTCTACACCTTTTCCTAACCTCACGAAAACATATTACACTTCAAATGTGAGACTGATATGGAAGAATGTTGAAAATTGAATGGATAGACAGAGTGGCAAATGAAAATGTTTGGAGACATGCAAATAGCAAGAGAACATGTAGAATAGTAGACCATATACTGAAGAATGAAGGTACATGAAAACAGTAATAGGATGACAAATAGAAGGAAAAAAACACATTGGCAAGCCCAGGATGGAGTATATCAAACACATCGCTCAAGATTTGAATTGCATCAAAATGAGAACAGCAACAAAGTAGCAACATGATATAAAAATGTTCCACAGCCCTCTTCGGTAAATGCAGACACACAGGAGACAAGAAATAAAAGAAGAAAGATAACAATATAGAAATATCAAATGAGTGTAAACAAGTTCCACAACCTGCTTCAGCAAATTCGAAGGCACAGGAAATGAGGATCAAAGAAGAAAAAAGGAAATGAGAAGGGGAAGTAAAATTATTAAAAATAGCAAAGAAACTACTTGAGCAACCCAACCTCAGAGTGCAAAAATTTTGAATTCAACTTTAAAATTTTGGGTGTGTCAGCACTGAGGCTACTTTGCACAGTCACTTTATACAGGGTCCAGCCCCTTACTAGAACTAAAATAAAATAACATAACTGTAATGTTGTGTCGTAATATTAAAATACTCTGACAATAATATTAAAATACTCTGACCAGTTAAAAGCTGAGGCTGTAAAGAGGTAAAGAGGCACTCAGCACACACAAGGACAAAACACAGGACAACACACAAAATTATACTGGCCATGGGACCAGTCGCCAGAGCCTCATTCATCTGCAAAATTCAGTCCAGAGTGTACTAAGTGGAAGGGAGGTTGATCAGAGTGCACAAAAGCCAGCTTTTTTGAGTGGATATATTTTTCTGATAAAAAGTAAGATTTCTGGGGAGAAAGTATTTTTTGCCAATTGCAGCTAATCTAAACTTATACTCCCTCTGTCCCATAATTATAGTCCGGTATGCCAAAATGGCGACTTTTTATTTATGTTCTTTTGGATACTTGATCAGCCAATTTGTACTGATCCTTGAGTAATAACGTTGTATGACTCATTCCAGTGTTTAATTTTCTACTTCTGTATACACCAATGTCACAGTTTGCCTATCGGCAATTATTATGGGACAACAAAAGTGTACCGGACAATAATTATGGGACAGAGGGAGTATTTCACTTGCAGCTTCAGCTGTGGGTTTAGAGGTTTATAATGCCACATTTTCCAACTAGCTAAATAATCTTACATAGTGTAGCAGCCAAGAGACAGATACTGACTGGCCTTGCATGAGTGTGTGTGTCTACCCAATGGTTTAGTGGTCTTGTATGTAATCAAGAGGTAGTAGATTCAATTTCCAGTGGAGATATACTCCTAAGCTGGGCGTCAAGCTAACTTTGCAGCAGGTTTTATGTATCAATCCGCGCGAGAACTGAGCTCAGAATCTTCCGTGCCAGTCTTGCCTCAACCACCGAGCTGCTTACATTGCAGACACTGAGAAAATCCGCAGTATTGCCAACCACACAACACATCAAAACCCACATGCACGTCAAGCGGAATGTATTTTTGCTTCTCTTTGTCTCCTGAAACATAAAATTTTAAAGTAGTTTCTGTGCATAGATTACTTAATAAATGTGTCATTACTTAATATAAATCGCAAATTATCTTCGAAACATGAGAGCATGTGTGTGTGTGTATATTTCGAGCACAAGAAAGAAAGATAAAAGTAAACAATGATAGGTACCTCTTGAATTTAATGACAAATTATTGTTTTTGGTTTAGAAAAAAATGCATTTATGAAAAACTTGCTTGCCTCACTCGCAATACATTCGTTACTATAAGACACGCACTTCAAGTTTATACCACCAAAAAAAACATGATTTGTTATTGGTGATATATCAGGGTGGCTACTCTAGGACCATGATAAAATTCAAGTATAATTCCCGGTTTTCAAGGCAAATTTTAAAAAAAATTCAAGGCCACAAACAGATGTTTCCTCTATTTCAACGTTGTGCATTACCACCTCTCAACAGCCACACACATGCACCAGAGGAGCAACCACGAACTTTGGCTGGGGGGTGGCAAGTACCAGGATAAACATACCAATAATAATACCAATGATAATAATGACATTATTATGACTATTATCATTATTATTAGTAGTAGTTATGTTAGTTGCAAAGACGTTATCATCATCGTAAATTACACAAAAAGGGGGTAGAAGTTGGTGTTAAAGCATTTGTGTTGGAACAAATGATTTTAAACATTAAAAAGAAAGAAAAAACAAGGTTCAACTTTACATTAATTAATCGTGGAAAACATGTACAGTCTTGGACACTGCTGGGTTGTAAAGACCATATTGAAGAAGCAGTGAAGCAAGCTCTCGATGTCTGACCACCAAGCGCCTTGTGAGTGGACAACCCAAACAGCATTGCAAGGCTACGACTTGTATACCAGTCACGGGTATACATCTTGGGAAATTGAGCAGTGATGCCAAAGAGAAATACGAGATGAAGATTGTCGGAAATAATGTCTCGAGTTCTCGACATGAAATAATACTTGGTCCACGTTATGTTCCATTAATTAATGTTGTTTGGGAATGAACCTGACGGACTGGGTTTATATTTTCATTCCTTGCATTACAGTAAAATTCTATATTTTACAAATATATTCATGCTTCGAATGAAAATAATACCTAGAATAACATTGAACACATGTGCACACGACTCTTCTTACACACATGCACGTGAAAACAAACACACAAAGCTAAGTTTTAACTTCCAAGTGAATGTCCAAATAACATTAAATGGAGAAGCATGATGTGGGAAACATGGGATATTTCACAAAAAGAATGCATCTATTTTAGACATACGTGGTTTCTATTAATAGACAATGAAACAATTATCAGAGAAATTAAGATGCATTTGCTTTTCAGGTGTTGAGGAAGGAAACAGACTGCCTGGGGAAAAAAGAACATAATGTTATTGATAGTTTGTTGGTTAGCATGCAGAGCTATCATCAATGAGGCCTGGGTTCGATCCCCACCATGGGCAAAACTTTTTATTATTTTCTATCAGTGAACAAGTATATATTGTTTTCTAGGCATTTTGACGAAAGGATACACATCAAATTTAATATTTTAATATGTATTTTTCATTGGTGAAGGATATTATCTCAGTGGTTCCGTAGCTACGATTCTCCAGTCCCTTCCATCCACTTGTCTTATTTATCTACATTCTTCATATCCTCATGAAACACCATGAATCTAACAAAAACACACAGATGGTAGTTAGAACAAGGAACACACCTCGCATCGAATGTTACAAGCTAGAGTTCTGGATTTTTTGTGAGGGTGATTACTCCTGTGTGTGTATTTATCATTTTCGTCTAAAAAAAAAAAACATTCCTCACTATTCCTGTGATTAACCTAGGGCAAGACCAAAACTACTCAAATAAAAAAAAATACACTGACTGGAAGCTAGGCAGTGCAGTGTTATTGGTTAGCGTACCGGGCTCTCACCAGAGAGATCTATCTATGTTCGATCCCAACTAAGGGCAAAAAATTTTATTTTTTTCATCAACGAAGAAATGTGTATTATTGATTTCCTGGCATTTTGATGAAAGGACACACATGAAATTTGATCTTTTAATGTATCAATTTGTTCTTCTATTAAGTCTTCTGTCACAAGAGGATATAGAGATTCTCTAGCACAAAGACAAATAAATGTAATATTTTCTCAAAAAATTCCACAGCTACGATTTAACACTGCCCTTCACCTGTTGGCTTTATTTACATCGTCTGTTCAAACTAACTCACGATATATCTTACAACAGTACACACAACAATGGGAAAATTCTCCCTCTGACAGTCAGAACCATAGAACCTCGAAGGCTCTAAGCTCAAGTTCTGGATTTTTATGCGTGGCTGCTTTTTTTACGCTAAGCAGGAACTGAAGGGACTCAATAACAAAATGCAGAAAATACAAGACAAACCTATCCATGCATCTTACCTCACATCATGAGAATTACCAATATAAACAGAAGACTGCAGAGAATAATATCTATGATATAGCCTATTGTTAAATAGGCAGACAAACAGACACAGGAAGGAAGGAAGGAAAGAAAGAAAGAAAGAAAGAAAGAAAGAAAGAAAGAAAGAGAGAGAGAGAGAGAGAGAGAGAGAGAGAGAGAGAGAGAGAGAGAGAGAGAGAGAGAGAGAGAGAGAGAGAGAGAGAAAGGACAATGTGAGGATACAAACACCAGAATAGAAAATATTTCAAAGTACGTTTTACAGTAATATCCGAATTATTATCAAAATAGTTTCATTCAGTCCACTACTTGACTACACGTGTCACCGTGTCCCTCTTGGAGTGTTGGTTATTGTGTCAGGCTACCATCCAGACAACCTGTGTTCAATTCCAAGAATAAGCAAGATTTTTCCTCTAATTATCTCCCTTGTAATACTTTTAAAAGTGTGTATTATAGTTTTTTCAAACTTTTAATTTATGTTGCACTTCGCATGTTGGCTATCTTAAACCTGTAAAGATGAAAATTTGCAAACATGTGCATCGTTCCAATGAAGTGAATGAAAAGTTACAGTGTATTCATGTAAGTGCTGGAACAAGAAAATGATTTATTAGCGCAAAGGATGCAACCACAATTGAGATCCTCTCCTGGATGTGGGTGGTAACATCAAAGTGAAAACGTCATCCCTAGTGACGATACTTCACTTTAACACTGACAGTAGCTTTCTTCTTTCAACTTATCAACTTCCACTTCACAACAAAAGCGTTAGGGGTTGCGAGGAGTGGTCGTGCTTTCTACGGCACCGAACTTCCATGCTCAAGATCGCAGGTACAACTCCAACTCTGAGCGAGTGCTCTTTTTCTTTCTTATAAAATCACGTGCAATTGGTTTGGTTTGATTTGGTGTTTTAAGTCCACTTTATGCGCAGTAAGGCTAATTGGGACTGGACCTACAGTTTAAAATGGGATCCGAACCACTTGTGCCTCCACCGGGTATCGAACCCGGGACCCCTATGTGCAATTGGAATTGCACTTGTGTGATAAGTTGCCAACTTTAAAAATAGCAACAGTACTGGCTTGTAAATTCTGCTCTCAAGAATTGGATTAGTGTAGTTAAACTCGTACATTCTGAGTTTTTCACATGCACTCTGTCCCAAGGTGATATGCATTTATGTTGACATACATTTGCTTTGTGATATAATATCTGTGACAATTGAAGGATTGCCAGAGAATAGTTTTATGGACACCATACATATCATGTTTTCATCCAGGATTGGCTGATTTCTTTAAGTTGTTCATATCTCGGATAATACCGTATATATGAGAGAGTTGCTTCACAAAATAAAGTGATATGATCAAGATACAGTCAACTCTCGATTCAACGACCTTTCACAGTTCCCGGGAAAAGGGTCGTTATTTCGAAGGGGTCGTTATTGGAATTTGCACCAATTTTCAGCTTAAAGGGAGCTCAAACGGACACAAAGATGCCTAGGAGATGGTAACACCATTTATCCTGGTAGTTATACAACCTGTTATGCACAGGATGCGTGTTGTGAGAAGGAAAATAGAACATGAAAAAGTTTTCACAAAAGAGAATTTAAAATAATGTTACTTTGTTTCAATTGTGCACAGTCGTTGCTTTTCCAGGAAATTCTTACAATTCTAGTTAATGAGAAACCCGTTTCCACTGAGACCTATTGAAAGGAAAACAATCTCTCGCTTATTGCAAGCGAAACCCGAAGAATCTTGACACCAGTCAGACTGGTGCCAGCAAAAGTCGGGAGATAATCGGGCAGAATGAATGTTGGATTTTATACGGGTTTACTGGAGCATTGTCTGTTACAAGATTAACTGGTAAGATTAGATCTCTCGGGAGAAACAACACAACCTCTCTAGGTACCAGACAAAAAAAATAAAGGCAGGGCTGTAATTTTCATTCTGGTTCGGCTGTGTAAAATACATCGTAAAAAAAAGTCACTTTTCTTTGCTTTAACCAACTTCATTCACCCTCCTTCCCCATTCAAGGGAGCAGTCCAAACTCCTTCCTTGACTTGCATTGTAATCCAGCGTGAAAAAGGAAATGCGCAACTTGCGATCTATTTTCACCCAAAGCGTATTGTAGGACAGGTCATTAAACAACGTGGCAGTTGATAATCATTCGGGTTTAGAATTGAATTTCACTTTTAACTGTATATTTAGTCCCGATTAGCCCATCAGCATAAAATGAACTGAAAACATGCTTTATGAAACTGCGCATTTTCACATATCAAAATGGTAGATCGTTATTTACTCTCACGTTAATCGACGATTTAATGTTGGATTTAGGAGTATTCTCGATGTTAAACACCCACCCCTCCAAACGTTTTCCCCTTGAATAATGTCTTTTTAATCAGTCTCAGCGACCATCCTACATTGAACACACTTTTTTTTTTCCTACACATGAATGGTTCTCAAGAAAGGTAAATTAAATTTACAGTTGTGCTTATCAGAAGGCGCAGAACATGAAGTTATTTTAACTCTTGTTTTGCTTTCTGGAGATCGAATTTCGTTATCGTCAAATCAAAACAGCTTTGCGTGTTTCTTCGCGCTGGATGAGTCATCGCTGTTATCTTCAAGCAAAAGATTAGCAGACGCTAGACAAAACACTGGCGCCAGCTGCATCGTAAAAACAAAGAGACCGGCTGGAGGTTCGAGCAACAGGTGGCGGAAGAGAAAAGTCCCAGCATTTTAAAGATAACGCAACTGTCGAAGACGGAACTTTTAACAGCAGTGTAAAGAAGAAAGAAATGACCCTTGCTTTACGTTTTACCGTTTTACCACGCAACAGACAATAATACGGGCAATATTTCCTATGCAGACAACAGCATTAAAAAAAATATATAATAAATAAATTTTAAAAAAACAACTGAATTCTGCAATTATCAACATTGCCGTGCACACCAGTGGCGGAGAATGAGCTGGGGAAAGGGGGGGTCCCTTTTTGTTTTCCTTGTTCTGTGGTTTTTGTTCATTTTCAAGAATATATCCAGAACTGGTTGCCCCATTTTAGACGTCAAAGGAAAGGAAGAGGGATGGGTCCTTTTCCACCCTCGCCTGTAATCAGCCCGCATCAGCAAGAAAATCGTGGCTGAAACAATCTGCATCGCAACCCCCCCCCCCCCTACGTTTCCTGACAGGAAAGGAGGGAGAAGTCAGTAAGCCAACGGAACACTTTTTTACCAGACATTATGACATCGACACAATTAGGAAAACATATGAAGTGGGAAACGGGAGTTATGATGCACGTAAGATCGAAATTAACTTTTGTGGAAACCTGGATGACAACGCATTAAGCGGGTTGACGATCTTTAGTTCACCGATGTGGTTTTGATTATCTCTAACAGTTTCGCTTTTTTATGAAGTGTTGCAGGGAACAAAGAACACATTTTGAATGAAAGCGGTTACCGGAAGTTGTCAGCTACAAGGTCGAGAGTTGCTCACTCACGGGAACCTGCTGAACTGGACAGATGGGCCAGACTTACAGGTGCCACACATCTGTATTTTCGAACATTCCTGCGATCTTATCTCTCAAGGTGGTGTATTTATCGATGAAAGAGCTTGACCTGCCATACACATTGGCAAAGACTGCAAGTCCAGCAGTCATTTCGGGCTGCTCCCACCCTCCCCCGCGAGTTTTCAGCAGCTCTTAGGACAAGGAAACAAAAGGTCGATTTAAAATAACATCCAAGCACATTCGATCTTCTCTTCTCGCGTATCCAAGAGAAAGCGTGGCAAAACAAGCCTGGCGCGTTGGGTAGCGGCCGTCGGGTGCGGGGTAACATTGGTGCACTTGAGGGAGGGGAGGGCAGAGGTCAAGTGCTATTGGATATCACTCAAGCATGGTGTGGTGGTGATTTTTAGTTCAAACCCAATTGTGAGGGGTAGAGCGCTCGTGAAGGAAATGAGTGGGGAAAAAAACAACGCATTTTTCGGCCGATTTCCTTCAATTTTTCAACTTTTTTTTTCAAACTTATTTTTCTAAATTTTTCACGGTTCCCGGGAAAAGGGTCGTTACTTCGAGAGGGTCGTTATACCCGGGGTCGTAGAATCGAGAGTTGACTGTATGTATTTTCAGTTAAAACCTTGTCCGTGCCAAGTAGGCTGGGATCGAACCTGTAAGCCGACCTCTCTTAACAATTAGGATCACTTATTTCAAGTTACCCAAATATCGGTAACATTGTTCTTTTTCTTCTTAATAACAAAATAACCAAAATAAACAATGATCCAAGAATTGGATGGCAAAAGATAGTTTACAATTCCAGAAGAAGGTTATGTTTTATCTAGTTTTAAAAGTTTAAAGAAATAGAGGAGACGCCCATGGATCACATGTTCCAGATTCAATGCAAATCAAATTCTTTTTAATGGTCACTATTTTAAAAATTCTTTTTCTTCTCGAACAAGAAGGAAAATGAAACAATATTATCGTTTATTTACATAGTGACATAGTGTTTTTCATAACTACAACCAGAATAATCGATTATGCCATATCTTCTTTCTTAGTCCTTAAATATCACATTTTCATTTTAGTTTTATGGATAAGATAGGGGACATGGTTTTGAGAAATCATAAAGTTGCGTGCAGTGTTTCAATTTCTTAGATGATGTGTGACATATTTTGGATTTTATTGATTGAGTAGTAGTGTTGCTCAACTTTCGTTCCATATTTGGCATTACATCCACAGTTTAATTTTTATTACACCTAAGAGCAGATATTTAGTTGAGTGGAGTGAACCCATCTCTTGATCTTATTTTAATCTTTAAGTCTAGTCCTGATTAGCCTATCTGTGCTTGAAGTGGACTTAAAAACAAAAAAATCTCAACAGCTAACCCATCTCTTGTGTGTATAGATATGTGTGTAGGACATGTCTGCTATGGCTGTACGAATGCCTCACAAATGGCAGAGATGACGATGTAAGTGGACTACTACTGTGTGGTCCTCCCAGCTAGATCCGATGGATACGCAGAAGTGGTTCTCGAATCATATTCGATGATAGGTATAGGGTTGAAAACATTAAAACACTAATCTGTCAAAACAACGTTCAAGAGGCAGCAACATGAGACTGTGAACATTCTATAGTAAAAATTTTTGTGAAGTAAATTGTTCCATGTTCGAATCTCCGATGGGGAGTGAGTGAATATCAATCAACAGCTATTGAGATAGCTACGCCTAAATTAGAAATCGCAACTGTTCAGGAAGTTAGATGGACAGGAGGAGGTATTTTTACTTGCACGTGGTCTGAATTTTGTGACTTCATTTTGAACTTCGAACTATACCTTCCAATAAAATGTTGGATGTTCAATATCTCTTGTGCATTTCACAATATACCTAAACTAATTTTTGGTTTCCTAAAGAAATTAAAATTATTGACTTAATTATTTAGTAATGAAGGCTTTTATTACACCTGTTAATAAAACCAATGTCATAACTGTGTTATGTGTGTGTGTGTGTGTCTGTGCGAGCACGCTCGTATGTATTTGAAATGGAGTGGGGGAAGGAAGCAGATTACATAGGTAGCTTAAATATGACGACCTGCTTTTCCTGTCTCAAAAATGTTGTCAGCATACTGAAGAAATTCAATAATAATGCAACAGCTACTATGACGAATAACTCCCGCAAAGGCAATAAAGTTGCCAGTATAGGAAAATGGACAAATAATTGCCTCACATTATATTTGCTATGTCCCGTCTCGTCATTCTGCCTTTATAAAGTACGCTGAAAACAAACCTCGATCAGTTATATCCTGTGCTATGTTCTCGATCGGTTATATCCTGTGCTATGTTCTCGATTGGTTATATCCTGTGCTATGTTCTGTTTCTCCACACGAATCAAAAAAACTTCCTTAGATTTCTCTCTTTTGGTGGGTGTGTGTTTCTGCATGCCCAAGGTTGTGCTCCAATGATAAGAACCGACCATGTGACTCACTGTCTAACGTAGAGAACCTGTCTACTAGCAGGCAGCAAGAAGCTATTAAGATTGCCGGTTTCCTTCGCAGTACAGATAAAGTGCATGCGTTTTGTGGTACTAACATTTTGATTGGGTAAATTAGTAGGTTGTAGGGATGGGACAGATTAATCGGTACTCTATCGGTATCGGCCGATATAGGCATATCGGTGTATCGGTAAAATTACCGATTATTTTACTGATCCAATATATCAATAAATATCTGATAATTTAGTGCAAAATTCTGCCATTTCGTTGTAATTTTTATGGATAATCTCCATGCCCTACTTTCTAAAAAAGTAAATGTCTAAGTATGCAATTTGTTTTGCACTGCAGTCCCCTTGAAACACACATTTATTAAGGAGATCAATGAACCTTTCAGGTTCTTCAAGGACCATTTCTAATTTTATATCGGATCGGTAGAATATCGGTTATCGGTATTGGTAAATTTTATATCGGTACTTTATCAGTATCGGCCAAAATTTCGTATCGGCCCATCCCTAGTAGCTTGCAAGAGTTGAATTCAAACCCTGGAAGGATGAGTTGCTTTTAATAAAGTGAAAAGTACTTATGTGAAGCAAAGTTATGTTTTCCGTGTATAAAATATCGAATGTCATATTGTGAGGGCAAAAGCGCAGCAAATACATGATTTTCTTCTTCTATAACTATTGACATTCAAATATGAAAATTATAAGGTTCAACTGGTAAGCATATGCTTGTGCAACACGAAAATAATTATATTATAACCTTATACTGTTTTTCTACTCATTCTAGATGAAATATGAAATTCTCACATGAGTTCTCACAGAATGGAACTCCAAGAAACCTCATTCGAAATTCTCCTTTTAATCTTCAAGTCTATATCAATAACACCTTGCAAAAAGTTAATGGTTCCTCGTCGTGATTAGCTAAAAGTTGTAAAAATGTGACATTAAACAAACAATACAAATCAGTACGTAAATCTGTCTTGAATCTTGTATGCAAAAGAAAGAAAACAAAAAAGGGGAAAATCTAACAAAACACAATGTAAAACTGACATCCTAGCGTATCACATTAGCAGCTAGGGCAATACATGCTTACCACAGAATGTATGCGGGTAGAGGTGTGCATCGTTTGGTTAAATAAAAAAAATAAAAAAGCAGAAATCATTAATAGTTCCCATGTGATTTTCTAAGGAAGAAAAAGAGCACTCGCGCAGAGTTGGAGTCGAACCTGCGATCGTGAGCATGGAAGTTCAATGCCGTAGAAAGCACGACCACTCCTCACAACCCCTAACACTTTTTTGAGAAAATATTACATATATTTGTCTTTGTGCTAGAGAAGCTCTATATCCTCTTGTGACAGAAGACTTAATAGAAGAACAAATTGATACATTAAAAGATCAAATTTCATGTGTGTCCTTTCATCAAAATGTGGGGATCGAACCCAGGCCTCGTTGATGATAGCTCCGCACGCTAACCAACAAACTATCAATAACATTACGTTCTTTTTTTCCCAGGCAGTCTGTTTCCTTCCTCAACACCTGAAAAAGCAAATGCATCTTAATTTCTCTGATAATTGTTTAATTGTCTATTAATAGAAACCACGTATGTCTAAAATAGATGCATTCTTTTTGTGAAATATCCCATGTTTCCCACATCGTGCTTCTCCATTCAATGTTATTTGGACATTCACTTGGAAGTTAAAACTTAGCTGTGTGTGTTTGCTTTCACATGCATGTGTGTGAGAAGAGTGGTGTGCACGTATTTTGGTTCAAAGCATGAATGTAATTGTAAAATATAGAATTTTACTGTAATGCAAGGAATGAAAATATAATCCCAGTCCGTCAGGTTCATTCTCAAACAACATTAATTAATGGAACATAACGTGGACCGAGTATTATTTCATGTCGAGAACACGAGACATTACTTCCGACAATCTTTATTCATCATTATTTCTCTTTGGCATCACTGCTCAATTTCCGAAGATGTATACCCGTGACTGGTATACAAGCCGCAGCATTGCAATGCTGTTTGGGTTGTCTACTCACAAGGTGCTTTGTGGTCAGACATCGAGGGCTTGCTTCACTGCTTCTTCAGTAGGGTAGTTACAACCCAGCAGTGTCCAAGACTGTACAGAAACTGTAGTTTTGAATGGTAGAAAATGAATGATAAATGCATTCTGAATATTATTCTTTTTGTACATATAACATGCATAACTTTCATGTACTACATATGTTTTACACATATTCAAAATGGAGTGATGTAAAATAAGAAAATTGATGCCAACACTAAATTATATACGTATTCAAAGTTTCTTTAATACATATATACAAGCTACAAACAAGCAGAAATGAAATTCCCTGACTTTTCCAGGTTTTCCAGGACAAAATTTACATTTTTCCCTGACAATTACAAACTAAACTAAATTGATGTTTTTGTAAACGGAAATAATAAACTCGTACAGATCCACGTATGGTTTTGTTAAGTACCAATATTATCTTCTATGAAATTGACTTAATTTCTCTATCATTTGAATTCAAACTGCAAAATAGTGAATTTGGAAAATTATTACAATTCACAAGCTAGGGAAGGATTACAGAATTTTGTCATATGCAGTAAGTTGAAAATAAAATACTTGGTTATTTTTAAAGTTACGACTAAATGAGATAAGAGTGAAGAGTGATTGGTTAAGAAATACAATTTGTAATTTATCAGTCTCCTTATACATTCTCGCTATTATATGTTGATATTTCCACTGAGGTTTGGAACCCTCTGCTTGCAAGAACCATGAGTGCAGACTCATTTTTCGATGCTAAAGCTACTTCTCTCTTCTCTGTAAAGCAAACAACTTAACTCTTTCATATAAGTGAAACAATTGAATCCAACAAATTAAGGTGTCATATTTCCTTACATTATCAATGGGATTTCTGCTTCAGTACAGTATATCCAAGTGAAGTACTGTGAAACTGACAACATGCAGTTATACCATTAATACTGATGAAAAGGGTATGTAGGTATTAGAAATTTAACGCAAGCAATTTATAGAATTGCATTGTATAGGTACCTGATTTAGCTAACCACACATTAAAACAGGAACACTAACAATAAAAGCTTCTGAAAGTTCATATACGAGGGGCATCCTGAAAAAAGCTCCAATGGTGCCTATACGCAGCACTAGTGGTCGGAGAGCGACACACACACATGCAGGCAGGAAGAAGTCGCATGTAGCTGTAATCTGGTACAGTTACAATGCAGCCGTTTTAGGACAGTTCTAGGTTAAAGATTGCAGTTCTCATACAGTCTTCCACCGACTGCGATATAGCCTACATTGCACTCTCAGAATTCGGCACAGAGCCACCAGCAATCGTGTGAGGTGTGCAGACCAGACGTCGTGAGTGATAGTATGGTCAGACGATGGTGCAGACAATTCACGAAAGGCCAATCGAATGTGCACAACCCCATACAGCTGAGTACACACGGGCCCTTTGCATCACTTCAGGTGAGAGATCTTGGACCACTCCCTGTACAGCCCTGGGCTTGAATGTACAGACTTTCATCTCTTTGCTTAACTGAAGAGGTTTCTGGCAGGGCAAGGATTTGACAGCTACATTGCGATAGAGATAGTTCCAGTCTTTGCTGTAAGACACATATACCATGGGCATACAAAATTCAGTGCCATGCTACGACAAATGCCAGAACAATGGTGGTGATTATGCCGAAAATTTGGTTAGGGACTCATTCTTACTAATGCAATAAATTACAACTGATATTCTTGTTTCAATTATGCCTAATCAGTAGGGACTTTGATATTTTGTTATTTTTTAAAAAATTGGTTTATTTTATTTTTTATTTTTTACTATTCAGTGCTATTTTACCCAAAATTCACATTTTCATTTTAGCGCATTTTCTGGCAAATGTCTGAAATTATACCTTCATGGTGTTTTTAAACTACTGTTTCAAATTGTAAGTCACATGGCTTACTATTCTTCGTGAGAGTTTGATATCTTGAAAGATATTTTGGGAAAGTTATTTTCCATACCCCTTTTTTAATTTTAAGGTAAGGATTTTAGATAATTGAATTTTCCCCCTGTATACTGAAGGGTGCATAATGACTATAAGTGGCGACGCACCCAAAAAATTTAAATCAAACAATCATACGTGACAGATACCGATATATTATGCACCAAAAATTGGTATTATCTTTTTTTGACTTGTTAGTGTTACGTTTCCCAAAATTCGCGTTTTTGTTTTAGAACATTTATCTGCCAAATATACCGAAACGTAATACTCCATTGTGCTTTTAAACTATTATTTTAAATTGTAGGTCACATGGTCTACGTATTTTCGTGACAGTTTAATATGTTGGACCAGATTTTTGAGGAAGTAAAAGTAAAGTGCTCCCATGCACTTTTCCATGAAGGTGTATAGTAGGGGTGTGGAGTTAGGGCCCCACACTTTCTTGATCACGGTTGAAGGTGGAAGCGATCTGATCAGCACCATGCTCCTGGCTACCTTTATCCCTCAAAGTTTCCTCAAGGTACCAGTTTCATATGATGCTGGGTGGGCGCTGGAGCAGTTTGAATAGGTGGAAAACATCCCGGTTCTCCCTCGCAGGGGATCGGCCCCGGGTCTCTCGCATAGTAGTCAGACGACCTAAGGACTGAGCTCCATTATTACTTGATCGACAAATGTTGATGGTGCACACTTAGCTTGGTAATTCAAAACATATCTCGTGTGACAAATACGAAGATGTGGCTCCCGTGTGACGGTAGATACGCACTCGATCTCCTGTTAGAACCCTGCCACTTTGCTCCGTAATGCAAATGGTTTTGATAGAAGTTGGAAAAAAAAATCGTGGGAAATACATGATTTAATGTGGCGATCGGAATTAATCCATTACCGTATAACTCTATAGTTTACTCTTGAGTAAAATGTTGGAAAACTTGCATGTTCTATGTACACAAACATAGCCTAGAAAAGACAAGAATGTTGGATTTCATGGAATGTTTTGTTGTTTTAGGATATTTCTTTTTAAAAAAATGCTAAAAACGCCATCAATTTGTATTTTATGCCAAATTCGCATTACTTCGATATTTCGAACAGGCGAAAAATGTGTCCAGACATAACTGCACATTCCTAAACATAACTTCGCAGCAATTACCATTTTTCACGGTTTTGGCGTTTGCAAAAAATCAATGTCCCTACAAATTGGAAATTACTTCCTGGCCACCCCTCATATAAATCAGTAGATGGAAAGTGAAAATTTAGCAGGGCTGGCAGATAAAAGTCAATTCTTGAAGAAAGTGATTTGCTTTTATGATTGAATGATTCGAGTAAATATGATATTAAAATATTTACGTATTTATTATTAGTATTTTATTTCATAATATTGGACATTAACCTTACTCAGTGAGAGATTAATGACCATCTCTCATGCGTTTAAACAGACAGGACAGAGAGTGGCATTAATTTCATTGCAATACTAGTGTTGCAGTAAATTTGAGGTTGGGAGCATGTACTTGCCAATTTTTATAACGTTCACCAATGCAGATTTATGTTTCACTTTTTCGTGATAGTATTCAATATATATCCCATTTGGTTGGATTCTTCTTGATATCTAAGAATAGTGCAATGTCATTGTAAACGTATGTTAACTTGTGCGAAACCAGTAATACGTCAGGATGATGAAAGAAGACCTTCGTAAGCACTGACTACTACATTAAATAAGGTGAAGTGAGCCAGAAGAGTAATAAAATTGCAGAAGCATATTTGCAGTCTAAAGCTCTTCTCGTTTATGCATTCGATTTTTATTGGATGTTGCAGTCCATGCAATTTCTGTCGCATGTTGTAGTGAGATACTTTATCGGGTGGCGATATTCGACAAAAATCGTATGTATCAATGGAACCTATTTGTTTCCATGTTCCTTCAGTTTGCCCAACAAACTGCCTTACTACGACGTCCGACAACTATCGGATGGCGCCATCCGCTCTTATCCCCTCCATCTGTTGACAAGTCCCCTTACTACTCCCATACGGACAAGAAAAAATGATAATTCAATGCATTTTCCACGTGATATTTAGAAGCTTAACCTTTACACCCCCGATACCATATGGTATCATCAGAGTAAGTTCGTACTGGCCCGATGATACCATATGGTATCATGGTGTTGATTACGAAATGAATGTGCTTTTTGGACCTTCATACTCTTATGTTTGCGTGGAAACTCTGACACAGGTCTGGAGCAAGACTGGGAAATTCATATTGATGAATATCCCCCACCCCCTCCTCAACAAATCCATGCCACATTTCCAAACAGCTTCACATTTTGGCTGAATATTCAACTTGTATGGCACCCATGAACATGAAACATGTTACAATCTCTTTGGAAACGTCCATTCTTTGAAGAGAATACTAAGGTTTGTGCCTTCTCTCTAAAACAGCAGGAGAAGAGGGGGCAAACTCCAAATGTTTTTTTAAAAAAATTGAAATTCGGTGGTCGCGCCCCCAAACCCCCCTTCCTCGGTTCGGCGTTTTGAATTGTACTTGGTTGCATGCTATGATATTTTAGCTTCAAAACAAAACTTATCCGAAGTAGACTGTTTCCATAGTGCCTGAGTTATAACAATTTTCCTCCAAAAATGCAAGTTAATTATTTTTCGTAAAGAATAAAAAAAATCACATTTTGGCTTATTATTCAACTTGTATGGCACCCAAGAACATGAAACATGTTTCATTCTCTTGAGAAATGTCCATTCTTTGAAAAGAATACTAAAGTTCGCACCTTCTCCCCAAAATAAAGGGAGAAGAGGATGCAAACTCCAAATTTTTATGTTTTCCCATTGAAATTCGGGGGACGTGCCCCCCCCCACCAAGCCCCTCTTCTTGAACATGAAACATGTTACAATCTCTTTGGAAACGTCCATTCTTTGAAGAGAATACTAAGGTTTGTGCCTTCTCTCTAAAACAGCGGGAGAAGAGGGGGCAAACTCCAAATGTTTTTTTAAAAAATTGAAATTCGGTGGTCGCGCCCCCAAACCCCCCTTCCTCGGTTCGGCGTTTTGAATTGTACTTGGTTGCATGCGCTGATGTTTTAGCTGCAAAACAAAAGTTATCCGAAGTAGATTGCTCCCATAGTGCCAGAGTTATAACAATTTTCCTCCAAAGAGTGTTTGATGTCAATGAAGACGAAATTCCCTGACATTTCCCTGACTTTTTTTGACACCTCAAATTCCCTGACTTTTCCCGGTTTTCCAGGTCTGTCGCCACCCTGTATGTGTGTGTGTATATATATATATATATATATATATATATATATATATAGCATATAGGTCTATTATTTATATTCATTACATAATCAATTCATCCACCTCATAACAAACCAACAGCAAAAATTATATAAATTGTCTCTCAAACGTGCACGCTCCTTCTCCTCCCAACAATTGTTCATGCATATAAGACAAACTCCATTATAAGAGAAGTCTTATTTCTCTCTCTGGTAATTTACAATGCATTACAGAAAACAATCATACTGCAAGTGAAGCAAACAAGGAAATTTTTAATTCATTCTTTTTGCAAACTGAAAACAATATTGATTTAATAGGGTGGAAATAATTTCACGAGGAACTATGGCATTCTCTCTTTTACAACTTCTATCAATTAGATTGTTCGGTGGCCATGGCTGACTCCTGCTGCTTCCTAGCTACGGCTCTGAACTTGACAAGACCAAGAAAAGCAGGCATTGCGAGCGAAGCGAGCGAGAAAATTTTATGAAATGTGTTTTTATTTGCATAAAATTTGAAATTGAGGGGGATAATTGCCCCTCTGTGCCCTCTGCAGGTGCCCTTGCCCATTAATGTTTGCCCCCTTGCCCTCCTTAGAATTTATTTCCATTTAAGGTTGGGAGGGCAGGGAAATGCTGCCCGCCCCAGTGTGGTTGTGCCACTGATATGCACACACAAATATAGTAACAAAATGAAGTGTCTGTTTGATTCCAATGTATCCGAAAATTCTAATTTAATTAAACGGTATATTTAAAACATTTAATTTGAGGTCCTTAGTTTACATTTGCCATTTCAAATACTCAGACTCGAAATACATCTACAAACATAAGTCACACAAATGTTATGGTATATATTCTAACCTGCGAAAAATTTCACACTGAAATCTATCTAATCATCTTCGAGAAATTTTATCTTGCAAAAATCTTTCATCTGTCAGATTGCTCAACAAAGGACAGTAACAAAGTTAACAGATCGAGAAAATTCTGTTTTATTTTTCACACAACATTATTTACTTCCTCCATAAAAATAAAAACTCAACTTTGAAAATCTCGCCTCAGGGCATTTATCAATATGTATAAATTC
The DNA here is from genome assembly GCF_977018435.1 of Lepisma saccharinum. Lineage (NCBI taxonomy): Eukaryota > Metazoa > Arthropoda > Insecta > Zygentoma > Lepismatidae > Lepisma > Lepisma saccharinum. The sequence goes on from NC_139230.1 coordinate 84,945,842, forward strand.
AATAGGATTTGGATTAATAAAAGTTGCAATTTTTCACGTATATGGAGAAAAATTCAAGCAGAATTCACTCATAATTCCTAGAGCCAATAATTCACGCAGAATTCCCGGTGAGTAGCCACCCTGTATATACAATGGAGTGCATTGTCTGTTGCTATTACTCTGTTTGGTTTCAATTTATGAATCACTTCACTAAACCAGGATTCAAATCTTGGTCTGTCCATTTCTTGATGATAATCACTCTTCCGTTTCTTTGCATGGAACAGTAAACATGCACCTTCATTGCCGCAAGTGGGTGAAACAATAAGCCTCCCCCTTTCTCGTCAGTTTCTTCAGCCCTGGCAGTGGTTTTGCAGGGTGGTATCCTTCCATGTTTGATTTAATGTACGACCCTCGCCCCCCACCGAGTTGACACACGTCACGTCCAAATAATAAACATGTTTCTTCTCACGGCGAATTATTTTAATACCGCGGAGATTTTATTGTCGTCACACAACAAACAAATGTTTCCTCTTCCTAAACTTAAACCACAAATCCTTCAACACCCGAGATACAGTTCGTGCGCACATTGACGGCAAATCACCTCACGCCCTGTTTTATTTTGATATTGTTGTCGTAAGGAGGAATATGTATTTAAAACAACATGCTTGACTTTGAAGAGCTTTTCCCTTTGGATGAAGCCCAAAATAACACTCGGGTAAAACCGCATGCTCAACAGGAGACCTCGATTCAGCCATTCTCGATGCTGTATAGCACGATTATTAATCACGATAAACATAGGGTTAAAATAGTGGGATGTGCAACACCGGTATCACGGATTCCATGCTCTCTGCAACATATTCAGTCTTGCTTGACTCGCTCTTGAGCTTCAGCGATTCTTCAACATATTGGGAGATCCCAGTTGGCGAATCTGCGGATCCAAGTTCGTCTGCACAGTGATTGCAACCGATCAAGTCCATACCTGCTAATGGATGTATTATTTTGTCTGTATATTACAAATTAAATAACTCTTTTCTTGCAAGTATGCAGTTGTGTCAGAGTGGAACCCGTCTCAGTGGAACTATATTCTGCATGCACTTTTGGATCTACATATGCAAAAACCTGCTGCAAAGTTAGCTTGATGCTTGGCTTACGTAGGTTTAGTTATGATTGAATTGTTGTTTTAAGTCCAACTTATGCACAGAAAGGTTACTTGGGATGGGACCTACAGTCTAAAGTCGGATCCAAACCATTATGTGCCTCCACCAGGTCCAGTTTTGGTTGGCCTATCTGAGCAAAAAGTGGGCTTATAATAAACAGTCACATGTTTGTGTCTCTATGTCAAATATAAATGTTGATTGCATAAAATATTAAGTGTACAAATGCATTTATTATGCACAACTACACTTATTAACAAATGTGTATTAATACTTAAGATCTGTTTGCTACCACAAGGGAGATTGATTTCAGAGCCCATAACTACATTTAAATGCGAGTACAGTTGTTGAAAAACAAAGCTGGCTTTTTGATTGAATGTTATATGTATCTATATCAGTATTATACAGGGTGATTCTAAAGTCATTATACATTTTCGTGATATACTGACTGAAAACTATGTTCTTGCAGGTAATGTGATATAATGCTGTCAATAGAAAAACAAATAGCTGTTGTTGCTGCGCGTCTGCATGCAATGACTCATGAACAGGTGCGAGCAGACCCCACCAGGGTGGCTATCAAAACACCTAGTCAATAAATTCATGTGTACTCGTAGTGTTGCAGATGAAGAATGTCCAGGGAGGCTGGCCATAACGCCAGAAACTGTGCTAAGTGTAGACTATACAATCACACGTAACACCAGCCCCTCGACCAGGAGACTTAGTAGGGAGCTTGAGATTCCGAAACCACTGTGTGGAGAACTCTCTGTTACAAGCTGAAGAAACGTGCATACCACATCCAGATTGTGCATAAGCTTGAAGCTGAGGACTATGCAGCCAGAGAAGCTATGTGTCACGACCTGCTACAGGCTGTGGAAAATGACAATTTGATGCAGAATGTCCTGTTCAGCGATGAAGCCACATTCCACACCTGTGGGCATGTGAATACACACAACTGTAGGATCTGGGCAGAGGAACAACCACGTGCACTGCAATAGTGGCAACGAGACACACCCAAAGTGAATGTGTAGTTGGGGATAATGAGGTCAAAGATGTACGGCCCCTTCATGTTCACTGAAGCAACTGTGACCGGACGCACATACCTCGATATGTTGGAACATTTGTGGAGCACCAGTTGGTATCTGATGGGATTAGGGACACAGTTGTTTTTCAACAGGATGGGGCGCCACCCCATTTTGCCCTAATTGTTAGGACTACGTGAATCATGTTTTTTTCAGGTAGATGGATTGGTCATGATATGCCAAGGTTGTGGGCTCACCCGCCCACCAGATCTGACACCCTTAGACTTTTTTTTGCATGGGGTTCATCAAGTCTCAGGTTTACCAGGTGAAGATCCAGAGCATTCAACAACTCAAACAATGGATTCGGGCTGCAGCTGCTGCGATTACACCCGTTATCCTGGAGAGAGTTTTTCGATCTGTCGTGGAGCACTGGGGGTTGTGTCTTGACGTGCAAGGTGGTCACATTGAAATGTATTGATTCTGTGGGCTGTTGTGATGTATGTTTCAGTACAATTGAATATGGTGCAATAAAACCTGTTTAAACACAAAATGTATAATGACTTTAGAATCACCCTGTATATTAGTATATCTAATATACTATACTATATTAGTATATTAGCATATCTATATTAGTATATAGTGGATAAAAGGAAGGAGGACCACATGGGACTTAGGTGGGCAGGCAATGTGGCACGAATGGGAGAGGAAAGATGAGTCTACAGGATTCTTGTTGGGAAACCTGATGGTAAGACACCAGTAGGAAGACTAAGATAAAGGGATAACATTGAGATGGACCTAAAAGAAATCAGTAAGGATGGAAAAGATTGGATTGATCTTGCCCAGGATAGGGACAGATGGAAGGTTTGTGTTGCTACATCCATAAACCTTTGGGTTTAAGAAGGCTAGAGAGTTAGTTAGTCATTTCACATACAAATGTTAGTACAGTCTGATACTTTCAAAATCAGTCAATATCCATGAAAATACAATGAATATAGAAGCTTACCTGTTCCACAGCCAATATCTGCAATAGTTTTCTCATAGAAAAGTTCAAAATTCTTTAGGATAGCTTCTCTGTATGTCTGAGTACGAGCATAATCTTGAATCATCATTTGGTGGATATCTAATCCCTCATATGACCTAAACGTTGAATCAGACCAAACGTAAAATTAAAACCTTATAACATAAGGTATTCTATTCATACATATTCTTACAAAATCACATGGCTAGACCATGGGAAGCGAACGTGAGACCACCTTGAAATATTTCTAAATCCAGATGTGATGAGTGTGGCAAAATGGCTCTTGAGCACCATCTAAGAGCAGCCAAATACAGTATATGACATGTCTTCTACCAGACAAAAAAATGGGAAAAAATCATATATCATAATGTGAGAAACAATAAACTGACATAAAATCACATGGAAAACTTACATTATAAATGGTTTGCATAAAAGTTTAATTTATGATATCTTGGATAATATTGCACAATTTTGAAAAAAAGTTTTATCCCCACAATATGATCCAAAAATGTGATCGGATCATGGGCAAATGGTTGCTTGCATACTTATCTGTGCATTTTAAAAGCCTTGGGTCCAGTACGTTACAGAGCAGAATTGTAAAAAAAAAATTAAAGACTTCTTGAAGATTAGGCACACACAGGAGATGTACTATGTAGAAATTTTCAGCAAAAAATGCAGGCTCGATCAGGACTCACACCCGGGTCTCTGGCATACCGTGCCATTGCTCTAACCACAGAGCTGCCAAGCCGGCCTGGCCTTGCTGATTTTTCGCTATCGCTGTTTTACCTGCGTGGAATCGTCTCTGCCAGTGCTACAGCAAAGGGGTCTGTTGCCTTTGAAACACAGTAGACTTCGACGTTGCCTGGTTCCTCCTAGAGATGTTAATTATTGAAGATTAGGCACACACAGGAGATGTACTACATAGAAATTTTGAGCGAAAAATACAGGCTTGACCAGGACTCGAACCTAGGTCTCTGGCAGGCATCTGATTTAGTTAATCAAATATTAAAACAGGAACATGCTGTTGAAAACAGAGTCCATAAGTTTATACTTATATATGAGGCGCATCCAGAAAGTAAGTTCTGGAGGCTTTCGAATGTGGAGCTTGTGGTTGGAGGACAACATGCATATGCAGATAGGAAGAGGTGGTATGTGACTGTAATGTGGTGCAGTAGCAGTGCTGTGAAGGAAGTCTATTTAGAACAGTACTGTACCCAGGCCAAGCTATTTCTGGCCCCATTCACAGTGCAGAATGATTATTTTTACAAAACTATGTGACCCTGCTGGCCACTTTGGGGAAGAGGAATTCTAAGGTTGCTGCATGTTGCCCAAACAGGGTCACAGCAGCAGGCCTAGTTGGCTGTTTGACCACAAGTTTCTTTGTAGGTAAACACAGCAACAGTGGGTCTTGCAATGCGAGTGTAGAAGAAAACTGAGGTTGTCAACTTTTTTATAACATTTCTGTTTCACTTTGACATGATATTATTCACTAGAAATATCCTGATTTGCTGAATTCTTGATTTTGAATAACATGTAAGTGTCATTGCAAATGTGCATTTACCTGTGCAAAACCAGTATGCTGGGAGGACACATTCATGTTAAATGCCAGATTAAAGAAGGTAAAGTAAGCCAATAATATTCCAGCGACATCCTTGCAGTAGCATAGCAGTCTACGGCTCTGTTTATGTATGCAATTTTTGTTCGATGTTGCAGAATGGTTAATGTTGACAGCTATGTCTGACCTGAAAGTTTGCTCGAAGAAATGACATACCACATCACACAAAAAATTGGATGCATAAGAGTGCCATGCATGCATTTTTATGCCATAGTGAGACATTTTGTCACAATTCGACATTAGTTGATGAATGGCGATATCTCACAAAAATTGTGTGCATCAATGGAGTTAAATATTCATCCCAAAAAATGTCCTAGCACAACATATGACATGTTCCTTCATAATGCCCGACATCATGCCATACTATGGTGTCAGACAACCGTCGAACTATGCTAGTGCTAGCCTTCTCCCCCCCCCCCCCCCCCAATCTTCTAGTCGGCAGCTCTGCCCCCATATACAGACAAGGAAAAATGATGTCAATACATTTTGCATGAGATATTTAGAGGTTCATCAAATGATTTTGCTTATCTGGAAATTTCTCTTCCTCCACCTCCCCACTTCCCATCACTTGTTTCTGGCACCATGGTTGTGTCTGATGCATAATAGGGACCTAAAAGTTGACATCAAGAGCTGCAAAGATTTCACATTGACGTGCAGTGCTTCATTACGACCTCTTTGAATGCAAATGCCTGGCAGATTCAATGCATTGCACAAACAGTTCAACAAAGAAATATTTGTCAATCAAATTAAAATTCCCTGAAATTTCTAGGTTTTATTTTACCTCTGAAATTCTCTGACTTTTCCTGGTTTTCCAGGTTTCCCAGGTATGTTGCCACCCTGGTATTATAATGATGGTGTTACACATAGAACAATAGGAAGAAGGTTGCTATAATTATTAAATATATCTACACAGTATGTGTGTATATGTGTTGTATATTTTTTGTAAATAGAAAGTAATAGTATAATTTTCAATGTTTGAATTTTACATTCGAACATGCATACAAAACAAAATAAATTGGAAAATAGTGCCGTATCTTACAACACATACAGGGTGATTCTAAAGGTATAGTACAAACGAAAACCACAGATACCTCCCATGAAATAGAGACGAAAGTTCCCCTTCCACTTTGCCGAGAGATGTCTCCGTGAGGAGCTAGACAACACCGAAAACGTGTGAAAATGAACTTCACACCTCTGTACAGCCAGTACCAGTGAAGATAGAAAGGCGGAACAAACGAAGTCAAAAGGAACACCAAAGTCGCCCATCCGAAAAACACTAGGCGGCAGCTGCGCAACGCATGCGCATGGGGTTACACAAAGGAAATAGGAGTGTCCCGCAAGACAAGTGAAGGGAAAGGGTAGCGATCGACAACGGTAGGGACAAAAGAAGCAATGAAGCATGAAGTAACAATTGCACAGCGGGAAACAAACACATGCAGCGCGTGGGGAGTCCCCAAACACAGTGAGGAGACACCGCAGCAAGAACAAAGCACGGTTCAACAAAAGAGAAAGAGGACCGGACGGGGAATGGTACCTGTCAAGGAGACAACAAATGCGGGACGAGGGATTCCCCATAGCAGCACCGAGGGGATGTCACACAGAGGTCGTGCGCCAGCAGGACAAACACAGCAACTACGGGCACAGGAGGTTTATTGCCACGCAAAGGTGCACTTACAGATAGGAATAGTACGTAGTACGTAGTCGTACCCCGGACTGACGTTGTTACAAAAGTTGCTCAAATTGACGACCACCACATTCAATGCAGGCATTGCAGCGTCGCAGGAAATTCTGGCGAACCCTATCAAAAATCCCTGGCATGGTACACACCTCGGCCGATGCTGCAAGTATCCGCGCTACCAATGTTTCCTTGTCAGGCACCGGGGTCTCGTAGACGAGTGTTTTCACATGGCTCCACAAGAAGAAATCCATTGGTGTGAGGTCAGGCGAACGGGCGGGCCAGGGGACGGGGCCCTCTCTGCCGATCCAGCGCTGTGGGTAGGTATGGTGCAAAAGGGTTCGCACTGTGCCATCAAAATGTGCAAGCGCTCCATCCAATTGAAACCACATGCGATGTCGCACGTTGAGGGGTACATCTTCTAGCAGCTCTGGAAGGACTGATGCAAGAAAGGTGCGATAGAGGCGGCCATTTAAACGTGGTGGCAGCAGGTATGGACCGATAATCTGTTCATCGATGATACCTGCCCAGATATTCACTGCAAACTGGGTCTGATGGTGCACCTCGACTGCTGCATGTGGATTTTCATAATCCCACACATGGCTGTTTCGGCATTTGAAGATGCACTCACGGGTGAATGCTGCCTCGTCCGTGAAAAGCACATGGCGCAAAAAACGGGGATCGTCGGTACAAAACTGCAACAGTCGTTGACAGAATTCCACACATCGTGGGTAATCCCCAGCCTGCAACGCGTGGACTCACTGTGGATGATAGGGATACAGAAGATCATCATGAAGGACACGCCACACTGTCGACTGTGATACTCCCACTGCACGTGCAATGCTACGGGTGCTAGTGGATGGTGTGTCGTCCACGCGAGCAAGTACGTCCTCCTCGACCGCCGCAGTGCGCACTTGTCTTGGGTGACCGACATGATGGCCTGCACGTAACACACCCGATTCACCAAGGGTACGGTGCACGTTCGAAAACAACCTGCTGTCGGGTTGTCGCCTCTCCGGATACCGTCCGCGATAAAGGCGTGCAGCTGCTCGGCCATTGCCATCTGCAAGGCCGTAGACAAAATGCATGTCCCTCAGTTCTACAAATGTGTAGCGTTCCATGGTATGGTGAGGATAGTGCCAATTATGGAATACTGTACTGCAGTGCACAGGTGGCACACACACACACACACACTGGTCACAACGGCTTCAAAACAACGTACTCAATTGTCGTACATCAAGCACACCACCACCGCACCGGCTCTTTCACTGACACGCTCCCTGACGCTGCACTTCCAATCAGCCCACACGTCCGCATGGCGCTGTGGTACAATCAGCTGACGTTCCTGAGCCACCCGTGCCTGTGCTCTTCACTACCTGACCACTGCCGTCAGGTGGGGCCATGTACTCTGGGGCCTTGTCATCGTGGAACACATGTAGCGTCCTTCATTCTTGCCCCATTCACCCACAACACATACTTCGTCCGTCTTGCTCGAGCCGACGGGGAGCACTACGTACGATCGTGTGGTGTTTGTGTACACAAATGTGGGGTAACCCAGCAGTTGAACAGACGTGCATACCCCCACGTAGCTTCATTGCACGATTGTCCCACGCAGTTTATCTGTCCAGCCTTGCTCGGCCCGGTCTCACACCAACGCGGCAGTGTGCGGCTGCGGTGGTGTGAGGCCACGATTGGTTTCGGAGCGAAAGGCTGCGGCCGAGGAGGGACTCTAGTTGTTCAGCTGGGGTTGCGCTCGGAAGCAAGCAGCTGCGTCAGGTCTGGGAACGGTGGACCTGGTGATCGGGATGGAAATATTCCGACCTCGTCCATTAGTGTCGTCCTCCGTATGGAGTGGTGGGGTCCGTACGACACTCCAGCAGCCTTTCGCCCGCTTCCACCCAGCGATGTGCCTCCGGCTTCATTTCTAAGAGGCTGATTGGGCCCCATCACGATGTTTGTTACAACGTCAGTACGGGGTATGTGGTCCTATCTGTACGTGCACCTTTCATTAGCAATAACGTCCTGTGACCGTAGTTGCTGTGTTTGTCCTGCTGGCGCATGACCTCTGCGTGACATCCCCTCGGTGCTGCTACGGGGAATCCCTCGTCCCGTATTTGTTGTCTCCTTGGCAGGTACCATTCCCCATACGGTTCTCTTTCTCTTTTGTTGCACCGTGCTTTGTTCTTGCTGCGGTGTCTCCCCACTGTCTTTTGGGGACTCCCCTTGTGCTGCACCGCCAGCGCCGCCATTTCTGCCCCGAACCATGTACGCGTCTGTTGCCTGTCGAGTGTCACGGACCACTTTGCTTGCATTCTCGGTGTGTTTTTACATCCTACGTCGTCCTCCCGTGGTTCTGCAACCCCGCACTACTTTTCTCGATTGCACTGCTTCAGTCATGGTGTTTGTTTCCCGCTGTGCAATTGTTACTGCATGCTTCATAGCTTCTTTTCTCCCTACCGTTGTCGATCGCTACCCTTTCCCTTCACTTGTCTTGCGGGACACTCCTATTTCCTTTGTGTAACCCCATGCGCATGCGTTGCGCAGCTGCCGCCTAGTGTTTTTCGGATGGGCGACTTTGGTGTTCCTTTTGACTTTGTTTGTTCCGCCTTTCTATCTTCACTGGTACTGGCTGTACAGAGGTGTGAAGTTCATTTTCACACGTTTTCGGCGTTGTCTAGCTCCTCACGGAGGCATCTCTCGGCAAAGTGGAAGGGGAACTTTCGTCTCTATTTCATGGGAGGTATCTGTGGTTTTCGTTTGTACTATACCTTTAGAATCACCCTGTATATCAGTGATGCTATTCTTTCTTCAACTACTTCTAAAATTAAAAATTATATCCAACGTTTTAAAAGTCTTCTTGAGTAAAGTTCAGAAAACTCTCATTTAAAATTAGCACCAAACCCCTTTACTTTGTGTTCAGCAAAAAGTATTTGTATTCAGGTTTTGGGGTGTATTAAGTATAGTTTGACTTATAGTAGAGGAAACTAATAGGAAAAACGGCCTAACCTGGAAATAATTGCAACACAAATGTTTTTCATGCCCGATTGTGCGAAATGGTATAGTGAATAATATATTAAATATCTGCCATACAAGTATTTGAGGAAAATCCGCCATCTTGGAAAATGGCGGCAAAAATTCACCCTAAAAATTTAAAAAATATTAATATCTCGAAAACTGTGCATTGTACGCAACACGTGAAGATAACCAATATGAAAGAGCAGAAAATTTGCTAAATTATGGTTTTTGTTTGATAGAGCTACCATAAATATTAATTGAATTAGAAAGATTCAAATGTTTTCTTTAATTTTTAGAATTAGCGTAAAAGTTTGTTTTCTTCACAAAAAACCGCAAATATTAAAGAAACTATGTAATTTACACCCTAAAGTCACTGAACTAAATTCATGGCTTGTAATTTCCTCCAGAGATTGGTTTTTGTTTCGTGCCTTTAGAGTCAGGGGTTAAGGAGATATGTAGTTTAATGCACAGTCATGTGTTTCCCTAAATTTAAGTGTTCAATTTCTTATGATATTGTTGAGAACGTAATATATTGTTTTCGGCAGTGTTTCGATTACTTGCATTTCTCAGATGTTGTTTAAAAATGTATGCATACTGTAGCATCTAGTAGGTGTCTTAACCGAGTGAGAAGGGGAGGGGCAAAGTCAATTTACTTTCTACTTACTTTTTGGCAATTAGAGAGAATCGTATTTAAAATGGAATTAGGGCAGATGATTTTGGGTCAAATCCACTGGTAGACATGAATTAGCATTAAGAGGCCATAGTGCGGGAGAAAAAGTGTGCATGGAAGGGGGGGCAACACTGTTCCCTATGCCCCGCACCCCTAATCGCCGCCACTGTCAATACATTGAACTAATATGGTACGATAAAATATGGTTCTAGACTGGTCTCTTTGCCTTAGAGTCCATTGCAGAATTTTTCGTAGATACCTGGTGCTAAGATGTTAAATTTCATAATTTCCTCTAAATACAGATGTGCACTTGTAGCACAGGTGTTACCCCTGATACAGCAAAAGGAGAACATATGCGTTAAGTCTTTGAAGATGTAAACAACTCCACTTCCCAATACGCTCGAATTTAATGAAATTTCAAAGAATATCGAGGATCCTAATCATGGGCGTCTGCAGGATTTTTTCCAGGGAGGGGCAAGCAAGGTTTTTGTCCAGGAGGTGGGGGGGGGGGCAAACAAGGCAAATTTCTCCCCATAATAGTGTTGTCCGCCTCAAAAAATATTTCTTCAATTTGAATATATCATGTTAATGCAACAATTAACACATATAATTATGAAAATATTGAAATAATATGTGTGAAATACTTAATTTTTGGTTGACTCATTTTCCAGCAGGGGACTGTACCCCCCCCCTCACCTCCCTTGCCCTCCTTCCGGACGTCCATGATCCTAATGTATTGCAGCCCCATAGCAGAGCAATATCCTGTTATTTTTCAGAGTTGAACCAAATGTAGATAAAAATTTCAGCACCTCAAAGAGCTTGAACTTACATTAGCGTCTACTTATGAATTGAGCAGGCCAACTATTATTGAATATGTCTCAGAAATATATTCACTTACAATGCACTTTGTTTCTCCAAGTAGTATGAAGAGTACTGCATAAACTATGAAATGAACCCTTGTGCCTCTGGCTATGGCTTTTTCAGATTGATTTGATTTGTTTTACTTCATATTACTTTATGTGTCACTTTTGACTAATCACGAAAATAAGGATGGATGAATGGACAATCACAAACATGTATGGATGACACACCATGAGTCTGTCTATGGCAGGTCCTGTGGCAAATAATCGAAAAAGGTGATCATCCAAGGAAACAAGCAATTTCTTTACTTCCAGAGATGCATTCAATCCACATTGCACTATATTTGTGGGCAATCATAGGTAAATCACACAAACATCATCACATTTGATACACCAATATTTCTAAAAGCACTCTGTAACGTAGCCAATGAGAACTCTCATAGTCCTTTGAAGCAGCCCATATTAAGGCTGGGTGGTCTTCATATCAAGATGAGTTTCCTGAGATGTGTTGGTTATCTAATGGAAGATTCAGACCTTCAACAAATCCATGTGTTGGTTATCTAATGGAAGATCCATGCCTTCAACAAATCCATGTGTTGGTTATCTAATGGAAGATTCAGGCCTTCAACAAATCCTCGAGATCATTTACGGAGGTAATACGGTTAAACCTATGATCACCAGGAAAGTCCCGCACTCATGGGCATATATGTAGCTCACATAATGGGGGGGGGGGGTTCAACTTTTAGTTGAATTAGGGTTCCTATATTTCATAAGTGAAAATTGTGACGTTTTTTTTTCTACGCATTTGTATTTTCGCGTAGAAAAACGTCACAATTTCTCATTTCCTTCGTACGCTTTGCGTCTTGTTTGTTTCCCTGGATTATAATTTATTACGCTAGAGGTCTCCACTGACCCCTCGCTCCGTGCTTGCTTCCCGAGCAGAAAGCAGCAGTTCCGATCCTGCAATTATCGCGATAAGAACGACGTGACTTTGCGTCACGAGTGTGAGAGAGAATTTTACGTGCGCCGCAGGGTTAAGTGTGCAAGTTGCCTCGCTGGCGAGACTTAACCCAATTTTGAATTCTTCCCTTTTTGCGCGCACAAAGAATTAGTTTTCTCTCTCCACAAGCATTGGACCTTATATCGCGAAGCAGTTTTATGGAAGGGTGCGTTTGACGATTGTACCAAGGTGCTCATTGCCCAGTTTGATTTGGGTGTTTTCTCCAGTAACACGAATTAGTATCCATGTTGGTGATTGAATACGAACCCAGAGATGTTCCTATGTGTGACTCCAATATCTTGAAGGCGAGACGGGAAGGAAGCCACGACTTGTAGTGTCTTGCCGTACCTGGTTGTGAGAGATTGCTGTTTGGTACTCTATGCGAAATCTAATGGAGGTATGTACTGTGTTGTTTTCTCCCTCCTTTTGATTGCAAAAGAATGCAAGTTCGCGCACTGTGATGGGTTGGAATATGTTTAATTTAACCGGATCGAAAATATAAAGAAAGAGTGTATTAGGACTAAACGACGAATCGACGAAAAGGGCTAATCGCTTCAAAATCGTTATTACAGCACTTCGTCACTCCCCTAGTGTCAAACTATCTTTTGGATTGCACGTTAATAGTAACGCAAATGAACTTGCGGCATTTTTCGCCTTAATTGCAAGCGTAGACCCTGGCGTACGCGAGCTATTTGCTATTTATAATTGCGATTTTCTAAAAAAATGTAAAAATAAGACGCACACGGAGACTGGCACCAATAAATAAGTAATTACTGGGAGCATCAAATGGTCATAGAAATTATAAGATTGTTTATTGTCAAGAGAGATGGAAATGATACGTAATATAAGAGGTTAATATATCGATAAATTGTAATGTTCAAAATTCCTTGATATGTTCAGAATTACTACCAGTATTAAGTAATGAGGTTCAATTGGAACTCGTGGGCGTATTAGCATTCGCTGGAACTTTGTAATTTTGCGTAAAACGCATGTATATAATCACTGCTATGTCTAATGACAAGACAAAGAATGACAGTCAGGAATTGTTAATGTTGTAGTTCGAAGGAAGTTCAAAAAGGATACGTAAAATTAGAATTGTACGTCATAAAACTATCCTTTTTATATTGTTGTTATTGGAGAAATTTACTGTTTCTTGTTCATTATTGGATATAAATAAATTTGTTACTCAAAAGTATTCTTCGAAACTTTCATACAATTCTGTGCCTCTCCTTTTGTTTATAAACTTTGCGTAAAGTAAAACACTAAAGTAACGAATCTATTATTTGATACCAAAAAAAGAACTAGTGTTGAAGCATATAGTAGACGATGTAGTTTGTTACATGTAGTTATTATGTGTTAATGTGATAATTTTTCTGAATTGCAGCAGTGTAATTTTCCACGATATTTTGTGATCATTTATGTTTGCCTACAATTCCTCTCTAGATTGGTAAATGGGGAACAATTAATCCTCGCGTTATATTTGAGTTCGCACGATAATAGGCATTGGTTCTCTTTTGAGACTGAGGGGGATAGCCCTAAAGGCTGGCCGTAACCTTCAATAATTTCGAATTTGTATCTGTTGGTTGTAGCTTTACTTTAAGCTTGTGCATAAATAGATCCCGGACCTTTTTCACGCTTCCCTTGAGATTAATTTGTTCTATTTCTTCATGCACACAACCAGCAGGTTACAAAATCCGGGACACTACTGACCGGTAGCTTGTTAAGGAGCCATGGGGGGTGGGGGGCTGGACCCGATAAAGTTGTATGTATGTACAACAGGGACGTCGTTAGGGGGGACACGTGGGGGCACTGGCCCCGGCAAACGTCCACGTGGCCCTGGGAAACTGTTCTGTATTTGCTGGAAATTTTACTTTGATGACAAATATTGCAAAATAATTCTTCAGTAAATTATGCTTGCAGTTTGAAACACTTATTCAATTTTCAGTAGCATGAACCCAAGCAAGGCATTTCTTTCTTATTTCTATGTTTCTTGCTTGTTGAAGACAAACAGATGTATTGGGACGGGATGCAGTTAATGGTTTTGTGGTCCGCCCCAGTCAGGGAAGTCGGAGACCTATTGAAAATGCACTTTTCTTTCCTGCTGCACACCAGATCCAGGATCCCCCCAAAACCTGCACTTTCTCTTCATCTGGCCCTGCACTGGCACCATGGGTCCCGAAAAGATGACACAAACAGGAAGATTTAGCTACATGTGGCTAGAACTTTCTGGGTTAATTATTTTATGGTTCAGAAAAGATACCCCCATGCGTTTCAAATTCCAAGAACAGAATTCTATTGCTTGTCCCTTTTTCGGCGCGGGAATGAATGACATAGCGGTTCTTCTCACATGCACTCAACCCTCATGCTAATGACCTGCCCTGCAAAGGAGGGGAAAGGCCACTTTCTGAAAATTCGGAGAAACATCGAAGCGGTCGGTTCATCTGTTGATTTGGTGGACAGTTGATATCTGTCAGATAGTTTGAAGTAGGATTTGTGGTCCGAGCGGTGTAAACTTCTGTAAACGCGAGAACATAGCATCACGAAGTGTTTGTGATCTCGTTTTCCTACATCGCGAGTAAAATGTCGAATGAGAAGTTACCAGATTGTCTTCCTCTGGAGACATTGGATCAGGATCAACCAAATATCCAACATATTGGCATTCTAAAAGAGAGTGTGACTACCACACAAGATCCTGGGTTCGACTCCCAGGGTGGTTGATCTCATGTATAATGAAGAATAAACCACGTTTCAATTAAGGAAGCATACTAGGTATGTAGTAATTGTTTTTACAGCCGTCTGCATGCTCTATAAGTATTATGTTACAAAATTTGTATATATTTCTGACTTTCTGTGATTTTTTTTCATTTAGGCTCCACCTGCAAATGCAGAAGCTGCTGCTGCTTAGGTGGCTAGGTTGGCTAGACATACAAATATGATTAATCCCTAGTCATACAGCTAATAATACTTATAATATAATCATGAGTTATGGAGAAACAAATAACTTATCAAGCATTTTCTGTTTCTATTTATTGTTCAGTGGTTAACAAGGTGCATTACGATGCCAAGGGTCCTGGTTCGAATACCGGACTGGGCGTGTGTGTTCTTTATGATGGTCCTCTCATCAATTTCACATCACTCATTGTCATCTTCATCTTCACGATTAGCCAAAAAGTGTCAGAAAAGTGAAGTAAAATAAACCAAATCAATCATTTATATATTTCTATATTACGTCGCTTTTCTACCTCTTGGGTTAAATGCGACGATGAGGATGAATGATGAGCCGAAGGAACGGCGATAGGACAGGCATGATGCAACCATACCTGTCCAATGTCCGAACCTTGGACCTCTGGTTTCGTAGGGTGTTTTACTCACGTCAGAAGAAAAACTGTAAAAGTAGGGTGAAAAGAAGTAAAGTTGTACGATGCATAAAAAGCCATGTTTAGTTCTTCTAAAACCTTCCAATTATCGAGTTCGTCTTTTAAGTCCACTCTATGCACAGTGAAGCTAATCGGGGATGCGAATCACTATGTGCCTCCACCAGGTATCGAACCCGGGACCCCTTGATTACAAGCAGCGACGATACCAGTGCGTCATCAAGGAGGCCAAGGAAAAACTTACAATTAGTCAGTAAAATTAATATTGAAGGACAAAGCCTGCGAAGAGTTCTTTCATTCGGTTGCAAGTGGTCATCACATCGAGTCCCAAAGTTTCGAGAGCAGAATTTGCTTCCATATCACTTTCAAGTACTTCCCAAATTGTTCTCACGATGTTGGAACAGCACAGAAATTTTGGAACTAATACTAGCAGGCACATACCCAGGGAAAGGGCTCGAGGGTTGCAGCCCTTTCCCGAAACCCTACAAATATCTGATTTTAATAATGTGTAGTAGTAATTAAATTTACTTTATTAACAGGATTAAACATCTTGTATATGGTAAGTTGCAATATACCAAGAAATTCATCTTCAGCACATTTACTCCTCCCCCAAACCTTTTCGTCTTTAGATGGCGGCTGCCGATAAGGGATAAACCCCTTCCGAAATCAAATTCTGGCTACCGGCCTGACCACCAGGGTTCGAACCTTGAACCTTTCGATTGATTGATTAATTGATCATTGATTGATTTAAGCGGTCGCCTTGAACTAAGAGATACCGGATTCGATTACGGTATGAACTGTATACATGAGATGCCTAGCTTGAACTCATTACGCACACATTTCATTTTTGCACTGTTGCCAATACTTGTAAACCTGGTTCCAGCACTTTATATCTAAAACCACGGGAAAGGGTTTTATGTACTTCTCAATGTTTTCCAGCAAATTTACAAATCTAAAGACTAATAACATTGTGCTTGGTGTATAAACCATTAAGCCAATGCGTTCATTCTGCATTTAGTTTCCCTAATAATGGCTGTGTATTTCGCGAGAGTATATCCGCAAACTGTTGGGGGTTACAGAAGAAAATGATGTTCCTTTCAAATTTATTAATTGATTGAGTTGGTGTTTTTAAGTCCACTTTATACACAGTAAGGCTAATCGGGACTGGTTCTACAGTGTAAAGTGGGTTCCGAACCACTATGAGCATCCACCGGGTATCGAACCCGGAACCCCTTGATCACAAGGCGACGATGCAACCATGCACCACCGAGGAGGTGTGTGTGTGTGTGTGTGTGTGTGTGTGTGTGTGTGTGTGTGTGTGTGTGTGTGTGTGTGTGTGTGTGTGTATACACACACACACACACACACAAACATATATAATGTATGTATACAGTATAGGCCTATATGGTGTATAAATAGTTTGATAGAAAAAATCTTACATTTGGGCCCCCCGAAACTGATCAACCTAGCTACGTCCCTGATGTACAACATAATTGGCATTTACATCACACATTGTGTGGAATGCGGACTAAGCAAATAGGCACCCAAGCACTGACTCTTTATAGTAAGCAGGTTACTATACAATGGAGGAGAATTGTAACTGAAATTCAGCACTGCTAGCAGACAGCAGCGCCATCGTGAAGTCTAAGATATTTGCAGTACCGTCTGTATCTCGTTAACTCTTGTATTATGGAGAGGGAGTGGTTCAATGTAGAGTTTGATTATTTTGTAAAATGAGCATTTTAAAATTACATCCACACATATAAATATAAAAAAAAAGTTCAGGGAAGTATAGTCTTATCTTATCATTTCTTCTTTTCCACCCGATTCCAGGACATTTGTGCATCCTGAAGAAACTATTCGAAACACCAGGATTGTGCCTGAAAATCTGGGACGTATAGTGTCCCTAGGTATGATCTGGCTATCAAAATCCGCTCTGGCACCACATGAAAGGTCACAATTTATTACATTAAATTTATCTAAGAACTTCTAACTTTTCTACATAAAATGAGCAGAAAATGCTTTTGAAAAACCTAATCCCAGCTTCTCTTTAAAAAGGAATTACAATGTTAGAATTAGTCTCTTCCTCCTTGCTACAAACACATTGAAATTAACATCATCGGTGTTATTTTAATATTCGTACGTATGTACACTTAACAGTGCAGGGTCCATTAGTCGAGGATCTCCTGTTGAATTGCGAGGACATTATTTCAACCTCGTTAATGTTAAACACATCCTCTCGAGTGTTCAAGATGAAACTGGCAGTGCAGCCAAGATCACCAACAATTTGTGCATATTTGAGTGCAAGAGCTTGTCACAATTTTCTACTGCCTACAATGCAGACCCTGGACATGTTTTTTCAATTACTGTTTGCCAACATTTTTCATTAAGATTTGAAAATGTAAAAAATATCAACCAGTCAACCAGGCCATCCAACATTTTGACACACTGTTCCAATGAATGAGGAATAGGCATTTCATATTGGAATAAATTGTTGCAATTTTTCAATGTGTTGACTATGTTCAGAGAAACTTGGGTTCATTTTACTACAAAATGGTCTAGACATGGAAAACAAAAAAGTTTTTACTATTAGTGTATACGATTTCACAAGTCATCCTACTGAGTATTGATACTTTTTTGTCCATCTTGTGTGAAACAACTTGAGAACGTTACAGAACTTCCCTAGCTATCTTGCACTGTATTTTTTACAACCAAATTACTTTGAGATATTCCACAGAAATGGGCAATAGCCAGGGTTAAAATACGTATGTGCTGAACAATGTACAAAAATTGCTTTTGGACACTTCTCTGAAATTATCTATCTATCTCACCCCTTTAATTCTACCACCCATTACATCAGCACCATCATATTCTTTACCAACTATTTTTTTCTAAATCCACACCCAGAGAGAGTAGAAGTACTAATAGCTGAAGCTAACCCAGATGCAGTTACAGTCTCCAATAGGGACAAGTTTCCCCATTCCGATCTAGAGCTTGCAAAATGGTTTAATGACTTTCGGGATTATCAAAAAGTTAAAAAATTAGAACCTAATGAATACCTACATCTTGAATGGTATCAAACCATATCGGGAACTTCTAATGATATTATAATGTTCGCGCTATAAGTTCACAAGCAGCTGCTTCAGGCAGAAATTACATGTGGCATTATAGAATTTGTGAAATGTCAGGAGTTTTCTGAGAATTTTCCAGATAAATTCCGAAACTATCAGGAAATTGCCGACATTTGCTTTGCAGTTCCATCTGGTGTGTGGAATTAATTTCTTTCCCATCCATATCCCGTTCTATAAGCTTGTAATTTATGAGAACAAAATAAGTCTGAAGAAATTTTTACGAACAAGTCTCTGCGCATAGCGGATAGAACAAGTAATCTGATAATTTTACTGAACCAAAGGAGGGGGGGTTGGACCCATTGAACCCCCCCCCCCTTAAATACGCCCATGCCTGCACTTCAAAGTAGTTCACCTTGGACTGCGTTTTGAAGACTAGCGAGGATCTGGCGTCTGGACTCATAGTCAGCATAATCCTCTGTGGGACTCATGTTGTCATCCATATTGTCCCTTCATCCATCTCACCCTATCATCATCAGTCCTCATTTTTGTGATTAGCCAAAAGTGACAGATAACGGATGTAATATAAACTAAAACAAATCAAATCAATCTGAAAAAGCCAGAGGAACAACGGGTCATTTCATAGTGTATGCAGTACTCTTCACGCTACTTGAAGCAGCAAAGTGCATTGCAAATAAATATATTTATGAGATACGTTCAATAATAGTTGGCCTGCTGAATTCAGAAGTTGATGTTAATGTAAGTTCGAGTTCTTTGAGGCATGGTTGACCCGGGAGGGCCCAGCCCAGTTTTCCCCACGCAGGTTTTTTCAGAAAACCCACCTCGAAAAACCCACCAAAAACGCACTCAAAAAATGCCTTAAATAATTGAGAGGTTCTAGAATTGTCAACAGATTGAGAAAACTAGTAAAATAAAGGTTTAGCCAAGCTTATAATACTCAAAATAATTAATGTGGTACAAGTCACAGTGGGTTTTTTTCAGCATATATTTTTCTCAAATCATGCTAGAAATGGACATTTTTTAACAGAAATAATACAAACATATATCCAAGAAACAAAAAATCAAAAGAGTCTGAAATATTTAGATAAAACATTGAACGAACAAAGCTTATAATTTTGAAATGTGGTAGCACTTTAGATATCAGTCACTTCCCTATGTGGGCAAGCCACATAGTTTCCCCTGTGACGATCAACTTTTACAATACATTTTTCTATGTATAAAACATTACAAAGGAGAATTGAGTACATTTCATTGAAATGTCATGAAAGTACAAAAAAGTTAATTGTGGTATAATTAAATCAAACACTTTTTCAAATGATTAAATTCATTTCTCAAAATTTAGTATGTGTGCAAATGTTGTTTTCTTTCCAACGCCTTGCACTGACCACCGTGTCTACTAAAATAACAAATCCAAAATTCTTGACTTTTTCTGGACCTTCATTTCCTTTTTCTTGACCTTTTCCCCTTTTTCTTAACATTTATTTAATTGTCCCCTACTTAGGTATAGTTTGAAATTATGAAAATAAATATTTTTACTCAATGAAAAATCCCACAAAGCCAGTTAAGATGGAAACAGAAGCTGTACTGAAACAAAAGATTTACACTTGCTTTAATTATTAATGCATGTAAAAATGAATGCTTCAGATGTCATCCTGGATGGAGAATGGCTACATTACTTTATTTAATATTTTAGCAAAACTTCACGCATACAAGAATAAAATTCTTAAGAAACGAAGTGAACAAATCTTAACTTATTTAATTTTATCAAATCCCAGTACAGGTATATAACAATGTAAATCCACTATACTGTAAAAAATAGCACACATTCTTGACAAGCATAATTTCTTGACTGGTAGACACCCTGACTGAGACAGTGCCCCCCCTCCCTTCCCCCCTCCAGTTCAGCGCATTGATTGAACTTAATGGGTTGCTTGCCCATGTAGGATAAATGTTATTTGTCGAACACTCTCATAATCTACCACAATTTCATTTTTTCTTAAAAATAGGGTGTGTGAGATACTCAAATAAATACAATGCATACATATACTTTCATATTTTGACATTTTCAAACCTTTCTATAGACTACAATTTTGAGCTTTGGGACATATAACTTTCAGGAGTATTCTGACATTACTTGCACTGTAAATTGACAATAAAATTATCAAAACATAATGTACGATTTAGGAGCACCATGAGTGGGCAAAGAAAGACAAGTCATCTATTTAGTGACCATGACAACATTTTTCTGCAGCTAGAAAACATGTGAGTGAAATTGGACAATGTGTTTCAAGATGGTGAATGAAAAACTGATTTTCCTCATGTTGCATGCATGCTCGATACCATGCTCTCAGTTTCCCCAAAACTGTCTACAATGAATATTCAAAGTATAAAGAACTAAACTAAGTCATTGTAGATAATTCGTCGGTCTGCAATTTTGCAGTAAAATTTTTAAAATTATATTTCATACTTTAGGAGAGGAGTGGTGGTAAAATCGCAAACATACATTTTGCCATAAATGTAAAGCTATTGAGTTGCAATTTTTAGAGTTGCAAGAAAACTGAAAGGGTTGGTGTCATATTGTATTTGAGAAAAAATTGTCCACACATTTAAAGATGGTGGACGACAGGCTGATTTAACATGCCTTGCCACAGCTTTAAGTTATGCTAATATTTGTGGTTAGATATTCATAGATTAAGAAAACCAAGTCTCAGCTACGTTAGGACATTACTTGAGCTCAGGGGAGCCCACAGGGGGGATTCATGGGAATTTTGGGGGGGGACAAAATTTTATAGTTTACTTACCAAATCTATATATCTTCACACAAAAATGGGGGGATTGTTTCATTTGATTGACTCGTTATTGATTTTTAGTTATGGTTATTAGTTTTTCCTCCTATCTGAGGGTGATCGCGGCAATTGGGTAGAAATGAAACACCACCTCTTATGCCTTTAGAATTGGTTTGAAAGGGGGTTGCATGCTTTTTGCATTAATACAAGGTTAGTCAAGCAGACAAACTATTAAGAATAAGGTTGATTCAGTACACTAATAATGGCAGTGAGCATGAGCAATTTTGAACGTTTTATGCTAGAAAAACATGAAAGTGAGCCATGCTTTTTCTTTTTTAGTCTTTTAATTTAAATTGCAATAAAAGTATTCAAATTCTATGCACTTTTCAGTTGTTGGCATCTCAGGCCAGTAAACAATGTCTGGTGTTTTCTTTGTTTCCGACATGCGGACTTCAGTTTTAGTGTTGGATGATTTCAGGCACGATTTGTTTTGCTTGTATGTTTTCCTGTGCTATGACTGACTGGATAAATTTAACACACTGTCAGCTTTCATTGTCTAAAACTTACGTATTTCGAAAATTTATTTTTTAAAATAATGAAATCAAATTATCAACATCCAAACAAAAATGAATTAATGCAGGTTTATCCAAACCATATTTGTGTGTGTGTGTGTGGGGGGGGGGAAGGTTATGATGAACAATTCTTTTGGGGGGGATTTTGATGAACGATTTGGTGGGGATGCATCCTCAGCCTTGGAGGGGGGGGATGGGCACCCATGCTTGAGCTTGAAGTTTTAATAAAAACTCTGTAATGCAGTGTGTGGTTTAGGAAGGGTGGGGGATAGTCACAAATTTCGAGACCACGATATCTGTAGCAAATTTAGTGTTTCAAAGCTGAAATTCATGTCTCAACTAGATACACCCAGATAATAATTTTTTTTTTTTTGCATTTGCATTTGTTGAAAGCATTTCAAGATGGTGGATGAAAAATTGAATTTTTATATTCTGAGGTAGCTCCAAATTCTCATGACACTTTCAAATATCTGCCTAAACTACATTTTTGGACATTAAGAAAGGAGACCTAAATATTTTAGAGCATTTCTTAAGCTATGGCTTGACAATGAATATATTTTTAAATATAGTGCATATGCATGTTTGGGGGCCAAAATGGGGTCATTAATGTTTTGTCTATGGGAACTGTTATTTTCATAGCAACCAGATATTTTGGAGGATGGATATGGTATTCCATTCGGATGAAATCAGCCAAGACAATTAAATATGTCAGCCTTATAATTTTGGCATGGTTAATATACGGAGGAGATATTTAACTGTGACATATCTACTGTGAATGAACTGTATTGAAGCAGATTTAAAAGTGTGTGTGTGCAGCCATCGTGTGTTGTATGGTAGGTAAAGGAAAAGTTCCCCATGCATATAGCACCATGCCATGAAGGTACATTCACGGGATATGGGGGTAGGGCCCGACATATTCTCGATCTCGGCTATTTTGGAGGTGATGTGATCACAATCAAACTCCAGCTACCTTTAACCCCCCCCCCCTCAGACCCATTGATTTGAGGCTGGGTGAGTCCCAGAACTGCTTTATGCATGGACAAGACCAGAAAAATTCCGACTTTAGATCACCCACTCCAAGATTTGAACCTGGGTCTTCTGCATGGCAATCGGACAGCCTGTTGAATTTTCTTTTACTTTTGTAATAAAAGTAATACCCCTAAGCAGCAGTAAACCCCATTTTCTCTCTATTTTCTCAACGTTCACACACATCAATTTTCTCTGTATTCTCATTGGGACAAACAGAAACATCCACATCCAAACCAGGATTCGAACCTGGGAACCATGGCATTGCAGCATGCTAAACGACTAAACCATGACAGCTATCAAGTATTATTATAGTATTGCAATGCGCAACCCTGGGAACTGACAAACTGTTGGTCAAACATTTCAGAACAGATAATTTAATCACTTGTCCCACACTGTGGCTGTGCAGTCTAAAGCATCATGCTTTGGGCTCTGGCTATGGGACGCAACATAACAGCTTTTCTCCTGAATTTTCAGCCTGTGTATGAGACCAATGAACACTCACCATCATGATTAAATTGGGGAGCTACGTATGAGTAGCGTAACATGGTCATGAAACCCTACACCAACGAGTGGGGATTCGTCGTGCTGACCACATGTCACCCTGTAATTGGTTGGATGATCTCCCACCTCAGAGTAGGATCAGGTAGGAGGGTGGCGGGCAGTTTGGTAGTTGACCTGGGCCCTCAATGGTCTGTTGCGGCACAGGTTATGTATGCTTTTATTGGGTTTATGCATAAGTGCATAGCATTTTTTCACCGTGGCAAAAGTACTTTTATTTGATACTAATTTGAGATGAACAAAAGACAAATTAATCAGTAATATATTTTCATTCAATGTCTATGAATGTCTACCAATGCTGCAGCAGTTTTTCAATTCAACGCATGAAGAAATCAGCTGATTCAGGGTTAAAAGCATTGTCAAGCCAAGTTTGAAGAGCATTTTCATCACCAAAGGAGCTTCCTTGAGAATTGATGGATTGAGAGCTGAAAAGGTAGCAATCCAAGGGTGCAAGATCGGGAGAGCAAGGAGGATATGGATAAACTACCCAAACAAAGCTCTTGGACAGCAGCTTTTGTCATGTTAGCGGAGTGTGGGTGTGATGTGATTATCATGTCACAGCACTTGATGCTGTCCTTATGGCCTACTCACTGATTTGGTTGATTTCCTTTAAAGCGTGCAGTATCCTGAACCTTACCCATGGAATGCAAATGTCGCATGATGGTTGAATGGTCACAGTTCATCACATTTGCTAATTCTCGAGTCTACTGATGTTGATCCTCATGGATTAAAGCATTAAAACTGTCTTCAATAAACCTGATGGTCATCCTGAACATGGAGAAACGCTTAAGTCAAAAATGCCCTATTTGTAATGACAAAACCATTTCCTTTCCCTGCTTTTCCCGTACAAGAGACAAATGTTTTGATCTGCCTCCACTGCCTTTGCCCCTATGTTAAAAAACACAGACAAGAATATGTCGGAAATGTTCATTTTTTCACTGGACACTTATTGTTCTTTAGCCCATAAATAACACAGTCTTTCTTCAAATCTGTAAATTCAATGCGTATTCACAAGCACAACAATGCCACTCAAATTCATGAACATTAAATGATAAACTCCTAACACCGCAGTGTTGCCATACCAAACACAAACACTACGAACATATGCATCAACCCAATAGTCGAATCATTTCAAAGGTGTGAGACCTTGATTGTCAATTCTTAATTATGCTAACAGAAAATATTAGATAGTTTTTGATTCAGTGAACTAAAACAATACAAATTGAATGTTCCAATAAATTACTATCAGGGGAAAATGTATTTTATTTTTAAAATATATATATATATATTTATAAACTTTACTTGAAAAACCCAATAAAACCCAGTTTTGCCAGTTTCTTTTTTCAAGTTTTATCTAAAAAAAATAAAAAAACAAAAAAAATAAAAACAGGCAAAATGCCAACCCTCCTTTGAGGTGCTGAAAACTTTTATCTACAATTGGTTGAACTCAAATAAATAACAGGATACTGCTCTGCTCTGTGGCTGCAATACATTAGGATGCTCGATATTCTTCGAAATTTCATTAAATCCGAGGATATTGGGAAGTGAAGTTTACATCTTCAATGACTTATGCATATGTTCTCCTTTTGCTGCATCAGGGGTAACACCTGTACTACAAGTGCACATCTGTATGTAGAGGAAATGATGAAATTTAACATGTTAGCACCAGGTATCTATGAAAAATTCTGCAATGGACTCTAAGGCAAAGTGACCAGTCTATACCTTGGTGCAACCTATCTTGACAGTGACGTCAGCTGGGACCATACTGCAAATTAACGTATCACTCCGCACCAAGCATAAAAAATTCTCTCCGTCACATTTGCATCTCAGAGTCCGCAGGGAAAGTACATAGAAGGAGCGGAATGTTCTTGTGTGCAGCTGATCTTCATGCGGAGAAATGTCAATGCTTGGCGCTAACGAACTCGTACGAACACGAAAAGTTAAAAATATATTTGGACTGAGAAACTAAAGGACTTTTAATGTTTTGAATGTGTATTAAATGAAGCACTAATATAAAGTAAACTTTGTTTTTACCAGTCTTCCACGAAAGCCAGTCTTGTATTTTTTTCTCGAAGCATTGTTTGGTACATTCTCACTGCGAACAGAATGACAGGAGTATCCATTATCCATGACAATTACGCTATCTGGTTGCAGTTTGGGTACAATATCTACGAACCACGTCTCAGAACGCTGCCTCAATGCCTTTTCTTGAACGAAACAATAAAGAAACACTTTCCACAAAACCATCTTCGCTTCATAAATACACAACAACAAACCTTCCTTTATTCACCACCTCATTTGTCTACGTTAAATTATATTTCCCTCGCAAACATGAGCCATTTAATCTAACCTAAGTGTTTCTTTAACTTTCCCAGAAAACAGATGGTCTGAAATGAGGTAGTCCGTACAATACTAAAGTACCCCAGACTGTTTTCTCTCCTTATACTAGAGATATCATGAAGCAAGTCCTCCAAATGGCGAGTTGGTATAGTGGAGAAAGGAGGTAGCTTGGAGTGCATGTTGCATTTTATGTCATGAGTTCAAGTCCTGCTGCTGCAGTTTCTTTTTTTATTCATCTTCAATGGTTTTGACAATGATTCTGTGTTTTATTTTTATTCGATATGAAAATGTATACTAAAATTGTTGCTCTTTACATCATCATCAGGTAGAGATACTGTGTAGAAGTTGCCTACAAAGAATAAATGCTCTATGACTGCAATTCTCAAAGTTTTCAAACTTCAGAGCACTTTTTACCCCAAGACAAGGCTGCAGAGCCCCAACATTTTTCTATGCCTGTCACAGCAAAATTGCATTTTTACAGCCAATAAGAATTCGAGAATTATGTTTGACAAATATTGGTTTTAGATAACACTACATGTACACTATTAGTGTTTCTGATGTTCTAGGGATCTAGTAAAAATAGGGCTGAACCGATACCACTTTCAACCAATACCTATACTTGTATAATTCCAGACCAGTTTAAAATAACAAAGGCTAGTTACCAAGTCATACTAATCCATCACATTCCTTTAATGACATTAAATAACTCCCAAATTATTCTCACATAGCATTACAACACTAAGATGTATATTGAAATTTCGTAATTCTTTTGTGAGAACTTTTTTTCTAGACTGTCATTTGGGTTAATCTGGAGGAGGAAAGAGACATAAAATACAGTTATTAAAATAACTCATCTGGTTGGCTCTGTTTATGCTATGCAGTCCATCATTCTCTGCCATTTGCAATAAAAACAAGTCGCTGTGGTATCGGCAGATACCAAGAGTCATTTAAAAATTTGCTTGTCTTACATTTATAGTTCAACAACTTTATTTAGACATGTTCTTACATTATTTATTTGTATCCTTGAATGCACAAATATTTATTTTTTATTTATTTTCACTCATACAATGAAAAGTAGTTGATCTCACATAATATATAGGTTATGTTCTTTGAGATTTTACATATTTATGATATTTATTTATTATTGCAAACTTTATTTGTGTCTTTGAGTTTACAAATGTTCATTTTTTTTTGTTTCCTTGCACTCATACAATAATAAGTTGTTGTTGTTATATATTTGTATCTTTTAGTTTAAATATTTTAACTATATTTTTTATTTTCTCTTGTACAATAATACGGTTCTTACGCACAATATTTGTGTCTTTGAGTTTGCAAATGTATATACATGTGTATTTTGTATTTATTTTCATGTATACAACAAGAAGTTGTTGTTTATCCGATAAATGGCATGATGAATCGATATAAATTTTAAATAAAAATCAAATTCATTGCTATAATAGTGATCGGTAATAAAACTAATAATATATACAAAGGCAAACAAAATAAATAATAATAATAATAATTAATATTTTAGTTACAAGAGAAGTCACCCCCAAGAATGCAAAGAAATGGAATAATGCCCCTGGTATGTAGAGAAAGGTAGACAAACATCGATTGAAGAATACGAGGGTGGATGGTAGGGTGGAGCCAGTCATGTCTGGACACGACAAAAAAATAGGGTTGTGGGGTAACAAAGCCCCCCGTGTGCCAGGGATTGGCCCAGCCCAGATTTCCCCACATGGGTATTTTCAGAAAAAAAACCACCAAAAAACCCACTCAAAATGTTTTTCATTTTCAGAAAATGTTGTAAATTATTGCTTTAAATAATTGAGAGGTTATAGAATTGTCAACAGTTGAGAAAACTTGTAAAATAAAGGTTTAGCCAAGCTTATAATACTCAAAATAATTAATGTGGTACAAGTCACAGTGTTCTTTTTTCAGGATATTTTTTCTCAAATCATGATAGAAATGGACATTTTTTAACAGAAATAATACAAACATATATCCAAGAAACAAAAATCAAAAGGGTCTGAAATATTTAGATAAAACATTGAACGAACAAAGCCTATAATTTTGAAATGTGGTAGCACCTTACATATCAGTCACTTCCATATGTGGGCAAGCCACATAGCTTCGCCTGTGACAATCAACTTTTACAATACATTTTTCCATGTATAAAACATTACAAAGGAGAATTGAGTACATTTTATTGAAATGTCGTGAAAGTTGAATAAAGTTAACTGTGGTATAATTAAATCAAACACTTTATTATTTTTCATATTCTGAGGTAGCTCCAAATTCTGATGCCACTTTCAAATATCTGCCTAAACTAAATTTTGGACATTAAGAAAAGAGACATAAATATTTTAGGACATTTCTTAAGCTATGGCATGACAAATAATTTTTTAACAATATAGTGAATATGTATGTTGGGATCCGAATGGGGCCACTAATGTTTTGTCCATGGGAACTGTTAGTTTCATAGCAACCAAATATTTTGGAGGATAGATAGTATTCCATTTGGATGAAATCAGTCAAGACAATTAAATATGTCAGCTTTATAATTTTGGCATGTTTAATACACAAAGGAGATATTTAGACTTGAAACAACCATAAAAATAATGGGAAAAAAACAACTGTGAACAAACTATATTGAAGCAGATTTTAAAGTGTGTGTGTGTGCAGCTACCTTATGTTGTATAATAGGTAAAGGTAAAGTTCCCCATGCATATTGCACCGTGCCATGAAGGCACATTCAGGGGATATGGTGGTACGGCCCGACATATTCTTGATCTTGGCCATTTTGGAGGTGAAGTGATCACAACCAAACTCTGGCTGCCTTTACCCTCCAGGACCCATTGATTTGAGGCGGGGAGAGTTCCAGAGCTGCTTTATGCAGGGACAAGACCGGAAAAATACCGACCTTAGATCACCCACCCCAAGATTCTGCATGGCAGTAAGCCAGCCTGTCTACTTTTTTTACATTTG
Organism: Lepisma saccharinum; assembly: GCF_977018435.1. Taxonomy (NCBI): domain Eukaryota; kingdom Metazoa; phylum Arthropoda; class Insecta; order Zygentoma; family Lepismatidae; genus Lepisma; species Lepisma saccharinum. The sequence continues at coordinate 84,974,583 of NC_139230.1, forward strand.
TAATAAAAGTAATACCCCTAAGCAGTAGTATCCCCCATTTTCTCTCTATTTTCTCAATTTTCACACACATCAATTTTCTCTCTTATCATTGGGACAAACACAAACATCCACGTCTGAACCAGGATTTGTACCCGGGAGCCCTGGCATTGCAGTGTGCTGTGCTAACCACTCTGCCACGGAGGTTGACTAAACCACCACAGCTATCAAGTATTAGTATAGTATTGCAATGGACAACATTGGGAACTGATCATAGATCTATTAACTGTTACGCCATCCAGGAAGAGTAGAATCAAACTATTGGTCAAATTTTTCAGAACATAGTATTTTAGATAATTTAATTATTTGCCCCGCACTGTGGCTGTGCGGTCATGCTTTGGGCTCTGGCTATGGGACATGTGCAGGTTTCAGTCTCCTGAGATTTCGGCCTGTGAATGAGACTGGTGAACACTCACCATCATGATTAGATTGGGGAGCTACGAATGAGTAGCGTAACCCAGTGATGAAAACCTATGACGATGACTGGGGGTTCGTCGTGCTGACCACACGTCACCCCGTAACTGTTTAGATGATCTCCCACCTCAGAGTTGGATCAGGTGGGAGTGCGGCCGGCAGTTGGTAGGTAGGTCTGGGCCCACCTATCAGGGAAAAATGTATTTCATTTTTAAAATATATATATATTTGGTAAAACTGTTAAAACCGGGAATCGTCTGTAACTCGTTTATTCTGTAATTGTTTACATTCGTACTTACTTATTCTACAATGGGAAATATTGTTTAACAAGGGATTTCACTTCTTTTAGCAAAATTAGTATCTATTGTTGAAATATCGAGTAATTATTGTTCGTTCTTTTCACGCTTCATGAACATGCATAATGGCGGGCAAATCTTGACTAGCGTTGTGTTTCAAACGGCAAAGTAGTGTTTGAACCTTATTAACAGAAAAATTTCCGCATAGCCCCAAAAACCATTCGGGATAGTATGACCATCCACGAATAGCACCAAAAACCATTCCTGCATAACCCCAAAAACCATTCACGATTGCCCCACACACCATCACGGTAAGGTTAGGTTAGGTTGCTTTATGTTGGGCAACATAGTGAAAAAACTGTGTGTTTGGAAACACTTACTGGGGATTACGTCATCAGATGTTCGCAACATCTGGTTCAAGTACATGGATGGAAATGCAAGCTACAGCTAACGTGCATCGGACGGACATTATTATAGAAAAATACATGAATTAGCGGCCAAATACATTGAAAAATGCGAGAAAACACTTCTACGACCTTCCGAAATTACACAGAAACTCAATTCCGTAAGTACTTTCTCCTGTAAATTTGAAGAAATCAGATTCCCGGCTTTAACAGTTTTACCATATATTTATAAACATAACCTGAAAAAAAATAATAAAACCCACCCAGGTTGTTTCTTCGGAAAAAAAAATGGCCAAATGGCGACCCTGCCATGCACTTGTCGGAGGGTTAAGGAAGGTTCAAATTTCGTGTTACAATGATTGCCAAAATTCTATAATAATTAGTCTTCCTGAAAGGAGAATTTGAAATGTGTAGTAATTGCATTTTCCTTACATGTATTTCTTTGTAATGCTACATAATACAAGTGTGTTAGTTTTTGTATTTACAATATATACAATGGATTTCAGCAACCATATGTGGTTTATTGTAGTTTTTTCATACCAGGCAAAATTTGATTGCAATTGAGACATCTAAACGGCAAAGTGGTCGTATTTCTTGCCCCAGCATTTCGAACTTACAATTGTTTCATGCCCAACCTACAGTCAGTGAACATTTGGTTATCTTCACATCGCAAAACCCGATGATGATTAAGACCTAAGATGCTAACCAAAAAGTTGAAAGTTGACCATTGAAAGACCGGCCCTTAATACTTTTGTTGTTAGGTTAGGCATGACCTATGTTCATTAAAATTTCAGTAACCACCAAACGTCTCTAATTCCCTTATTTTCGTATTTTTCACATTGATAGTTACATATTCTGCATTCCTAAGGATTCTTCAAGTTCGCATTTCGTTTTTTCCATGCAAATAATGTCAATTTTAGAAATATCGAGTATTTTTATATTGTTCGCTTTCGCTTGCGTTACATGCGATATGGCGGAGAAATCTTGACTAGCGTTGTCCATCATCAGTTTTTATGCAATGTTGCAACCTTCTTCTTAAAAAAAATACCTACTTTGGTGTTACTGATTTTGTATTTCTTTCCAGATTCGAAAAACGCACGAACCATGAATGGATAACCCCATGAACAATTGATAAATAGCCCCACCAACCATGAACGGGAAGGTTACGTTAGGTTGTGTTAGGTTAGGCAAACATAGTTAAATTTGTTTTTTTAAAATTAGAAAAATATTTTTTTTCGGGTTCGAAAACCCCACGAACCATTCATAAATAGCCCCATGAACCATTCACAGATAGCCCCACGAACCATTCACGGATACCCCCATGAACCATTCATAAATAGCCCCACGAACCATGCATGGCAAGGTTAGATTAGGCAAACAGTTAAATTCGTTTTTTTAAAATTAGAAAAATATTTTTTTTGGGTTCGAAAACCCCACGAACCATTCATAAATAGCCCCACAAACCATTAACGGATAGCCCCACGAACCATTCATGGATAGCCCCACAAACCATTCACGGATAGCCCCACGAACCATTCATAAATAGCCCCATGAACCATTCACGGATAGCCCCACAAACCATTCATAAATAGCCCCATGAACCATTGACGGATAGCCCCACGAACCATTCATAAATAGCCCCCGGAACCCTTCATGGTATAATTTAATAATACAGGGAATTTCTCCAATTTGTTTGAAATTTCGGATACTTACTAATTTGGGTCTCCTAATCACGAATCTGCACTTAAAATTTGGCGCTCACGTATAGAAATTCCTGAATTATGGCTAGTCCCACGAACCATTGGCGCTAGGGCCACAAACCATTGGCACATGGTTAGGTTAGGAAACATAGTTAAATTTTAGGGTCGTAGTAATATCAGGAATTTCGTTCTTTAAGTATTCGAAACGGAAAATCTTGCGATAAATGATGAGCAATTGTGCATTGTTGGTTGCTATGACTGACCCTCTTATTTTGCAAGTTTGACACGTGAGCTCCAAATTTTAACTTCATATTCGTGATTAGGAGCCCTAATTTAGTGAGTATGCCGAATTTCAAACAAAATGGTGAAATTCCCGGTATTGTAAAATCGCTCCCCATTCATAAATAGCCCCATGAACCATTCACGGATAGCCCCACGAACCATTCATAAATAGCCTTAGAGATACTGGGCGAAGGGGGGGGGGGGTTATAACCCCCATCAACCCCACATTGAGCACGCCACTGATCCTGTGCACGTCATGTTGTCGCAAGTTCGTAATCAGAAATGATGAACAGTAACTCACGTTTATTTACATTCTAGAACTGTTACAAAGTTACAAAACCCCGTATTTGGAAACACTGACCGGTTGTTAAGTCATTAAATGCACGCAAAAATTTGGTTCACGTAGTAGACGAACATCAAGGGAACAGCTTTCGTGCATCGGAGTGACATTAATGTTGAAAATTACATGATTTACCGGCAAAAAAATTTAAGCGAGGGGAAAATACACTTCCAACACCTTCCTAAAGTATAAATAACCTCATTTTGGTAAGTACTTTCTCCTGTAAAAGTGAAGAAATACGTTTTGGGGAAACGAAAATTTTACCTAGGATTCTATTAAAATAACGTCCCTAACTGATTGCGACAGCTCATCACGTAAAATCTTGTCTCGCTCAAAATCCCCATCTAGTCTTGCGTAGGACTTGGATCTGAGACGCCGTATACCAATAACGGGAAGTGCGGAAGTTTGCGCAAGGTACTTTTGACATCATAATCTCTCCGGTAAATAATATTTAGTGAAACTTTGAAATGCGCTTAGTTTATCCAAGCTTCAATTTTACTTCAACAATCATTTGCAGTATTATACAAGACTTCATAATACTCCTGTAAACCTTGGAAAAAGCATTAAACTTTCGGGACATGGGCCATATCTTCTGTGTTGACAAGAAAACGTTTCTTTGGAAACAATACATTATTTTTTTTAATGTGACTGTACCGTACGACTACATATCTTACTTTTGAAATAGTAAAAAATAATTTGGTAAGTTAACATACCTAAAATATTCAAAATCTGGTAATCCAGTTTCTCTGGTGCTATTTTCTTCAGTCATGTCTTCGCGAGGTCGTTTTCTGGAGGTTTCAATTAAATTCGGAGCATCAATTTCACTTACGTTAAATTTTGTTTTCTCTTCCCTCCACTGGGTTTCCATATTTTCACAGTTTATCTGCAAGAAAATCTGCAGTGTTTGCTCATTGGTTGTGGTTAAAAGCATAATCGAAATAAAAAGTGATCGATTAATTTGAATATTTCGAAAAATGTTCTTGATTGCTCAGTGATCTTACATGCATTGTCTACGCGTCAGTGGCGTAAGCAAGGCGGGAAGGGAGTTTAGAATTGTTTAACACCCCCTTGAGCTTGTGAAATATTATGAAAGATGCCGTGGAAAAAAATTAAAATCGTCAATTTATCACAGTCAAAGATCTGTGACAATACCATTACTACTACTACTACTAGTAGTAGTAATAATAATAATAATAATAATAATAATAATTTGAATTATTATTTCCATGCAGCGCGGAGAAAACACAGCATTCCAAACACACGCGTCTTTCTTGAAAGTAAACAACTTCTTGAAAATAAAATATGAGGCCAACTATGATTTAAAAGATAAATAAGTTGTTTTGTATATCAGTAGCAATATTGTAACTCTGGCGTACGCAGGATTTTTTTTCGGGGGGGGGTTGGAATAGTAAATGTAGATAGCACATGGCTTCGTTTTGGAGGGCAGGATGCATAATAAAATATTTCGTATTTTTGGAGATTTTCAGTTTATTAAAATTGTATTCAAAGGCAAAAATGGTAATCGGGACTCACTTTGAATGAGGTTTCGCATTTACACATTTTGATTTTTTAAAGTTCTTAACGATTTTCTTTTGAAAATTCTGATTTTCTCGAAATTTCGGTAGGGGCTGTAACCCCATCAGCCACCCCTCTACATACGCCAGTGTTCAATTAACATGTATTTTTTTGTGTGAACAATGAGAATTAACTGAAAATAGTTTTTGGTTCGTTGTAAATGGCTAGGAGGACAATAATACAGTAACCATCGTTTACAGCGGCACGTTTGAATGTACCTCTTTAAAATGTCTCACCTGAAGACAAATAAGCTTAACTATTGTATGTTTTGTTGGTAAGAACAGCGAGACAATCCAGATGTGAATTATTGGGGACATTTATGCGGAGAAGAAGCCGGAAAAATTCCAATTAATTTCAGGAATCGAACCCGGATCTCCCGCGTGGTTGTCAGACCATAGAAAAGTTAGGTAATAGAAGTGGAAGCTACATTTAAACCTCGCTGCGCTTTGAAATTGCATTTCCATCGGTGGCCAGTAGATGGCGCGGCCGTCTTCTTTTGCTGCTCGCAGTAAATAGGGGGGGGGGGGAGATTCATTGTCCCACTGGAGTGTCCTTCACCACAGAAAGGACAGGGGTGGGTTGTGAAACAGGTTTTCTGAAAACGAGGGGGGAATATATGTCTTTTTCTGATTTCATGCAGTTCGTGAATTTACGGAATGAGGACTTTGCCAGGCAGCTACATACCCTACCAGGGCGCGAAATCATTGAAGATTGATTTTTTTTTCAGGGGGGGGGCAAGAAGATTGTGGTCTACACAGACATACACAAACTATACATATATATTATGTATGTGCATGAAACTTTTCAAATTTTCTACCAAGCAACTGAGAAGAAAGAGCCTATATGATTAATATTTATAATGTTATTAAATATAAAAGTAAATTACTAAACATGTAAAAATACATTAGTATTTAATACATATAAGGGAATTTATTTGATATTTTTTATGTATCAGATATTTATAACTGCCTTCTCGATTGCGCCGTGAATACGTTTTCGCCTTGCAATCAAGGAGTCCCGGGTTCGATACCTAGTGGAGGCACATAGTGGTTCGGATCCCACTTTAAACTATCGTTTGATTGACTTGTTATTGATTTTTAGTTTTGGTTATTATGTATAGGTTTTCTACCTACCTGTGGGTGATCGCGGCGATAGGGTTGAAATAAAACATTATCTCTTATGCCTTTAGAATCGGTTAGGATGGAAGGGGGAAGGGTGCGTGGTATTCATATTAACACAAGGTTAGTCGAGCAACTGTGCAGAATAAGGTTGACTAACAATGGCAGTGAGCCTAAAGTATCCAAAGTAAACATATATTGCTTAAATATTATGTCTGCATTATACAGTGACTCAACTACAGGGGGGACAGGCGCTAATGCGAGCAATTACCCCTTCGATTTCAAATTTTATGCAAATAAAAATTCATTTTGTAAAATTTTCTTGCTTGTTTCGCTCGCATTATCTGCTATTCTTGTTTTCATCAAGTTCAGAGGGGCGGCGGGAGCCAGCCATTGGGCACGAATGATCTAAAAAAAAGTTGTAAAAGAGAGAATGCCATGGCGTCCAGGGAAATTAATTGCGCACTAATAAATCAATATTGTTTTCAATTGCACAAATTGGATCTAAAAATTTTTGAGGTATCTATCTGCATTTTTACGGACCTTCTCATCGGACTAAAATGTATGATATAAAGAAATCCCCTCACCAGTGGCGGCTCGTGGTGAACCAAAGTGGAGGGGCGACAGCTCATAAATTTGCTCTACTTGTAATGTGAGTTTAATTGCTTAATTTCGTATATAACAGCCAACATGATAAGAAATTGATATATTCGTCTTTACCGAATATCATGCTTTGCACGTTTGCACATATTATGATAAATTAATAATTATTTAACAGTAATGCGAAGATTACGAAAGATGGAAGAAGAAATAGAGTTCTAACAGATTTAGTTGTTTGTTTTTTTAACTTAACAGAGGGGTAATTTGATAAGCACGATGACGAATATTTAAGTGCATTGAACGTGAAAATTTCTAGTAAAAATCTTACACAAAAAACGTTTCCTGTCCAACATGACTAATTGATATATGAAATAGGGCAGCAAAGTAAATATCTCACTGGAAAGGTGATATCTGCGTTACCAGAAGCTCAAGCTCTAAAGTAAAAACTTCAAACTTACCAGAAATCTTCTTCAGACATGCTTGTTCACCAGAAATCTTCTTCAGACATGCTTGTTCTAGATTCAAATTCGGTCTAGGCCGGCCTAGGTTTTTTATGTTTATTTTATTCATCTAGACTTCTGGGAGAAAAACTTCGCACCAACAAGTTCTCCACATAGCTCATCGCAACAAACGCACAACTACAGCACACTACCGAAAAAGCTTCACTTTTCCATGGAAAACGAAGAAACAACAAGCAAAGAGAAGCAGCGTTGCCAACCCCTCAGCTACGAAAAGTGCTGTTCGAACTGTGAAATTATGCTAGAACGCCACCCAATTGTGCTAGGGCAGTATTACTATTGTTATTATTATTAACAATATATTTTATTACTATTTTTAGATGTTATATTGTATCCAACCCTAAGATCTATTTATTTTAAGTCGCTTTTTTGCCTTAGGTTCTCTGGGAGTAAGATTATACGACAATGAGGGTGAATGAAGAACCGATGAAATGGTCTATGGACTATGTGATGGAAAATACATAATTACATGTCCATACCATGCCAAGGGTCGAACTAGGGCATGTGGCTCAGTAAATTTGTAAAAATACTTCACATATTTTTTTCTAGCAGGTGGGGAGACGGAAAATGACATGACACAGTATAAGCGTCGTTACCTTTCAATTACGGGCGGGGGCGGTGTATAATCCACAAATATATTTCGTATACTACTGCATTTTTTTGCGTTATATGGAAGGACGTATTAATCCATTTCCACCTCCAACAACACCCCGCTAGACACACACACTGTTGTGTATAGTTTTTTACAACGTTCAAATCCTCATACAATGCATTTCTATGTAAACTAACAACATTTCCAAATAAGAAAAAGGAAAGGAAAGGGAAAAAGGTACTCACCAAACGAAAAAATAAAAACTGCCTCCTTCCCACTCCTTTCTATATTTCTGAGCATACGACTCCCATTTCTGGTTTAAATCCCCACGGTTTTTTTTTATTTTCGGGAGTTTCACAGTTACTTCGTTTGCTATTAGTACTCATTTTTCGAAATTGTTCCAAATATATATTTTACAAAAAAAATATTTAAAAAGCAGGGGAAAAAACACTCACAGACACACTCAAAAACACGCCCAAAAATACACTGAAAAACGCAAGCACGAAGAATTAAAATCATACACACGAACAACGCTTTTTTCGCCGCTGGAGACGGCTTCCGAAATGGTGCCGACCGAACCGAACCGAACACAAGCCGAAGACAAAGATTGTCAAAATTTGCCGACAAAGAAGGTTGGCACATGAGATTTTATTTGTCAATCCAACTTTCTACTAAACATTCCTTGCGAAAATACAGGCACTGCAAATGGCACCCCTTGTGTCGGTGCTGAGAAAGGACAAACTTTTGAGGGTGGGCCGCCCCAACCCTCCTCTTCGATTTTATGGCAGGAAGATGTGGAAGACATGAAAGGCGTTGGTGGGAGACGGGATTCCTGGGCAGGTTTACTCTCCTTTGATGGTTGGAAATATGTCCACTCCTGAAATAGAGATGTGCAGTTGCTTTTATTTTTACTTCTTCAGAGCACATTCCTTTGAGTTCAATATCTACCGACGGTTGCAGATTATGCCACAGACTAAGATTATGCTAGATTTGGCTGTTATGCTAAACACAGGGTGCTAGGTGCCAAAGATGGTTAAATTATGCTAGGTTTAACACCATTATGCTAGGGATGGCATCGCTGAAGAGAAGTGTCAATGATATCGTCTCCCCATGCAGTCATTTTATTGCCTCGGGGTTGCCAGACAATTTTGCCAATTTTTCAGAAATTCGAGTACACAGGTTCCTGTAGCGGCTCTTGGTGAGTTTAGATGACTAGTTTCTAATTTATTTAACAGTCGGCTTGAAAAGAAATTGTGAAAGTTTGTCACACTATCAGGGTTTTTTCAAAACGTGCTAATCAAAACATGTAATTAAATCTAATTTTGTGAGTAACACGAAGCTGTAGCCGACTTCCGTGACTATAAAAAGCCATGGATCCTGGGTTCGAATCCCGGCCTGGACATGGGTGTTCTTTGCGAGTGCCCTTCCATAATTTAATTATCACTTATCCTCATCGTCGTGATTACCGAAAAGTAGCAGAAAGCGACGGTAAATAACAAATATCAAGCACCTGTCTGTACTTTTTCAGTTACCGATATTTTCTTTCCTCTTTGGAAATTGCATTATTTATTGCTCTATGGAATACAGAATGATTTCTTTCGACGGTTGGTAATTTTCTTTCTTACGTTAACTTCATTGCTTCTGGCAACTCTTCATTGTTTACCGTTCTCCGGAGAGAGGGCCAGTTTCGCCTAGGGGGTTGGTTTCGGACGACAAACCCTCCGTCCTCCCAGCCCATTCCCAGCCACAGATCCCGCGCGTGTTATTCAGCCAGTTCCCTCGCCTCTTACCCCTCGCGGCAGCGCCTGAAAATGCTCTACGTCTCGTAAGGTGGGAGGACGCCGCCCTGCCAGATTTCTCTCGAAGTTCCGTATTCCCCCGCACGGTGGCCTGCAAACTTCGCAATTGTCGCGGAAGAATGAACACAGAACCGACTAACCAACGATCTATAAGCAACGGGATATTTGTAATTCAGACAATGTAAAATATAATATATAAATGTTAAAGTAATGTTTGTTCACTTGTGATTACACACGGCAGTGCGGCGTCCGTATCGTCCTTATGAGCGGCCGCCTCTGCCCCTCACATTAGGCTTCTAATACTAATAGTAACTAATGTATTCAACAAAGTGCTCATTTCTGTTTTGGGGGTTGAACTGGACCTCTAGATTTCCAGTGTTAACCCAGCATCACAAGTTCAATTGAAATCTAGTAGAAGGAAATATGGCGGACTCCAGCCTTGAAAGACGGGTAATAGGGCGGTGATGGGACTTCATTCACTGAAAATTCGTCACTCAATGAAAGTCGATCGGAAAGACTGAATTCCGAAAAGAATTTCAATTTTAATAATAGTGGACATTATTAATAATAATTTCAACAATAGCATTTCTTTTCGATATATTTCATGAAACAAGACCTTTTTATATTAATAATAGATCATCAGTGCTGGAGTTGTGGGTATGGAGAAGGAGTGCAGAGGGGTGCTTTTCCCCCAGTTATGTACATTTCCATTAACCATCGCCTCCTGCTAGGATAATTTGCATAAGCATCCCCCACTTCTTCATTGTCTCCATGCTGATCTACACAAAGACCCTCCTCGACCAAGAGGCCTCCCCGATGGCGCAGTGGTAGCGTCGTCGCCTTGTAATCAAGGGGTCCCGGGTTCGATACCCGGTGGAGGCACAAGTGGTTCGGATCCCACTTTAAACTGTAGGTCCAGTCCCGATTAGCCTTACTGTGCATAAAGTGGACTTAAAACACCAAATCAATCCAATCCTCCTCGACCAAGCATACCAGCTATAGGAGTATCCACTTCGAGCACTGTAGATCATAAAATAAAAACACACTGGAAAAAAGGAAATGTCCACAGAATTTCAATATGGAAGAAAAATGAACTTCACAAAATGCCCCCAAATAATGGTAACATTTAACCCATACGCTGTGAACCCTTAGGGCAAAGGGATAATTCGACTCCACATCAAACTGAGTTTTGGGACCACTTTGAAGTAAGATGGAACAGATGTAAACTATTTTAGAGTTTTTTCAGCTCTTATTTGAATATAAAAAGGCTTAGAGCCATCTTGAAAATATTTGATGTGAAGTTACATTCAAATACCACACGTAAAATTAAAATTAGTGATAAAAGTTCATGATTTATCAAATTTAATTCTTTATATTGTGCAGCAACAAAGCAACGACTGGTTGAGTAACTGGATCTTTCTATACTGGATTCATGCAAGAAATAATAAGTTATGTCAGCGTTTCGTTAAAAAACGCAACAAAAGTTTTTTAGTGCCTAAAAACCTATTTTGCTTGTTAGAACCTATTTTAGGTTACACTGTGACCTGTGCAATACAAAGTGGTCTGATCTGTGTGGTCTTGCTCACTTTGGCGTCACTTCCATGCTTTGTGGCATTCACGCCTTGCAAACTAACATTTCAGCATTGAAGTTTGTACCACTCACTATATTTTTGTTGTAAGATTTTCAGAATATAAGATGATCCTCACAGACAAAATTGCGGAGTTTTACTGTGGATAACATGAAAACAGATTGGTGCCTAACTATACGGCGATGAGTGGATTTTAATAGCAAATTTCCAATGTTGAGTTCTGCCATCGCCGTAGGGTTAGGCAACACACATAACGTTATGCAAGATAGTGCATATTTCAGGATATATGTGTCCCATTTTCATTGCCGGTGACTATACCTAATCAGCAGTATTCAGAAATTTTGAACTATTTTAAGTTTTTTTTAACCTACTTCAGGATTTTTCGAGTCTAACTTAAGATTTTTAGGACCTATTTCAGGATTTTTAGCAGTGACGTGCACTGAGGAGTAGCTAGTCTAGCAGAGATAGATCAATCAGTCTCAAATCTCTAATTATTTTCAAATCACAATATTTATTGTTTTGTTGAAGCCACAGTTTATATGCAACACTTTTTTCACGCGCTTCTCGTCCCTCGGTGCGCTCAGCGGCCTAGCTCGCTCTTTCTCCGCCTCACAGTTCCAGGTAGAAACGGGTTTTCGAAGGGAAAGGGAAGATTTCTGCCTCTACCTCCCTTGCCCCCTCGCCCCCGCTGCAATGGTTGAAAGCCCGTGCTTTCAGGTCCTCCAGTCTATCTCCTATAGGACAGATAGGGGATTGGTTTCCCTTCGATTTCTTTGAAATCCTCTAAAGAACTAAGGGGATTTTTTTCTGCAGTACTTCCGTCTTCTGTATTTACACTACTTTTTACACGTTGTACAATATGTATGTACACTATGGGATGTGCTTTTATCATTTATGCAATTGGAACGTCTTCTGTGCAGACAAAATTTTATGCTTTTTTTTAAAATATGGAATATATAATGGTTAAATAACAAATATGTGCTCACACTCTCTCTTGCTCTCGTTTTAGTAGTGTTTTATTAAAATATACTAATCTCTTGGCCTCCAATAAAAAAATGGATAAGCTAAACAATCATAAATACGGATTTATTTATTTGGGAAAGTGAACGCTCGTTCTAATTCTTGTTGTTGGTTTATTTTACTTCGCTTTTCTGTCACATTTGGTTATAGCGAAAATGAGGATGAGTGATGATATAATGAAATTGATGAAGGGACCTCGCAAAGAACAATTCAGGCCGGGATTCGTGACGAGCGTGCATTCTTGTTCTTATGTGTTGTACTCTGCCTGCAGTGGATAATGAGAAAATTAGAAATGAAAAATGTATCCCAGAACTCAAAAAGCCAAATGAATATCATTGAAGAAAGTAGAAAAATGGTTTGTTTAAAGTTGTGTTTTGTTACCCATCGCTTTTTCTAGCTGTATAGATTTAATCGGAATAAGTAGCTAAGAGCTTGGAAAGTCGTGAGGGACAATCATAAACAGAGAATTCTAGGCTCCTGATTTCACAGTGCCCTGCAGATGCACTGGGAGGAAATTATTTGTATTTTCTTCTCTCTTCCATTGCTTTTCCTAATTTCTGCCATGACGATGAACGTTGATTAAATTAAACGGGTGAAGAGTGGTTGCAAATAAACACTCATGCTGTGACAGTCAGATTTACCGTCGTTATTATTATCATTATTATTCATGTATGTAGCGGTAAAAAGACGAGTTGATTCAAAGTGTTAAGTGTTTTAATTTGTGAGATTACATATTTGATTTTTGCCAAGCCGACGGGAGGAACGAGACATCCGCTTGTGTTAAGGGCGAGCACCTGAAGGGTCACGCTATGCGGCTAAAGCTTAGGAAATTCGACCGTAATGACAAACATTTAAATATCTCGGTTTCCAACGGTCAGATTCATGTGAAACTTATACCAGCGCAGCGGCATGTGTGCAAGGACGGATATGTGGAGTTTCGTCACGATCAAGCGACAATTACGGACGCCAGATCAAATCGGTTCTAATTGATCAGTTTGTGGACAGCGATTGCAGTTGAGCTATGGGCGACAGCCAGGCGGAAGCTTAATCCGCGCAAGTCAACTTCGGACACGGTACGTCCTAGTTTGGAGACAATAGAGCAAAGTGGACTGACCCCTTCGGAAGCGTCACTCCAACGTGCGCATAGCGTCGTTTTTCAAAATCTAAATAAAACGAAGGACATGGTTTTTCGACACACAGTCTTACCGCGATCCATGTAGCGAGAGCAGCTCCGAGCTACCTCTCCAGATACAGTTTTTGCCGCGATTCTTGGAACGAGAGCACCTTTGCGCTACCTTCCGTGTACAGTGGACTTTGTTGTGTTGTGCGAACACCAGTGTGTGTGATAGGCAGTAAGTCTACACGAGTGCGCCTACCTCAACCGCTGGGGGAAGTTGAAGCGAAACGTGTTTCCGTGATTACCTTGCGCCATTTATATTTTTGAGAAACAAGGAACACCGGAAACTATGGCGGGCTAGAGGAAGAAAGGAGATGAGGGCGTTACGTCGATTCGCCTGATGTCAGAAGAAGCTACGCCGATGATGCCTATCCGCCGCCATGGAGAGAGAGAGAACGTCGAACGCCGCCCCATTGATACGCCGACGATGCCTATCCGCCGCCATGGAGAGAGAGAGAACGTCGAACGCCGCCCCATTGATACGCCGACGATGCCTACCATCCACCACGTTGACGTCCCGACGACGCTTACCAGCCGCGACAGAGAGACGTAGAGAGAGATGTTGACGCCCCGACGACGCCGACGACGCCCGCTCAGATGCGACGTCCGAACCGCGCCATACCACGGAGATCCACCGATCCCGAGAGGAAGAGGAGCCGGGGAACTAGGTGTTTGAACACGTTTCGCATCTCCATCGTCGCGACCAAGGAAACCTTCCGTGTGAATACTATGTGTTTTTCAATCGCCCACAACGACGCCAGGATGCACCCCGGAAGCTGAGAGATGGTAAAGTATTCATCTGTGTGAACCTTAACACGTGACGGCCCGATTGATTTAGAGAACGCCCTTGAAATTCGTCGACATTTTGAAAACGCCCACTCAACTCGAACTTCATACCAAACTCCCGTCGCGCTTGTCATTTGTAATCTATTCGTCTCAGGTCAATTTTTCTTATTCCTTGTGATATTTTTTTTATGATCTTAAATTCATTGTTGTTTGTGCTCCTTTGTATTTGTTTAAAGTGCGTATTATTAGAGTAAAGCGCCGCCCGCTTAATTGCATATTCTACTTGAGGTTAGTTCATTTTTACGTGTCAGCGCTGTGTCGCTGCTAGCTATGTCCGGTCGCATATGTGATTATTTGTTAAAGTATTTGCCTGGTAATGTGAATTGCTCGTCGCGGCGAAGTGTTTAAGTCCCGCCTGCTGGAGAGTACATGTTTGCGTCACTCAACGGAGGTTATTTGTTATGTTTGAACCACGTGAGGTCTTGTAAAAGGAAAACGTCCGCCCACGTGAATGTAATTGCCGTTGAGACGCCTTTGTTTATACTGGTCAAGTAATGTATGGTCACCGCGCCGACTAGTTTCTTTTTTAAAAAACAAAAGGTGAACTTAAGTAAGGGCTGGCTAGGATTTAAGTAGCACTGGAGCAAAATCACAAATGACCTGATTAGACAAAAAGTAAGATAAAATTAATTGAGAATGCAATAATTAGGGCTTGTCGTCATAAAACCTGTACATGTCATGTATAATTTCTAATGTCGATAACCCCATGAGGATTGAATCTGAGAGAGAATGTGAGAGTGCAAGTGTGGGGACCTGTAATGATTCCATTTTTGTTGGTCACAAATAGAATATATTATTTATTTTCATGTTAATTTTGGGCTATATCATTTTCGTATGCATGTCGCTACCCGTGATTTTCAGGTATGCAGCTAGCCGCTTCCCGGCTACAGGTAAAGAGGTGGTAATTTGGAAGTACATATGTCTTTGTTTTTATTCGATATGGCTTATTACTATGCACTGTTGGTCACCGGTTCCTACACACGAACTTAACCTGGACCGTAACGCTATTTCGCTTGTCCGAGGGAGATTTTGCCGCCCCTATCTAGGTAGTGGTAGCATTTGTCTTCCCGGGCAAGGGAGGGTGTTTCATTCAGTCACACAACTTTTGGCGCCGCGAACACAGGGACCGGTATATTTTTAAATCGAAAGCACCCTCAGTGCAGAGGTATATGTCGTTTTTTGTAAGGGCTACGTCAGGCGCATTTTGGTGTCATGTAACTGTGTTTCATTGTGAGATTTTATTGTTTTATTTTGACGTGAGGCGGTAATTGAGATATTAGGCGTTTATTTTGTTAAGGTAGTAGGGCAGCTACTTAAGGCGTTAGGCATTTTAAAATTTTTGTTTGGCGTATGGCATTAGGCGTTAAGTTGAGTTCTGGCAAAGGGGGAATCGACCGCCCTTATCTTTTTTCGTTTGTAAATTGTTTAAATATATATATTGGTATATATTGTGAGCGCTCACGTTTACGCTTGTCAGCGAGCATTGAAAGTCGACCGAGGGTTGAATTTTTGATTTCATGAAATTGCGCAACCGCCGCATCGAGAACTTAAACATGAGTGACGTAAGGGTGATTTGCGATGTCTGCAGCGAGGAGTTCCCAGAAAGTGAAAATGTCGGCACAGCTAGCCTCGTTTGCTCCCGGTGCGATGTCCCGTTAAGTCCGCGTGAAGAAACCAGTCTACCGAACGGCGGGGGGCAAGCTAATGAGACCAGCGCGCAACAGGTTTCTCCGGGAGGTGCAGAACGGGTCAACGAAGCAGCTAGCCTCAGTGGTACCAACTCCCAACAGATCATCGAGATGCTACTACGGATGGAAGCCGAGATGAAGGCCACGCGAAGCGGAATCGAAGCCTCGCTCGAAGCCAAGATGGAGGCTACCCAAAGCAAGATAGAGGCCATCAGCACCCAGATGCGAGTGACGGAAGACCGCCTCCAGGAAAC
Source organism: Lepisma saccharinum (assembly GCF_977018435.1). Taxonomy (NCBI): domain Eukaryota; kingdom Metazoa; phylum Arthropoda; class Insecta; order Zygentoma; family Lepismatidae; genus Lepisma; species Lepisma saccharinum. The sequence goes on from NC_139230.1 coordinate 84,990,831, forward strand.
CATCCGTACTTCCGGTGAGGTGATAACGCAAGAACTCGTCACTCGGGTACAGGAATGCGAATCCCGTGTTGAAGCCAAAATCACCGAAACCAACTTGCGGGTCGAGCGGCAAGAGAACCAGATGGCAACACTGTCTCAGAGCGTGCGCGACCAGGAGGAAGGTATGCAGCAGATGGCCCGACAATGCGTGCAGCTGGAAGCGACATGTGACCGTGGCATAGACTCCCTGGGGCGACAAGTGAGAGAAATTTTAGTTCAAGCCGAAGGAAACTCCGAACGAATTGAGGACCTCGAGATGAAAGTGCGTCAACTGAGCGTGACTAGCAGCGGCACTTCACAATCGTCGCGGCAGCCCAGATTGACGTCACCACCGGCAGCCGACGTCGCCACTTGTTCGAACGGGGAAAGCGACCAGCGAGCTCCAGGAACGCCCCGCCCCCTTCGAAGAGAAGACGCTGCGTCACCACGGTTGAGTCCGCGCCGCGAGCAGGGAGAGGAAAATTTACACTTTGACCCACCGTCCACCAGGAGAGCTCTGTTTCCGCCCGAATACCGGAAGCACTTCAAAAAATTTTCGGGTGCTGACAGAATCCTTCCTTCCACGTACCTCGAGGAATTTAATTCTACCGCCCGTGAGTTAGGTCTGACGGACGAGGATAGGCTCCTGATTCTGAAAGGTTTAATGCAGGACCGGGCCAAGAACTGGATGGACAGGAACGAGGGGAACTTCAATTCATATGAGGAGTTCAAAGAAGCGTTTCTCACTTATTTTCAACGTCCCCTGCAGGTCGAGAGGATGCTGATGCAGGTGCGAAACGAACGATACGACAGGGACGGAGGACTCACGTATGCCCAGTACTTTTGGAAACGGTACAATGAGTTCAAGTCTCTGCAACCCCAAATGACCACGGCGGAGATAATAGCCGCTCTGGTGTACCATTTTCCACACGAAATTCGTCGTCATCTCAATGGAGCATGCGTGTTTGACGCCGACGCGATGTCCCTCACACTGGAAAATCTGTTTCAGTGCGAGGAGGAGAGGCAGAGAACCAGGGGTGAGAAGTTTAGCAAGCGGCGCCGACCGGAAGATGATTCGTCGCACCGGAATAAACACCCGCGCGTTCATCTAGTCCAGCAGGGATGGAGAGGACAGCACCACGCTCCAGGGGCTGAAAGGAACCGCCAGCTGCAAGATCCACCTTCACCGCAACGAAGACGCCCATTCCGAGGCAGGAGACGGCGTGGAGGTCCGACTCGTGCGTCGCCAAGGAGGAACGACAGCTTCTTTCAGAACGGCCAAGTCCGGGATGGTTTTTATCGGCGCAACGCACATAGCAGATCGGTCAGCCCGGAGTCAGATCGGGGAGATGCAGGACGCCGTGGAGCGAGAATCCCATGGAGCCCAGCGAGAGACACGAACAGGCCAAATTCGAGACACGGTTCGCCCAGATACGAAAGAGAGAGCGACGTAAGAATGCAAGCTGACACGTAAATGCTCACATCTTGTTCTTGTTTTATATATATATATACTCTCCATATTATGTTTATATTCAGGATGTTATTATATGTGTTAAGTAACCGAAAGTTCAGTGTCAGTGCAGTGCGGAGAGTAAAATTTTATATACAGGGTGTTCATGTATTTGCTTGTCAATTTTTATATACAGGGTGTTCATGTATTTGTTGGTCTATTTTATATACAGAGTGTTCAAGGATTTGTAAACAAAAAAATTTCTGTCCCTGTGTAGAGCGAATTTTTCACGCTTACGAAATCCTTGGAAGAAGGAGAAGGGCGAGGTTGTGACAGTCAGATTTACCGTCGTTATTATTATCATTATTATTCATGTATGTAGCGGTAAAAAGACGAGTTGATTCAAAGTGTTAAGTGTTTTAATTTGTGAGATTACATATTTGATTTTTGCCAAGCCGACGGGAGGAACGAGACATCCGCTTGTGTTAAGGGCGAGCACCTGAAGGGTCACGCTATGCGGCTAAAGCTTAGGAAATTCGACCGTAATGACAAACATTTAAATATCTCGGTTTCCAACGGTCAGATTCATGTGAAACTTATACCAGCGCAGCGGCATGTGTGCAAGGACGGATATGTGGAGTTTCGTCACGATCAAGCGACAATTACGGACGCCAGATCAAATCGGTTCTAATTGATCAGTTTGTGGACAGCGATTGCAGTTGAGCTATGGGCGACAGCCAGGCGGAAGCTTAATCCGCGCAAGTCAACTTCGGACACGGTACGTCCTAGTTTGGAGACAATAGAGCAAAGTGGACTGACCCCTTCGGAAGCGTCACTCCAACGTGCGCATAGCGTCGTTTTTCAAAATCTAAATAAAACGAAGGACATGGTTTTTCGACACACAGTCTTACCGCGATCCATGTAGCGAGAGCAGCTCCGAGCTACCTCTCCAGATACAGTTTTTGCCGCGATTCTTGGAACGAGAGCACCTTTGCGCTACCTTCCGTGTACAGTGGACTTTGTTGTGTTGTGCGAACACCAGTGTGTGTGATAGGCAGTAAGTCTACACGAGTGCGCCTACCTCAACCGCTGGGGGAAGTTGAAGCGAAACGTGTTTCCGTGATTACCTTGCGCCATTTATATTTTTGAGAAACAAGGAACACCGGAAACTATGGCGGGCTAGAGGAAGAAAGGAGATGAGGGCGTTACGTCGATTCGCCTGATGTCAGAAGAAGCTACGCCGATGATGCCTATCCGCCGCCATGGAGAGAGAGAGAACGTCGAACGCCGCCCCATTGATACGCCGACGATGCCTATCCGCCGCCATGGAGAGAGAGAGAACGTCGAACGCCGCCCCATTGATACGCCGACGATGCCTACCATCCACCACGTTGACGTCCCGACGACGCTTACCAGCCGCGACAGAGAGACGTAGAGAGAGATGTTGACGCCCCGACGACGCCGACGACGCCCGCTCAGATGCGACGTCCGAACCGCGCCATACCACGGAGATCCACCGATCCCGAGAGGAAGAGGAGCCGGGGAACTAGGTGTTTGAACACGTTTCGCATCTCCATCGTCGCGACCAAGGAAACCTTCCGTGTGAATACTATGTGTTTTTCAATCGCCCACAACGACGCCAGGATGCACCCCGGAAGCTGAGAGATGGTAAAGTATTCATCTGTGTGAACCTTAACACGTGACGGCCCGATTGATTTAGAGAACGCCCTTGAAATTCGTCGACATTTTGAAAACGCCCACTCAACTCGAACTTCATACCAAACTCCCGTCGCGCTTGTCATTTGTAATCTATTCGTCTCAGGTCAATTTTTCTTATTCCTTGTGATATTTTTTTTATGATCTTAAATTCATTGTTGTTTGTGCTCCTTTGTATTTGTTTAAAGTGCGTATTATTAGAGTAAAGCGCCGCCCGCTTAATTGCATATTCTACTTGAGGTTAGTTCATTTTTACGTGTCAGCGCTGTGTCGCTGCTAGCTATGTCCGGTCGCATATGTGATTATTTGTTAAAGTATTTGCCTGGTAATGTGAATTGCTCGTCGCGGCGAAGTGTTTAAGTCCCGCCTGCTGGAGAGTACATGTTTGCGTCACTCAACGGAGGTTATTTGTTATGTTTGAACCACGTGAGGTCTTGTAAAAGGAAAACGTCCGCCCACGTGAATGTAATTGCCGTTGAGACGCCTTTGTTTATACTGGTCAAGTAATGTATGGTCACCGCGCCGACTAGTTTCTTTTTTAAAAAACAAAAGGTGAACTTAAGTAAGGGCTGGCTAGGATTTAAGTAGCACTGGAGCAAAATCACAAATGACCTGATTAGACAAAAAGTAAGATAAAATTAATTGAGAATGCAATAATTAGGGCTTGTCGTCATAAAACCTGTACATGTCATGTATAATTTCTAATGTCGATAACCCCATGAGGATTGAATCTGAGAGAGAATGTGAGAGTGCAAGTGTGGGGACCTGTAATGATTCCATTTTTGTTGGTCACAAATAGAATATATTATTTATTTTCATGTTAATTTTGGGCTATATCATTTTCGTATGCATGTCGCTACCCGTGATTTTCAGGTATGCAGCTAGCCGCTTCCCGGCTACAGGTAAAGAGGTGGTA